>NW_027507787.1:37766273-38181273 GCF_037356315.1 Lithobates pipiens | reverse complement strand
ATATAAGCCGAGGCCCCCAATTTACCCCCAAAAAAACTGGCAAACTTATTGACTCGTGTATAAGCCGAGGGTGAGACATGCCTGTCCATCCCTGTGTGTGTGTCCGTCCATCCCTGTGTGTCCGTCCATCCCTGTGTGTCCGTCCATCCCTGTGTGTCCGTCCATCCATCCATCCATCCCTGTGTGTGTGTGTCTCCATCCATCCATCCATCCATCCCTGTGTGTGTGTGTCTCCATCCATCCATCCATCCCTGTGTGTGTGTGTCTCCATCCATCCGTGTGTGTGTGTGTGTGTGTGTGTGTGTGTGTGTGTGTGTGTGTGTGTGTGTGTGTGTGTGTGTGTGTGTGTCCAGCCTACCTGTGTCCCGAGCCTTTGTCCCGAGCCTCCGTCCCGTGCCTTGCCTCCTTGCCTCCGTCCCGTGCCGTGCCTTGCCGCCGTGCCTTGCCTCCGTCCCGTGTCGTGCCTTGCCTTGCCTCCGTCCCGTCCCGTGCCGTGCCTTGCCTTGCCTCCGTCCCGTGCCCTCTTCGTCGGCGCCTCGGCGGCCATTGTAAAATTCAAAAGCCTCCGCCTTCGCCTGTGATAGGCGGAACACTGAATTTCCCAGCAGCCTGTGTTCCGCCTATCACGGACATCGTATCATCCTCGTCCGTAGTACGAGGATGATACGATGTCCGTGATAGGCGGAACACAGGCTGCTGGGAAATTCAGTGTTCCGCCTATCACAGGCGAAGGCGGAGCCGGAGGCGCGGCTTTTGAATGATAGAATGGCCGCTGTCTGTCTGCTCGACACGCTGATCGAGCGGGCAGACAGCGATGACTCGAGTATAAGCCGAGGGGGGCACTTTCAGCCTCAAAAAAGAGGCTGAAAATCTCGGCTTATACTCGAGTATATACGGTAAGTATTTGATATAGATTTTTAATAATAATAATAATAATAATAATAATAATAATAATAATAATATATATATATATATATATATATATATATATATATATATATATATATATATATATATATATATATATTTTTTTTTTTTTTTTTTTTTCAACAAAAGCATCATTACCATTAAAAGCACACTGATGCTTTTTATGAGAACGATTATTAACCGATTTGATATTCCACTCATATCTATACATTTGGTAATGCCTTTTAGTTGATTTTCTCAAGGTAGAAATTAAAACAAAACACGAAAAAACAGCTTGGAAAAGTTTATCGGTTGTGGCATGTGGGGTATATGAATAATTTTTTCTGATTTCTTCTATTACTGTGCAGGCAAAAAAAATAATAAAAAAAGGGAACAATTGTAATTTTGATTACAATGAAAAAATGAATCGAGAAAGAACAAATACACATATGGCAACGTGAGTGAAAATTAGCATTTTAACATTTTTCGTCCATACTTACTTTTGCTCTCCTGTGACCCAGAGTCGACTGACACCAGGCTATTGCCCACTATCAACTGATGTAGCCAAGCTGCTCCAGGCTCTGGAAGGATCCTGACAATATTTTTGTGATTCACGTAGACACCTGATTGACCAGTTGTGCCCACTTCCCTCCCCAGCCCAGCACTCCAGTGAGCATTGAAGGGCCAGTGCGGCGAGAAGTGACTAATAGTCACTGCTCTCTACTCTGGGCAGACCGAGAATTGAGCGATCGGCAGTCATGTGATCGCTCAGTTCTCAGGCTTAGTGCTAGCATGGGACAGCTGTAGCATCACACCGATGCTGCAGCATAGAGGGGCGTATGTGTTTTTTATTTTACAAATCCTAAACTTCTCCTTTAAATATGTAAAAAAAAAAAAAAACATAAATATTTTAAAATAGGGTTTCAAATCTCGGCCGGTTTACCATGGCCGGCCTTACTTTTCAACAAAGTGCTCCATTTATAGAGCAAAGCAACCAGCTACAGTGTATCTCAATGCAATTGAAGAATGCTTCCTGACTGCCAATACCACTGCAGGTGTTTCGTCAGATTCGGTGACCCATCAGATTTTGTAACGGAAGTGACATTCTGTCACGGCCATCTTGCTACACACTCAGCTGCAGTAAGGATACAGTAAGAAGGCAGCAAACGGATATCTTTCTACACCCATCGGAGTCTTGCATTTCACATTTATTTTTAATAGTAAACTGAGCTAATTGAATTTGAAATCAGTCAGACTGTTTTGATGTTGAATTATAAAAGCAGCGGTGTTCTCTCAGATTAGCAAACCTGTGACATCAACAGGCTTGCCGCTGCTTTTAAAATTCAACATCAAAACAGACCGACTGATTTCAAAATACTGTATTTCAATATATAAGCTCAGTTTACTATTAAAAATAAGTGTGAAATGCAAGACTCCGATGGGTGTAGAAAGATATCCGTTTGCCGCCTTTCTTACTTTACCCTTACTGCAGCCGAGTGTGGGGTGTAGCAAGATGGCCGTGACAGAATGTCACTTCCATTACAAAATCTGATGGGTCGCTGAATCTGATGAAACAGGCAAAAATTCACCAGTTTCTACATGTGGGTGGATACTTACACTTTTTATTCATCACTTTACTTTTCTCAGTTAGGTAAGAGTCTGGTTTGTCGCATTTGGAAGTGTACTTACACTTTTTGTTCAGATCCTTGAGATTCCTGCTGATATTTGAAGCAATGTCTTTCATCTCCATATACTTCAGACACGTGAGCTTATTCATATTCTCAAGAAGTTTGTAGTCTTCACTGGTGGCTGAAAGATGGATTTGTATGTATTAAATAAGTTAGGTCATGGCACCTTAAAAACACTGAATCAGATGTGCTGAATCATGGTGGAAATTACTTGAAAGTTAAAGCAACTTTATTGTTGGACTGAAAAAGTAAAAAATAAAATAAAAAAATAAATAAAATAATATATCACACTAATTTTCCAAACATAAATCCATACACATACATTACTCAACCATTTCTGCCCCAAAAGGATTTACCCACTTCCTGACCAGACCATTTTTTGCGATATGGCACTGTGTTGCTTTAACTGACAATTGCGTGGTCGTGCAACGCTGTACCCAAACAATTTTTTTTTTAACACAAATAGAGCTTTCTTTTGGTGGTATTTTATCATCTCTGCGGTTTTGAATTTTTGCCCTATAACCCTTTCATGACTAAGCCTATTTTTGACATTTGGTGTTTACAAGTTAAAATCCATATTTTTTGCTAGAAAATTACTTGGAACCCCCAAACATTATATTATATATATATATATATATATATATATATATATATATATATATATATATATATATATATATATATATATATATATATATTTTTTTTTTTTTTGCAGAGACTCTAGAGAATAAAACGGCGATCGTTGCAATATTTTATGTCACACGGTATTTGCGCAGCGGTGTTTTAAATGCAACTTTTTGGGAAAAGCGACACTTTCATTAAATTTTTAAAAACGAAACAGTAAAATTAGCCCAATTTTTTTGCATAATGTGAATGATAATGTTACGTCAAGTAAATAGATACCAAACATGTCACACTTTATAATTGCACGCACTCGTGGAATGAGGACAAACTACGGTACCTAAAAATCTCAATAGGCGACGCTTTAAAAAATGTTTCCGGTTACCAGGTTAGAGTTACAGAGGAGGTCTAATGCTAGAATTATTGCTCTCGCGCTGACAATCGCGGTGATACCTCACATGTGTGATTTGAACACAGTTTACATATGCGGGCGTGACTTCCGTATGAGTTTTCTTTGCTGCGCAAGCTTGCGGGACGCTTAAAAAAAAAAAAAAAAAATCTTATTTATTTACTTATAGCCGAGTACGCACATCTGTGTACGCTCGGCGGCAAGGGGTTAAAAAAAAAATAAAAAATAAAAAAAGGGAGCAACAGTTTTGAAAAAAATATACATTTTTTACTTTTTGCTATAATAAATGTCCAAAAACGCAAAAAAAAAAAGAAAAGAACTCTCCCTCAAAAAGAAGTCAAATTTTAAACTTCTTCCACAAACAAAAAGTAAATATAATCCTTTTCCAGGAAACACATTTTCGTTCAGAGCATATTCCGAAACTAACTAATAAGTATTATGCTAATTGGATCCATGATACATTTCCATACTCCAAGTCGAGAGGGGTATCAATAGCATTTCATAGAAACACGTTATATCAAATAATTCAGGAGCATAAAGGGAAAGATGGAAGATCTTTGGTGGTAAAGATAAAACTATTTGGCAAGATGTTTACAATCATTAATATCGATCTACCAAATTATGAACAAATCGAGTCAGGGATAAAAATCCTAAGAAATGTAATGGATAGCGCAGAAGGAATAACAATAATCGGCGGAGACTTAAATTTTATAATGGATATGAAAATAGATACTACTAATATTCATCCTCAGAGGAGAAATAAACATCTAAAAGAATTTAAAGAATTACTAGATGAATATCAACTGATTGATATATGGAGAGTACAACACCTAAAAGAAAAGAACTTTACGTATCACTCTAATATTCATGATTCCTATCATAGAATAGATTATTTTTTCCTGAGCCAATCTGGATTATTGATGTCCCCAACAACAGAAATAGGAGGATTTTTATGGTCAGATCATGCACCAATATATGTGGAATTAAAAATAATGGAAAATAAAAAAACTAGGGGGTTATGGAACCTTAACGATAATTTACTTAAAGATAGAAAATGTGAGGACGACATACAGCGGGCGATAAAGGAATTCCAGCTAATTCACGATAGAGATAATACCTCAATTCCTATACAATGGGAAACTCTAAAATGCGTACTGAGGGGACTGTTCATCAAGCACGGATGTAGGATAAAAAGGGAAAAGGAACAAAAAAAAGACCAACTACTGGGGGAAATTAGGATATTAGAAGGAAAACATAAACAGAGTTTAAAATTAGAAGATAACATACTTTTAAAAGATAAAAGAATTGAACTGCAAGCCGTGCTTGATGAGGAGTCCCTTCGTTCAAGAGATAAGAATAGAACACAATGGTACTATTATGGTAATAAAACGGGAAAACTACTCGCAAGAACATTAAGAGGACAACAATCTAGGACATCTATAGCTAAGATCTTAAAGATAAACGGGGAAATAACATATGATCCAACTGAAATTGTAAAAACATTTCAAGAATATTATGATAAACTATATAATATAGAAATACAACAGGAAAATAAAAAAGAAGAAAGGGCAGAAAAGATTAGAAAATATATTAACGAAACAGCGTTACCAAGATTTTCTAAAGAAATAACTGAGAAATTGGAAGAAGAAATTACAACAGAGGAGATCCAACAGGCAATTGCCGAACTGGCCCTGGGAAAGAGCCCAGGACCAGACGGTTATACAACTAGGTTTTACAAACGGTTTCAAGAATTAATCATACCCATACTTAAAAAAACATATAACTCTATAACGAAAATACAGTCCTTTGCACCACAGAGTACAGAAGCTCACATCGTATTAATCCCTAAACCAGAAAAAGATCATACACAAAGTAAAAATTACCGCCCTATCTCATTAACAAACATTGATATTAGATTATATTCAAAAATTATTTCTAATAGATTAACCCCTATCTTGCCAGAATATATAAAGCTAGATCAAACGGGTTTTACAAAGGGGCGGGAAACTAGGGATAATATAATGAAAACCTGTACTCTTCTGGAACATGCCCAGAGAGCCGCCATCCCAGCCTGCTTATTAACCATAGATGCTGAGAAAGCTTTTGATAGGGTGGGATGGCGGTTCCTAGAGGAGGCACTAATACAGTTAGGATTAGGCCCAAAAATGTTAGGCTGGATTATGGCACTATATGCCAATTCAAGAGCCAAGGTAAGAATAAACGGAATGCTATCAGAATACATAAAGATATCGAATGGAACCCGCCAAGGTTGCCCCTTATCCCCTTTATTATACATAATAGTGATGGAACATCTAATCAACGCAATTCGGAAAAATAAAGATATACAAGGGATAAAAATTAGGGATAAAGATTATAAATTGGCCGTATATGCGGACGATCTGTTATTATATATAACAAACCCAATTATAACAATTCCTAATATAATAAAAGAATTAGACCGATTTGGGGAATTTAGTAACTTTAAGGTAAACTACGAGAAATCAGAAATGATGAACATCACAATAAAAGAAGAATTACAGATACTCTTGCAGGAGGATTTTCCGTTTAAATGGCAAAAAGAGGCAATCAAGTACTTGGGAGTTATGATTCCGAAGGATTTGAAACAAATACAAGAATTAAACCATAATATGATCATACGTAAAACAATAAAACAAATGCAAAAATATGAAAAAGCAACATATTCATGGTTGGGTAGAATAAATATAGTAAAAATGGAGATACTGCCAAAGATATTATACATATTCCAAACACTACCTATTGTTCCATCTAGGAAAATAATGATAGATTTAAGGAAGGCTATAAATAGCTTTGTATGGGCAAAAAAAAACTGCCGAATAAAAAGAGAAACACTAACCAGAACAAAAGAGGACGGAGGGCTCGCATTGCCCGATTTTGTAAAGTATATGCAAGCTGCATCATTGGTTAGAATTATAAATTGGCAACACGATAAAGAAAAAAAACAATGGGTAACATTGGAAGAGACAATTACGGGAATACAACTTAGATTTTTACCTTGGATAAAACCTGAATTAAGAACAAACAAAAAGGAAATGCCAATTTTCGTGAGAGCTACCCTAAAAATTTGGGATGCAATGCTTAAGAAAGGAAAGCTATCCTCCAGAACTGGACCATTGACTCCATTAATGTCCAACCCAGAATTTAAGCCAGCTTTGGAAGGGGCAAGTTATTTAATTTGGAATAAGATGGAGAATGTAAGACTAGTACAGATCCTGGTGGATGGAAAAATGCCAAGTTTAATTGATCTCGGATTGGAAATTAGAAATGATTGGTTACAACATTTTCAATTAGATAAATTTATGGAGTTAAATAAAAATTTAATAATCAGACCATTAACTAAATTTGAACAAATAATATTAAAGGACCAAAATCATAAGAACAAATTATCTAAAATATATGAACTATTGCTACCCACGGGGGACATTAAAGACCTAATAGAAATTAGAAAATGGGAGGAAGAATTGGGAGAGATAAACTCAGAAAAAGAATGGAAAAAAATTTTAGGGATAATACATAAAACCTCAACGGCACTAAAACATCAAGAAAGAAATTATAAAGTGGCATTGAGATGGTATTGGAGTCCAGTTGCACTAAAAATAGTAAATAAAGGAAATACAGATAAGTGCTGGAGGTGTGGGATAGAAAAAGGTACACTGGAACATATTTGGTATAGATGTACAAAAGTGAGAAATTTTTGGTTAAAAATTTTTGAGATATACCAAAAAGTGACGGGAAAAGAACTAATCCCAGACGTAAAGGTAGCACTGTTTTCTCTCACTATAGATACACTGGATAGTATGAAAAATGGGATAATTCAGCATATGACAACAGCAGCCAGAACAATAATAGCACGTAAATGGAAAGAAACAACTAGCCCAACAATAGCAGAATGGATATGCGAAATGAACGAGATATGTTTTTTGGAAAAACAAATAAGAGAAGAAGGCTATGTAAAAAACCAAATACCAATAGTGTGGAAGAAATGGGAAGAATTTCGGGCCTCAAAAGGAATGGTAGAATATTTATAATTAAAGGAAAAGGGGAGGGAGGGAGAGGAGGGGAGAGGGGTAGGAGAAAGGGAGGATTATTGTTTTTTTTTGTGTCTTTCTTTTTTTTTTTTTTTTTTTTTTTTTTTTTAGGTTGAGTAAAATGTCTTATGTTTTGGGAATATTGTTGTATGATGAAGAAAAAAAAAGAAGAAAAAAAAAAACCATATTCATCATCACTTAAGGCCAATATGATTATGTATTCTTCTACATATTTTTGGTTAAAAAAAATAATTTGCAAGAAGCGCATATATAGATTGTTTTTCGCAAAAGTTATAGCGTCAACAAAATAGAGGATTTATGGCATTTTTTTTACTAGTAATGGCGGTGATCAGCGATTTTTAGCGGGACTGCGACTGGGACATTGCGGCAGGCAGATCGGACACTTTTGACACTTTTTTGGGACCATTAACATTTATACAGCGATCAGAGCTAAAAATAGCCACTGATTGCTATATAAATGTCACTGGCAGGGAAGGGGTTAAGTGTGTCCTAGGGAGCCGTTTCTAACTGTGGGGGCAGTGTAATGACGGGGAGAGAGGGAGGGGAGAGCGCGCACGCGAGAGAGGCGCGTTTCTAACTGTGGGGGCAGTGTAATGACGGGGAGAGAGGGAGGGGAGAGCGCGCACGCGAGAGAGGCGCGTTTCTAACTGTGGGGACAGTGTACTGACAGGGAGAGAGGGAGGGGAGAGCGAGAGATAGAGCGAGGGAGGGGGGAGAGAGAGGGAGGGGGGAGAGCGAGGGAGAGCGAGAGGGGGGAGAGAGGGGAGAGCGAAAGGGGGAGAGAGGGGAGAGCGAGAGGGGAGAGCAAAAGAGAGCGAGAGGGGAGAGCGAAAGAGAGCGAGAGGGGAGAGCGAAAGAGAGCGAGAGGGGAGAGCGAAAGAGAGCGAGAGGGGAGAGCGAAAGAGAGCGAGAGGGGAGAGCGAAAGAGAGCGAGAGGGGAGAGCGAAAGAGAGCGAGAGGGGAGAGCGAAAGAGAGCGAGAGGGGAGAGCGAAAGAGAGCGAGAGGGGAGAGCGAAAGAGAGCGAGAGGGGAGAGCGAAAGAGAGCGAGAGGGGAGAGCGAGAGGCGAGAGAACGAGAGGGGAGAGCGAGAGGCGAGAGAACGAGAGGGGAGAGCGAGAGAACGAGAGGGGAGAGCGAGAGAGAGCGAGAGCGAGGAGAGAGAGCGCGAGAGAGAGAGGAGAGAGAGCGAGATCACTAGGAACAGCAGATCTCTTTCTACTTCCCTGACAGAATGGGGATCTGTCCATTTACATGAACAGATCCCCATTCTGTCTCTCTGGAGCGATTGCAGGTCGCCGGCGGACATCACGGCCGTTGGCAACGCACATCGGCCCCCTGGAGTCATGACATGCGCTCGCCCCCTATAGGTCTTAAAGCGACCGTCATATAGCGACGGCGATTCACGCAGGGGAGCCAACCTGCTGCCATATAACGACGATGGCTGGTCTGCAAGGCGTTAAAGTGTTACTAAACCCAGGACCCTGCATTCACTATATCCGGTCTCCCACTTTACACAGAACATGGAAATGTAATTATAGTAAATATAAAACTACTAAATACCTTTTCTCATCAGCAGTATATAGCAGTCTTGTGACTTCTAGCAGTGTTTGGTTAAAGCATGTAGAAGGCGTTTTCATTCTACTCTGACTATCCTTTGAGCCTGCAGGACCACTGACCCGCTCTCTGGACAGTGCTGATGGGCCCTGTGCTGATCACATGCATTCTCCCAAGGAAACAAAAAATAATAATAATCTCTCTAGCAATACACACCAAACTGAGCATATGCAGTGATTCCAAAGATGTGTCTGTCTCATCAAGGGATGGATTGGGGACAGTGGAAGAAGGGGAGGATCAGAGAAGACAGGATTAAAACAGCTTTTTTACGCAATGCAGAGGATTAACTCCTTAGGCTTCACAGAGTATAACAAGCAAGCTTCACTGCATATACAGACTAAGTTTACTATTGTGGTTTTAGTAACATTTTAATGGCTCTGTAATCTATTTTTCATGAAATCGTTTTTTTATATAATAAAGTTGTATTGTTTAAAGTGGAAGTTCACTCCAATACTAAAATCTCTAACTTTGTAAATAACTTCTGAAATAGAGGTGTTTTGTCCCACACTGGCATATGTACACCAAAATGGGCTGCTAAAGAATGTCTCAGCTGTAAATATCTATAGAATGATTGTTGTGGTATATCATATTCCTTTTTTAGGTCCAGGAATATCTTTAAAACATTACTGTCATATAGTTGGATCAGCCTAGTTATACCCTGCCTTTCCCATATTTTAACCTTCCCGATTGATAATAATTCCGGTAGATTTTTATTATCCCACAAAAGGTGTAAATTCTGACAGCCCTGTATACCCCATTAATATTTTTACCATTTTCCATACTTTGCCCACCATGCTAGTTATGGAGCTTTTATACTGAAAGGAGTCTGCTTCTAATACCTCGGCCACGGTTTCATGTAAAGCTCCTATCACCCTCCACTTAAATTTCTTCCAGTTCCCAAGTCACAACACGCCAAATGCTGCAGCTGCGCCGCCAGGTAATAAATTCCTGGGATGAGGCACCGCCAAGCCCCATTTATCTGTTGGTAACGGTAACGTCTGGAGCCGGATCCTAGCCGTACCCTTTTTCCAGATAAGCTCCCGGAAAAGGGTTTCAAGTTTTTTAAACCATTTTTTACATATCCATACCGGTGCATTACGTAAGACGTATAGTAGTTGAAGCATCGATATCATCTTAATCAAGCTACACCGACCCATCAATGGATAAGTCTAGAGGGTGTATATCAGTAATATACAACCAGCTATGTATAAATTCTAATAAGGAAGTTGATCACCCGAACCAAAAGAGGAGGTGGGAAGAGGATATTGGGGAAATATCAGATGAGCAGTGGAGGAGAATAATGGAACTAGGGCCAATGATATCAGTTTCTCCCCCACAAAAAATTTCGCACTTGATGCTAGTACACAGGGCTTATTATACACCTAAGAGATTATATTTGTTTGGTAGGAAAAACGATGATAGGTGCCCTAGATGTCGGGGACATGGGAGACCTCATACATATGGTACGGCGATGTCCAAAGTTGTTTCGTTATTGGAGGGGAGTTGTGGAAACTATAAACAAAACCTTTGAGATAGAATTGGAAATGGACCCTATATTTTGCATGCTGGGTTATAGGAAGGTGCCGGGAGAACAAAAATGCACTACAGTGGCAGTTATACGCTGCCTATTTCAAGCGCGTAGAGTAATTGCACAAAGATGGCAGACGGAGAGGGCTCCATTGGTGAGTGAATGGATTCAAGTCATCAGTGAATTAATATGGAAGGAGAAGACAGTATATGTAAAAAGGGGGAATCTCAGAGAGTTTGAAAAAATTTGGAGGCCATGGGTAAATGGAATGGGGCAATCTATGGACTAGAAACGAGAAGGAGAGAGATAGGATTAAACATAAGAAAGGTAAGGTAGACTTTAATTCACGCCATGAGTAAATTTCCCAAAACCATATTGAGAAAATAGGCAATAAGAAAGAAAAAAAACTGTAGTAGAATAGTAAGTCAATGAGGGAGGAGGGTTTTTGGGAAGGGAGGGGGAGGAGGGAGGGGATAGTGATAAAAGGGGATGATATGCAAGGAAACACGGAATATAGAAGAACTATTGTAAATACAGTGAGAAATTATTTTTGTAATGGTGACATATTATTGTTTTTTTAAACGTGTATTATGATGATTTGTAAATGTGAAGGAAAATTGGAATAAAGAATAAAAAAAAAAAAAATCTCTAACTTTGCTGGCATTCACAACCTTATGGCCCGTACACACGATCCGAAGATTGGACGAAAAATACCGCTTTCTACGCGATCGTATGATAATCGGATCGTTAGTACAGAGCTTTTTCGAGAGCCAATCACGACAGTTCATCCAATATTATTACAAAGACGAAAATTTTCCTCGTACGATTTTTGTTTAGTCAGTACAGTTTACACTACAACACATGACATCACTCCCGATTATTTTTCTGTCATACAAGAATTTGTGACTTTAGTAACCTATTCAATTTCTACTTGTGACTAGTAAGCAAAAAAAGTCAATCTGTCGTCTGATTTTCAGATCGTGTGTATGGGGCATAAGACTAACCAATCTAGCCCCGTAGAGAAGAAATTGCTACACCTTTTGTTTAAGCTGATCCGGTCCGGTCTCCAGAGGTACAAGATCTGCAGAAGAGATGGCTGACAATGGCTGGGAAATTACGTCACCCATAGAGTTACTATGGGGCTTCTTTTGCCGGCTGCCTCCTCTGCACAAACCTCCACAGAGAAGCGGCCGCTGACAGCTCAGCATGGGTCCGGAACGGATTGGCTTCAGAAAAGGTATGTATAGCATTTTGTTCTTTACAGGGCTAGATAGGCTAGTCTTAGATTGTGGATGCCAGTAGATTTAGAGAATTCTGTATTAGAGTGAACTTCTACTTTAACAAATAAAGCATTATGCCCTGTACACAAGGTCAGACTTTCCGACGGAAAATGTGCGATCGAATTGTGTTGTTGGAAAATCCGATCGTGTGTGGGCTCAATCTGACTTTTTCCGTCAGAATTTCCGACACACAAAGTTTGAGAGCTGGATCTAAAATTTTCCGACAACAAAATCTGATCGTTTCAATTACGATCATGTGTAGACAATTCCGACGGACAAAGTGGCACGCATGCTCAGAATTAATTACAAGACGGAAGCTATTGGCTACTGGCCTGTTTGTAGTCCCATCGTACATGTTCTACGTCACCACGTTCAGACGATCGGATTTCCCGACAACTTTGTGTGACCGTGTGTATGCTAGACAAGTTTGTTCCAAAATCCGTCTGAAAAAAATCAGACGGATTTTGTTGTCGGAAAGTCCGATGGAGTGTACAGGCCATTACAGATAATTGTCAAGTTGTCCATCATCCTTACAATAGGATATTCAATAGACAGTGCAAGCTCCCAGAATTGCATTGCAAATACACATATCAAGAATATGGAGCATAGGATAAGAGGTTCAGCATCTGTATAGGCAGGTTAATTGACCCTAGTCATCTGTATCAGATTCAAGAGGACCCCATTGACACATCATATCACAAATCAGAAAAATACACAGATAATACGAATTGCCAATGAACAAAAATAGGGAAAAAAAAACAGAAAAAAAAAAAAAAAGGGAAGAGAAAAAAAGTAATATAAATATATAAAACCCATTTATTAATTACATAAATGGATACCAGATGCGGAGTATGTGAATAAGGTAGGTAGCAAGTTTCTTGTACAGATCATTAAGGAAGGAACAAAACTCATCCAGATCCTGCACTTCTCTGTAAAACAACAGCAACCTCTGGTCTACACCTCCCTCATCTCAGCATTCAGCAGACCC
Source organism: Lithobates pipiens (assembly GCF_037356315.1). Lineage (NCBI taxonomy): Eukaryota > Metazoa > Chordata > Amphibia > Anura > Ranidae > Lithobates > Lithobates pipiens. The sequence goes on along the minus strand of NW_027507787.1, from coordinate 38,168,150 downwards.
CAGCAGCTGACTTCAGCTCTCATCTGGTCCTCCTCCAGACCCTGCAATTTCTGTTTCCTAGTTCTGCCCACAGACCCTGGTGAAAAAAAAAAAGAGAAGGAAGAGGAAAAACAAACGTTTCAGGGGTATAAACAACTCTCTTTCTCAAGAGGGTAGGAGGCTCTCAAGAAAGGAGGTTTTTACATCGCTGAAACATTGTTTTTTCCTCCTCTCTCTTTTCACCAGGGTCTGATCAGATTTTTGTTTGATTACACGATGAAGGGTTATGAATTTCTCAACATCAGCTCTCATACATTTAAGTGTAGCTCATTGCACACATATGCATGCAAGTTTTTTTTGCTATGATTCAACCTTGGAGTGAATATCTCTGTGGTATTATGCTTGATGTTAGATGACTTACTTGGTAAACTGTACCTGTTGAATAATTGTATGTAGATGCCTAATATAAACTTTTTGCTAAAGCAGTTTTGCTACATGTGTGCTTATTCTATATATTCAAACTATTTTCTTAGAAGTAAGGCCTACATTTTTTCATTCCAGAACAGAGTCACTTTAGGCTCCTTTCACAAGAGCGGACTGATTGTCCGTTTTTTAGGTGGACTTGATTGGACTATGCATTGTTCTCTATGGGGAAGCAGATGTAAACCGACATGTGTCCGTTTACACCTGTCTGCATCCGATCCGGTCTGACAAAAACAGATGGATACTGATCTGTTCCCCATCCATCTAGCAGATCGGATGACAGTTGGATGGAAACAAACAGGCAGTCCTTTTCCATCCAACCCCCCCCCCCCCCCCCCAATAGAGAACAGCGGGCTGTGTACGTGTCCGCTATGCATCAGTAGACATGGACCTCTCATCCACCTGCATAGCAAGGATCAGCAGACAGATTCTCCACTGAGCAGGCAGATTTGTTTGAAGGAGTCCACCCCATGTGAGAAGAGCCTTAGTTTATAGCAAACCAGAGCTTTGCCCATGCAGGCCAAACACCAATGGCTTGCAATAACATTGCCTTTCCCAACTGCAAATACTCCATTTAGCTGAAAGGCGCGAACCTGGTAGTTTTGGGATTGAGTAGCATGTACCTCATTTATGTTTCTGCCATGTAACAGTGCAGGTACAGTGCTGGTCACTAAGACTCCCAGCGAATTCAAAGGGCCAGGGAGTGTCCACAGTCCTATGTGGGTTCTAACTTGAAGCTTACACGCGATTTGTTTTTGCTCCCAAAACTTATTCAGCAGAAGCAATCAAAGTTCACACTCTCACGGCCAAAACAAACACTCCATTTTGTTTAGAGTCAGGATGTGCCTGTGAGCCTATGGGTTATTTTACTAAAACTGGAGAGTGCAAAATCTGCTTTGACAAAAAATCCTGGAAGACGATTGGTTTCTATGCAGAGCTGCATCGGATTTGCACTCTACGGTTTTAGGCCCGATTTACACCTATGCATTTTTAGTGCTTTTTGCAGATTTGCACTACAGTCTATTTAACATTGTTTCCTATTGAACACATTCAGTAGTACAAATTTGCAAAATGCAAAAAGCACTAAAAATGCATAGGTGTGAATCAGGCCTTAGTAAATCAAACCCTATGTTATTTGAAATTTTACCATTGAGAAGTAAAATGTTCATGGAATCATTATCTTGCAGGACAGTGGCTTAGCGATTAGCACTACTGCCTTCCAGCACTGGGGTCCTCGGTTCAATTCACATCCAGGACACAATGGGGGTTATTTACTAAATGAAAATCCACTTTGCATAAAAAACAGCATTTTTGCACATGATTGGATGATAAAATCAGCAGCGCTTCCACTCATTTCAGATCTACCCCTTAGCCCTTGTACACACGGTCGGACATTCCGACAACCAAATCCGAAACTGTTGCATACACACGGTCGGACAAAGTTGTCGGAACTTTCAGAACGTGATGACGTAATTACGTTATGATGGGACTACGTTCAGGCTAGTAGCCAATAGCTTTGATGTAGGAATTTGATCTGAGCATGCGTGGCACTTTGTCCGATCGGAATTTTCTACACATGATTGGAGTATGTCCGATCGGAGCATTTTGTCAGAAAATATTTCCGGCAAGTTGGAAAATTTCGTTCGACGGAAACAGTCCGATGCATACCACACACAGTCGGAATATCCGACAAAACGTTCCGATCGGACACATTCCGACGGAATCTGACCGCGTGTACAAGGGCTTAGATTTAGAGCAACTGCACTTCCAAATGCACTTGTAGTGCAAAGTGGATTTGCCTTTTGTAAATAATCCCCACTGTGTATGGAGCCTGCATGCTCTACCTGTGATTTTTCAGTAATTCAGTGTCCTCCCATAACCAAAGACATGCTGGTAGTTTAATTGGCTCCTTTCTAAATTAGCCCTAGCCAACAACGTGGGGGAGAAAGTGCTGGGATACATTTTCTTCCCAAACCTATTAGCTCACTCATGGCAAATATAAGCAGCACTATGGGCTTGACACACTAAAGATCATTAACAAATGCATTAAAGTTGACAACAATTTCACATGAGATTGCATCTTTTTATTATGGTATAATATGTGCCAAACTTCTAGGAGACAGCATTTAATCAAAATGAGAATGTGATTTAATCCCTTTACAAAACTACTCAAGACAACCAAATACATGTCATTACCAGGAACAACATTATTCAGCCATGTCTGAGCACTTCCAGTGCATTTCATTCTGTGTCTAAGCCCTTGTACACACGGTCTGAGAATCTGTCGGAATGAGTTTTATCGGACCGTGTCGTCAGATAATCCGACTGTGTGTGGTATTCCGTCCGAATCTCCGTCCGACCCAATTTTCCAACATGTTGGAAATATTTCCCGACCAAGTGGGCCGGACGGACCTAATCCGATCATGTGTATAGCATTTTCATCGGACCAAGTGCCACGCATGCTCAGATCAAATTCCTACATCAAAGCTATTGGCTACTAGCCTGAATGTAGTCCCATCGTAACGAAATTACGTCATCACGTTCTGAAAGATCGGATTTTTCGCCAACTTGGCCCGATCGTGTGTATGCAACAGTTTCGGACACAATCCGTCGGACTAAATCCGACGGGCAAAATCCGACGGATTTGGTTGGCAAAATCTCCGACTGTGTGTACGTGGGCTAAGAAGGCACTTTTTTTTAACCACTATCCTATCCTGTGAGAAAGAATCCCAAAGAGCAGGGCTGCTGGGTTAGTAGTATTAATGAGTCTTAACCATACTCCAAATCTTACCTATCTGGAGGACTAAAGCCTAGTACATTCGATGAGATTATTGGATGAATGATCATCCGTTTTTTTCCCCCATGCTAGTCTCCATATTGAAAATGAATAGGTTACTAAAATCTGAAAATTCTCGTATGACAAAAAAAAATAAAAAATTGTAAGTGATGTAATATATATTTGTATTGTATTTTTGGATAAAAACTGTACTGATTAAATTAGGTTTGTTCCTTCGGAAAAATGGCTTCGGAAGTGGTATTTTTTTTTATATGATTTTCTGATCATGAGTACTAGGCTAAAGACGGTCTCCAAGAATCAGATGTTTAAGGGTACTTTCTCACTAGGGCGGTGCCAGCGTTAGTTTTAGTAGCGCTTTACTGTTGTTATAGCGGCACTTTTCAGCCGCTAGCAGGGCGCATTTAACCCCCACTAGAGGCCAAACAAAAGGTTAAGAGCACCCGTGTTGCGGCGCTGCAGAATCACTTTGCAGGTGCTTCATCAGCGCTGTCCATTCATTCCAATGGGCAGGGAGTATACACAGCTCCCACACCGCCCAAAGATGCTCCTTGCAGGACTTTTTTTCCCTGTCCATGGGAGGCATGAGAGGCGATTTTCAGGTGCTATTTTTAGCGTTAAAACGTCTGAAAAGCACCCCAGTGTGAAAAGGCGTCTAACATCTGGCGCTCTTTTAGATAGAGTTTTAGACATGTTTTTGTTTGTTTTTTTATACTGTTTATTTGAAAAGCGATTTCAATTTGAATGATCTTTTCAAAGGCTGGATTCACACCTGTGCATTTTTAGTGCTTTTTGCATTTTGCAGATTTGCACTACAGAACGTGTTCCATACGAAATCATGTTAAATGGACTGTAGTGCAAATCTGCAAAATGCACTAAAAATGCATAGGTGTGAATCCAGCCTAAAGCCACATTACACCACGTTTTGGTGAATGATCTGCAGTTTAAACTTCCTTAACCCTTAGCCGTTCCATCTTGGTAGGACTTTATGTAGTAATTTTCTTGCAATACTTCTTAAAAAGAGCTCCAACTTCTCAAAACAAATAAACTTCTCACCTCCCCCACCCTGGTGAAAACCCATATTTGCATGAAAATAGGCTCCCCTTTGACTGAAAACAAATAGGAATTCAGAAGAACATTTTGCAAGACAAAAAAGCTCCACCATGAGGGACACCTTTTAAGGCCTGATAACTTTCAAAAGAGGTGTTAAATCTGAACATTGATTGCAGTTATAGGGCCATGTAGGTTTTCCCTCAGGGGGAGGAAATGGGGGTGGGAAAGATAGGGCAACCATTGGAAATGCTTGAACTTGGTGTAAGACTTAGAGTCCTTTCACACGGGACAGATCAGTGCTGATCCCCCCCGTGGATGTCTGCTTGCTCAGCGGGGATCACCGGAGCGATCTCCGCTGAGCAGGAAGATGACAGGTCCGTCTCTGCACACTGCGCAGGGATGGACCTGTCACAGCGCCGCTCTTCCCTATGGGAGATCGGGTGACGACGGACTGCAGTGTCCGTCATCACCCAATACAATGATGGATGGAAAAATAGCTTTTTCTTCCGTCACATTTTTTCGGATCGGAGCAGGTCAGATGTCAGCGGACATGTCACTGCTGACATCCGATGCTCCATAGAGCTCTATGGAGCATCCGTTCGGGTCCGCCTGAAAAACTGACAGGCAGACCTGAATGGATCGTCCATGTGAAAGGGGCCTAAGAATTTCACTGTTTGAAAAACGGTCAATAGATAGCAGCCAAGAAGAAAAAAAAAAACCATTGTGTTCAATTGACAAAGAGTTGTGCATGTTGTATGCTTGCATCACTCTAAGCTGAGGAAATGCTTCTAAATAACAAAAAGAGGGTGTAATCAATCTGCTCCCTGTTCTTTGCAGTGTCTGTGACAGACATTGCAGCTCCAGGTGTACTGTTCTGCTTTCTTTGGATTCCTGCTTGCCTCTTTGCTCAGCTGAGTTTGGGAGGTAGGAAAGGTGGTGTTAACCCCTACAGGTTATGCTTGTACAGGGTAATCACTGTACGGGAGAGAAAGGATTACCGCTCCAGGTGGGTGTGTCCTCAGGGTGGAAGAAGCAGGTGCAGGCTAAGCAAGTAGCAAAGAAGGAGGATCTGGACAGCCGCACTCCAATAGAAACGCCTTTATTGTATAAAATAACAATAAGTTCAAACAGCAGGGTACAGGATAAATAACGGACACGTTTCACACTCTTAATAGTGCTTGGTCATAGCTATACAACCACAAAGTTTTGCCACAAATATATACTAGTGTAACATGAATCATGTGATCAATTAGAATTGATTGCCAATTAACTCAATCAAACAAATGTGATGTAGAAAAAAAAAAAAGAGAGGCACACATATAATCAGGAGAAAAAAAAAAAAAAAAAAAAACACAGAAAAATGCCATGTGTATTTAACAAAAGATAAAACAAGATTTAAACAAATTGAAAAATCAAAGAATTATTATTATTTTTTTTATATAACTGCAACTCCTGGATAAATGAGCATGTATAGTACTTTAAAGTGTGTGTGTGTGTGTGTATAATATATATATATATATATAAAAAAATTATATAATAATATACACACACATATACAATGTGTATATATTGGTAAGAAACAAAGTGCATTTGTGTGTGGGAAATAAATATACGTGTGTAGTAATAAACACCAGAAATGCAACATATATGGAGATAAGTATGGATGTGAAGAATACATTATAAATATATATATATATAAAAACATACATTTCATTATAAAAGAACATGCACAAAAGATTGTGTTCACCGATGCCCATTCCATAGACGCCAACAAGTTTTGCAAAGTCTTGCTCTCTTCTGCTGAAAATCCAATCCATTTTATATATATATATATATATATATATATATATATATATATACACACATACATACATACACACACACACACACACACACACACTTTAAAGTACTATACATGCTCATTTATCCAGGTGTTGCAGTTATATATAAAAAAACAAAACAAAAAAAAAAAAAGTCATTCCTTGACTTTTCAATTTGTTTAAATCTCGTTTTATCTTTTGCTATATACATACATACATACATACATACATACATACATATATATACACACACATACACACATGGCATTTTTTCGTGTTTTTCTCCTGGATATATGTTTTGTAGATGCAATAACTTTTGCACAAACCAATCAATATAAGCTTATTGATATTTTTTTTTTTAACCAAAAATATGTAGAAGAAAACATATTGGCCTAAACTGTGGAAGAAATTAGTTTTTTTTAATATATATCTTTTTTGGGGATATTTATTATAGCAAAAATATTGCTTCTTTTCAAAATGGTCACTCTTTTTTTATTTATAGCGAAAAAAAAATAAAAAAATAAATGAAAAAAACCCAGAAAGCGCTATTTGTGTGAAAAAAAAAAAAAAAAAAAAAAAAAAGGATGTAAATTTTGTTTGGGTAAAATGTTGCACGATTGTCAGTTAAAGTGACGCAGTGCTGTATCGCAAAAAAGGGCTTGGTTAGGAAGGGGTTAAATCCTTTCCGGGGCTGAAGTGATTAATCAATCAATTCTTATTGATCACATGATTCGTGTTACACTAGTATATTTTGTGGCAAAATGTGGTGGTTGTTTAGCTATGACTAAGCACTATTGTGTGAAACGTATCAGTAAGTTTATCCTGTACCCTGCTGTTTGAATTTTCATTTTTTTATACAATAAAAAGGTGTTTATATTGGAGTGTGGCTGTCCAGATCCTCCTTCTTAATCACTATAGGGGCAGAGGGGAGTGGAGCTGTCTGCTGACATTCTGTAAACCAGGTTCCACCTGGCGTGAATCTGCTGCAACTTTCTATATTGATGCAGCTTACGCTAGTTTATTTTGGCACGGGAAGTTTAGATAATTCCCCAGATTGTGCTTAGGTGGCAATTCCATAAAAGTAAAAAAAGAAAATGAGCAGAGGTCTTATTCCCTTTATTCTCTACGAGAGAACGGATTATCAAAAAAAAAAAAAAATTATATATATATTATTTATATGATGATTATTTATTTATTTTTCAGTGTGTGTGTGTGTGTGTGTGTGTGTGTGTGTGTGTGTGTGTGTGTGTGTGTGTGTGTGTGTGTGTTATATATACATACATACATACACAGCCCTGGAAAAGTATTCATACCGCTTGACATTTTGTATTATAGGTTTTTGCTTGTAACATGACAAAATGTGGAAAATTTCAAGGGGTATGAATACTTTTTCAAGGCACTGTACATACACATCCCTAGTATATAACAATTTATGAATTAGTGTTAATATCAAACATACTCTGGTGTGTACAACATTCCAATATGTGTGGCCCATTCAGCTCTTCATTTAGGTACTTTATTATAGTGCACTTACCTACCAATTCACCAGTGAGATAGCATGACATTTTACTGAACATATCCTTGCAGAGCTCATTGATATCAGCTTCTGGTGGCTCAACTGCCTCTTCTGCAGTTTCAACTGTAGTATCATCTGCAGTGAGCAATACATAAACAAGATTTAATAAAATATGAATTTAACTTCTGTAAGACTGAGTGACTCGTTACATCTTCATCAAAATAAACCAACTTTACAAAAAGTATGCCATTGACAGGTACCCGTTCCCATTTCAGGCTCAGAAGGCTCGGAAATTCTGCCACCTTTTCCTCGCTGCTGTCCCATTGATAAAGCACAGTGCGATTTGAACATGCGCAGTAGGAAACCAGCTGTGAAGCCAAGATGGCAGCAGCCACGCTCAAGAGCCTGTTCTGAATGAGGACACTGGATGCCTAAACAGGCAAGTATCCTGATAGTAAAAGTCAGCACAGAGCAAGCACTCACAAGTACTGGAGATGTCAGTTTTTTCCACACTACAATTACCTTGGGTGCCTTAAAGGGGGTGCAAAGGTAAAAGTTTTTTTTACCTTAATGCATTAAGGTGAAAAAACATCTGACAGTGCCGGCCCCCCAGCCCCCCCGTTTTACTTACCTGACCCCTCGAAAGTCCCACACTCACCTCCGAGATCCTCTTTGCCGCTCAGCCTGGCTGCTGATTGGCTAGAGTGGATGGATTGAAAGCAGCGCAGCCATTGGCTCACGCTGCTGTCAATCACATCCAATGGCGCGGCGCGCCGGGGGGCGGGGCCAAGCGATACAGTGAGCGGCTATAGCCGCTGGCTGTATCACAGGAGCGCGCCTGCAAGTACTTCTCACCATGCGAGGGCGCTCGTATGAATGTGAGAAGTACTTGCGGGGGGGAGGCCAAGACAGCCGCTGAGAGACGACCCCAGAAGAGCAGGTTCGGGGCTACTCTGTGCAAAACGACCTGCACAGTGGAGTTAAGTATAACATGTTTGTTATTTAAAAAAAAGAAAATCCCTTTACAACCACTTTAAGGCATGGTTCACACCTAAACCGGCCACGGATCACACAACAACGCTGTCCGTCCCTGTTCTCCGTTTCAGGGACGATTCAGGGCAGAATCTTTGCCTGAATTCGGGCCCTAAAACGGAGGCAAAGACGCACAGACGAGCAGTGCGCTCTGCAGCCGCCCCGGAGACATGTGAACTGGCTCCATAGACAGCAGGTCATATTCACCTACTATGCGAATTGGATGCGGAGGAAACCCACATTCAATTCGCATTAGGTGTGAACCCGGCCTAAAAGCTCAGATAAAATTAACTTGGGTCAGGAGCATCAGTTAGGTCCCTTTCACACAGTCGTAACATCTGTTTATTTTTCATCCATCTATTGACAGATAAAAAAAATGACAGCAATGTATTTCTATGGGCCAATGGATGCCATTTTAAATGGTGATAGCTCTGTCCAGATCTGTTGAACAGATGTAAATGGATGATGTCTGTTTGCAGCCGTTCTGCTAAGATATGATTTTTTGGAAATTATTTTTTGTTTACTTTTTTTTTTTTTTTTACTTTAGAACCAAAAGACAACCTAAAATCCAGGTAGTGCTAATACAGTAGGACGTTACATCCCATATTCTCCACATGACTAGCGTGACAAGAGACACATTCCACAAAACCTGGTGCATGCCAGGCCAGGCTTGTGGGTCACATTGTGCCATAAATATTGTAACAGAGTGTCAATGCAGCAATTCTCAAGAAATCTTTGAAGCTGTGAAGTGGTCAACAATGAATAATAAACAGCGGATGAAATGTGGTAAGTGTCATATAGATTACCTTTTTATCTGCAGCAGGATCATTATTGTGCCTTTGCATTTATAGCATTGCTATAAAAGACCAAGTTAGACTTACCGGTAACTTGTTTTCCAGAAGTCTTTCAGGACAGCACCTGAGAGATAGCGACTCCTCCCTCCTCGTTAGGAAACACCTTCTTCCTCCAGACTTTAAAGGGAGGCGCCTCCCTACCACACCTCAGTTGTAGAAGAGAACCTCCGGCCCCGGCTGGAACACATAAACACATACGTTAGTCACAGCGTAGCATAATACAATACCATAGGGCGGGATGCTTGCTGTCCTGAAAGACTTCTGGAAAACAAGTTACCGGTAAGTCTAACTTGGTCTTTCCCAAGGCGTCTTTCAGGACAGCACCTGAGAGGATAACAGAGACTTACCCCTTAGGGCGGGACAACAGCTTGCAGGACCTTTCTGCCAAACGCCTGATCGCTGGCAGAAGTGAGGTCCAGTCTATAATGCTTCACAAATGTGTGAAAACTCGACCATGTCGCCGCCTTGCAGATCTGCTCCGGGGTGGCACCAGCTCTTTCTGCCCACGTAGACGCCAGAGCCCTGGTTGAGTGTGCACAAATTTCTGCTGGAGGGGATAATCCTGCCTGGGAATATGCCTCCGAGATAGCTAATTTCAGCCATCTAGCTAAAGTAACTTTAGAAGCTTGAAAACCCTTTTTTCTTCCTGAGAAAAGTACAAACAGTGAATCTGAACGCCTGAAGGACTCCGTCCTTTCTAAATAACTCAGCAGAGTCCTCCTGACGTCCAAAGTATGGAAAAAAGTCTCCTTATTTCCTTTGGGGTTAACACAAAAGGTTGGCAGTACTATGTCCTGTATACGGTTCTGAACTGAAGCTACCTTCGGTAAGAATTTTGCATCTGTTCTAAGAATAACTCTGTCAGGAAAAATGGAAAGATATGGTTCTTTAACTGACAGCGCATTTAGCTCACTGATCCTGCGTGCAGAGACAATGGCAATCAGAAAAACGGTTTTTAATGTGAGAAACCTAAGGGAAGCCTCCACAAGAGGCTCAAAAGGCCCCTTTGTTAGAGACTGTAGGACTACCGACAAATCCCATCTAGGAAAAACCTTAATAGGAGCTGGTCTAGATCTTTTAAGGGCTCTAAAGAATCTGATCACCAGCGGATCTGAGGCCACAGATTTTTCTAAGAACACTGTCAGGGCTGCTACCTGCACCTTCAGGGTACTAACTGCCAGTCCCTTGTCTGCTCCATCCTGTAAAAACTCCAAGATGGAGACAAGGCTCCCTGTCACCTGGGCGGCTGACAAACACCAAGTTTTATAACGCTTCCAAACCTTAGAATAAATGGCCCCCGTAACCCTTTTCCTACTTGCCAAAAGGGTAGAGATCAAACGGTTGGAAAACCCCTTGCTCCCAAGGAGCTGCCTTTCAGAAACCAGGCCGTGAGGGCCAGGCTGGCCACTCCTGGATGGTTTACTGGGCCCTGCAACAACAGATCGTGCCTGAGGGGCAGATGCCAACAAGGCTTGATTGCCAGACCTAGAACTGTCGAAAACCAGGCCCTTTTTGGCCAAAAGGGAGTGATTAGAATAACTGGCACCTTCTCCCTCTGAATTTTTCTTAAAATTAACGGGATTAACTGAAATGGGGGGGAAAGCGTAGCAAAGACGAAATTCCCATGGATAAGCTAGCGCATCCGTGCCCAGCGAGCCATCGCGACTGTCCAGGGAAAAGAACTGGGGAACCTGGGCGTTCACCCTTGAGGCGAACAGGTCCACCTCTGGTAAACCCCATTTTCCGGCAATCATTGTGAATACCTCCGGGTTTAGAGACCATTCCGCTTCCTGAATAGCGTTTCTGCTTAGGAAGTCTGCTAACCTGTTTAGATCCCCTTTTAGGTGGACTGCTGATAGGGATAACAAACGTTTTTCCGCCCACCGAAGAATCACCATGGCCAGTACCTGAAGCGATCTGCTTCTTGTACCCCCCTGTCTGTTTAAATAAGCCACCGCCGTGGCATTGTCTGTTAGGACCTGGACGTGATGGGACTGAAGCTCCTGAAAAAACGACTCCAGAGCCAAGGCAATCGCCTTGAGCTCCCTCCAGTTTGAGGACCTTATTGTCTCTTCTTTGGCCCAGGACCCCTGAGTGAAACGTGTTCCTAGATGGGCTCCCCACCCCCAGGAACTGGCGGTTGTTAGTCTTTTCTCGACTGGAAAAGCCCAGACTAACCCTTCCGATAAGACATCCTGTCTTTTCCACCACCATAGGGACCTTTTTACCTGGGTTGACACTCTCACCTCTGCCTCTAGGGATGCCACTGTGTGATCCCAAGATTTTAGAAGGAAAGCCTGCAGACACCTGAAATGCATTCTCGCCCACTGGACTGCTGGCATTGCTGAGGTTAGAACCCCCAAAGCTGACATAACCTGTCTTACTGTCAGATTTTGGCTGGTCTGTAAAAAAGACACCGCACCGGAAATCCTGTCCCTTTTGTCTAAGGGAAGGAAGATTCTTTGATCCACCGAATTTATTAGATACCCTAGAAACCGAATCTCCTGAGATGGGTTTAGGGACGACTTTTGGAGGTTCAAAATCCACCCCAACGCCTCCAGATGGCTGCGAGCTTTGTCTAGATTGGTCTGCAATTCCTCGCTGGATGGGGCGAAAAAACAGCAGATCGTCTAAATAAGGAACAACTGCGATTCCCTGAAGTCGCAGCGGCGCTAAAGCTTCTGCCATTATTTTGGTAAAAATTCGGGGAGATGATGACAGGCCGAAGGGTAGGGCTTCTGAGACTGGGGAGAGATTGGAACATGTAGGTATGCGTCTTTTAAATCTACTGACGCCATAAAACATGCTGGCGTCAACAGATTTCTGACCGAAAAAATTTAGTCCATTTTGAACTTTCTGTACCTTATGGACTCGTTTAAAGGTTTTAGGTTGAGAATCAACCGAAATTTTCCTGTCGGTTTCTTTACTAGGAAAACATGGGAATAAAACCCCTCCTGCTGTTCTTGCAGGGGTACCTGTATTACTACGCCCTGTTGCATCAGTTCCTCTAGAGAGGACTTCATGGCCAGGGCCCTTACTGGGTCCCGCGGGGTGTTGGTAATCAGGAACCTTTCTGGGGGGGTCGTTGACAAACTCGAGTGAGTAACCCTGCGCGAGAGTGGTCAGGATAAACTGATTTGAAGTTATCCCTGACCACTGCGGAAGAAATTCTTGTAATCTTCCGCCCACCCGCAGAGACGAGTCATTGCGATTTTTCGGCCTGTGTAGGAGGACGGAAGAGAATTCCGCCTCTACCCTTCGGCTTCGGGGCGGACCAACTTTTCCTTCTCCCCTGCAACTTGCTGTCCTGATCCTGAGCTTTTTGAGGTCGAAAAAGACGTTTTGGTACCTGCTTTTTCTTTTTGACCGGAAAGGATCTCTTTTTATCGGCTGTCCTGTCAAGAATATTATCGAGGTCAGGGCCGAAAAGCAGGTCCCCTGAAAAGGGTAACCCACACAGCTTATTCTTTGAAGCCGAGTCACCAGGCCAGGTTTTAAGCCATAAGGCTCTTCTTGCAGCGTTAGTTAGAGCTGCTGACCTGGCTGATATCTTAATTGCCTCAGCTGAGGCATCTGCAACATAAGCCACTGCCGTAATCAGGGTAGGAAAAGAATCTAAGATTTCCTGTTTAGGGGAATCTGCAGCTATATGTGACTAACTGGTTAACCCAGTATTCTAAATTTCTGGCTACACACGTTGTGGCCATTGCTGGTTTTAAATTGCTCATAACTGATTGCCATGATCCCTTGAGCAAAAGATCCATGCGTTTGTCCATCGGATCTTTCAAAACTCCCATGTCCTCAAAGGACAGATCCGTGGACCTTGAAACCTGGGAAAAGGCGGCATCCAGTCTGGGCACCTTGTTCCATACTGCTGCAGGGTCCTCCTCAAAAGGAAAACGCCTTTTGTGGGCTTTGGAGAAAAAGGGCTTTTTCTCTGGATCCTGCCATTCTTTCCTAATGACCTCAGAGATGACCGGATGAACTGGGAACGTTCGGCCCTTAGGCTCATCCAACCCAGCATACATGCGGTCATGGAGTGATAATACCTTTTTCTCCTCACTTAAACCAAGCGTAGCATGAATGGCTTTAAGGAGCCCATCGACCTCTTCAAGGGACAGTTTGAATTTAGAGGGGGCAACCAACTCCTCTTCCGAATCTTTAACGGAAAGAGCAGAGGACTGCTTTTCCCTATCTGAAGGGTCTTCAGGCAGAGATTCCAACACCGGGATTGAGAGAGACCCCTGGGAAGACTCTGAAGTGGCAGGCTGACTAGCAGCCGGATTTGCTAGTGAGTCACGAAAAGTCTGGATCGTGGCGTATAGCTCCTTCTTTACAGAGGCCACCAGATCCTCACATACAGAGGCAGATTCCTCCTTAACTAAAGAAGTAATGCAGGGACTGCATAGGGTTTTATTCCAATTTTCTCCCAGCTTGGCCCTGCAAGAAGGACATCTTTTCTTTGGGTCAGAGCCTACGAAGAAAAAGACAAAAAAGGGAAAAAAAACAGGGAACCCTTAGTGAGACCCAGTCTCAGCCTTGATAGGGATCACCACACAGGTGCACTGAGAAGAAACCAGTCAGCTTCTAGTGCCCAGACAGGCCCCCTTGCCACCAGGGGGGGAAAAATAAAAAGAGAGAGAGCGAGACCAAACGCCAGGAAATAGGGGAAAGAAAGGCAGACTTTAACCGCTGCCTCTTACCTGGGCTTTGCTGGTGCCTGTGCCTGTCCCCACTGCTGCAGACGCTGAATCTTCCATAACAGGTGTGCAGAAATCCACTTGTGGCTATACGCCGCCTCCGGAGTCACGCAATGCAGCTGCACCGGACCAGAAGCGGAAATAGGCACCAGCACCTGTCCTCCCTCCTCCCCCCTGCGTCCACGCCGGAAACGACGTTTCAGCTGACCCGATGACCCGCTCTGTCACTTCCGGCGCGACCGCCGAAAAAAACATGGCGGCGGCACACGTGCGCCGCTGCGCCTACGAACGTGCGGGCCACCGAATCTTCGGCTCTCTCCGAGCACAAGAGGGGAAGAGGAGCCCGCTTGCTACCGCTGACGAGGCGTGGGTAGTTCGGGAGGACAGCGGCTCTCTAAAGGAGGAAAAAAAGGGAAAGAAGCCTAGTCCCTCAGGAACACCTAAGAGAAAAAGACTCCCTCCCAAAAGGTGTTCCCTCCGGGCCGGAGGAAACACAAAAACTGAGGTGTGGTAGGGAGGCGCCTCCCTTTAAAGTCTGGAGGAAGAAGGTGTTTCCTAACGAGGAGGGAGGAGTCGCTATCTCTCAGGTGCTGTCCTGAAAGACGCCTTGGGAAAGTGTTTTTCTGTCATTGTGTCTTTTTTGGTAGAGAAGAGAAGGACTGCATTATAAACAATAATCTCTAATATATTTGTATCACATTCTGTTATCACCAAAGCAGCACCTGCACCTTTTCAATGCATCGAAGTGATGTGCACAGGCATAATAGAGAATAATATACTTTCCACTCAACACCGCAAATGCATATCAAAACACGCTCTTTTAACGTATTGTCCCACTACAGTTAATGATAGGGGTAACCCTAACCAAATCCCCCATCTACCCTCAACAAAGCCTCTAATGCCGCGTACACACGATCGGAATTCTGGCCAGAAAAAGACAGATGAGAGCTTTTCATCTGAAAATGCGACCGTGTGTATGCTCCATAGGGATTTAGCTGTCCGAATTTCCGCCAGCCAAAAATTGATAGCATGTTCTCAATTTTCCTGATGGAAAAACTTTCTATCGGAAATTCCAATCATGTGTATGCAATTTTGACATGCCAAAAAATCATGCATGCTCAGATTCAACTACGAGACAGAAGCTATTGAACTTCCTTTTTCTAGTCCCGTCAAACGTGTTGTAGGTCACCACGTTCTAAACAATCTGAATTTGGTGTGACCGTGTGTAGGCAAGACAGCTTGAGCGGAATTCCGTCGGGAAAACCATCAGAGCCTTTTGCAATGAGAATTCCGATCGTGTGTACGCGGCATAAGATGGACAATTGAAAAGTGTTTATTGGATCCCCTTACCATATACACTATGCAATGGTTTATCCAAGAGGCCTAGTTTGAGGGTTATGGGTTATGTTTAAGTGTTCTGTCCTGAAAGCAACAATATGTCGATCCATCTACGGTCAGTTTCAGTTACTATGTAAAACATATATATTCAGTTTATTTATTTGAATACTGAAAATGAAAGGTAAAAACTACTTAGTTGTCATGCATAACTTATCCAGATTCTGGTTACCCCAGTTTTTAAAGCGGAGGTCCACCCTAAAATGGACCTCCGCTCATCGGAATCCCCCCCCCTCCGGCGCCACAATCGGCACCTTTCAGGGGGGAGGGGGGTGCAGTTACCTGGATAATCCAGGTAACTGCACCCACTTCCGGGCTAGCTCTCTGCGGAACGGGGCGTACGCTCCGCAAGCGCCCGCCCCCTTCAGCAAGTGCCCCGCTGCCTGCTGGGAAACACACAGCTCCCAGAGGCAGCGGGGACCGTCCGGATTGCGCCGCGCGGCTCGCGCATGCGCAGTAGGGAACCGGGAAATGAAGCCGAAAGGCTCCATTTCCTGATTCCCATACCCAAGATGGCGGCGGGACCCGGCAGCCGAGCGAGCGATCGGCTTCGGGTGCCGACATCGCGGGCGCGCTGGACAGGTAAGTGTCACTATTTAAAAGTCAGCAGCTGCAGTATTTGTAGCTGCTGGCTTTAAAAAAAAAAAAAAAAAAAACGCGGAGTCCCGGTGGACTCCCGCTTTAAAATATGCCCTGATCACTGTGTGACCCCATAAGTAACAAATGGGACAGTACTGTGATAAATTCTAACAAGAAGAAATACATTAGAGATGCTAATGTTACTTTATATTATTGTGCCTGAATCAAGAATGAAGAGAATTTGTCACTTTGCCCATTCAAGAAAAATGTACAGAGTCTTTTGAAAACCCAGTCCTTCAACCCATTTATACGCAGCTGCCACTAACATAAAGCCCTGTATAGGCCTTGTTTACACAAGGTTGATGAGATCTTCCTCCTATAGTGACAGCATTTGGGTTTAGCCATTGGTCACGACATGGGCGATTACCAAGGGCTGCGAAGTAGCGCTGCAAAGCAGAGAGAGAAATCAGAGGGAGGGCTTGAGAATCTTTCACTATGTTCTGAATTGGTAAAGTGACAGATTCCCATGTTAAATACCATAGTATAACAAAACACAAGGATCACTCATAAAATATTTACCCTGAGATGTAGGTGCCTGAGATGCTGTAGGAGCTACGGTTGGCTCATCAGAAGGTAGTTTCTCTGTACCTTCCAGTTCTGCCATACCAAAAAGAACTTGTCACAGCCCTCAAGTTGTGGTAGAATATTGCTAGATGAAAAAAAGTAATACCTGTTGCAAATAAAGAGTAACTGTTTACAAAAGCATGCTCAAAAACAACCAAGACATGCAACCAGTGCAATGAATTTTTCTGCAGTATCAATTTGTATAACGCAGCAATTACAACATAATATGGTAATGAAAATATACATACAAAACATCATCCCCATGAAGAAGTCACATGACGTAACGCGTAGGGAGTGGCCATATGACGAACCGGAAGTAGAGTAAGACGGGCAGGAAGTTGCCATTACACCCTCTTCCTGATTGTGTTTGTTTTTTGCAATTTAAATGTGAGAGTCTTTACTGCTTCTTAATAAATCTACCTGCCGTTTTTTAAACTACTACACTATGGAAGTCTCCTGTTTCTCTCTCTCCCCCTCCTCTCTCTTATTTTGAGCCATACACTGTGGAATAGAAGTGAAGATCCATATTACCTATTCTATAAGCTGGGACTGGCCCTCTAGTGGCGGAATTGTATCATTACATCCCTCCTTTGGATTTCCTGATGGCTATTATTAATGAATGAAATAAGAGAATCCTGGAGTTTGTTTGATTTGTTTATTCACTTCGTTTGAAGGTGAGAGTTCTGGGAGCCTTGAGTAGCGGACATTCTATCAGTATTCTATCATTGATCCCTTCTCCATTTTTTATATTTTTACCCGTGCTGTTTTATGAACTATATATTTTTTTCACGGCATTATATGTATGCACATATTTATATTAGTTTGAATTTGTGTATTTATTTGAGTGGCACGATTTGCGCAGGACCCACCCCTTTATATCCATTATTTGATAGTTTGTGTTCACTATTTTGTCCTGCTGCATTTTTTAGTTAGCATTTGCACTTTATATCACTCAGGCTCTTTTTCATAGCATCTGTGTTTCATTAATTTTGATTTTGGATTTTGTTCCACTCTAGTCACTCATTACCACTTAGCGGCGCGAAGGCTGACCACTTTCATGCTATTATAGTAATACACACAATCCTAGACATAAGTTTATGAGGAATATCAGGCAACAAGTGAAAGCAATCAGTTCAAAACTAATACAATCCAGCAAATGCTGCAGCTCTGTTAAAATCAGATAATCCACTTGATCTAACTTCTATTTATTCTACTGAAGCAAAATTACAGAAAGCACTTAATTGAGGAGTGTGCTCCCTGAAGCCCGTGCTGTTTAACTTAACACAGACAGGCTTCCCAGATCACCATGTTACTGAAAAAAGGGAGCATGGTGGACTGAGGTGCAACAGTAATGCTTATGCTGCGTACACATGACCGGACTTTCCGGCAGACTAGGTCCGACGGAATTAGTCCATCGGACAATCAGATCGTTTTTCATTTAAATTAATAAATCAGACGGACCTAGAAATAGAACATGTTTCAAATCTGTCTGATGGACTCAATTCCTATCGAGAAAACCGTTCGTCTGTATGCTGGTCCGACGGACCAAATATGACGCAAGGGAAGCTATTGACTACTGGCTATTGAACTTCCTTTTTTAGTCCAGTCTTATTGTCATTACGTTCAAAACGAACAGACTTTCGAATGGACTTAGTCCGTTCCTGTGTGGCCAAGTCCTTTCGTTCGGAAGTCAGTCGGAACTCCGCTGAAAAGTCAGTCGGGAAGACCATCGGACCTAGTCTGCTGGAAAGTCCGATTGTGTGTACGCGGCATTAGAGGTTAAGCCCTGGTTCACATTGATGCTACTTTGAAATTCTGCCGCTTCACTTGAAGTAGCGCGATTTCAAAGTAGCAGCGCGATTTTAGGTGCTACTTGAAAGACATCTGTGCGGCTTCATGCACAGATGTCTATTGATGTCACACAAATAAAAATAAAAAATATCGGCAAAAGTAGTGGAGGAACTACTTTTGAAAATTGGTGTGGTGCCGCAAAGTTGGCGTTGCACCAATTGGAACTGTGCCATTGCCGATAATAGGATGACAATAGGATGTGACCTGACAAATCACTCCAATGTGAACGAGGGCTAAAGGTTAGAGCAATAAGAAGGTAGTTTTTACCCCCTGTATGCAGCTCAATGTTGCACAGGTAGTGCACTGCGCCCCTCTCCTGGCTATATTTTCGGTCTGAGTGCGGCTGTGGATGATGTCACAGATGGACATGGGAGACACGGGATAGTGACTGCCAGTCACCAAGCAATGGCAACAACAAGCAATTAGAAGCCAGCAGATGAACCCAATATTTCTCCTTCTCTCTGCAGTCCTGTCAGTATTCTCTTGCGAGGTAAGGACTTGTTGCTGTTGCTCCCCTCTGTGCTGTGTACTCCTGGAGGTTTGTCAGTCTGACTGGGTTTTTCTCAGATTCCGTCTCCTGTCTGCCTCTGGAAGTGCTGCCTGGGCTCACCTGCTGCTTCTGAAGTGGATGAAAGCAGATAGGTCTTAACTACTTGCCAACCTCCCACAGTACAGTTACTGCAGGCAGGTGGCACAGGCAGGCTGGATCATGTACGTCATCCAGACTGGGGTGCTAAGAGCGCCACTCTTGGAACCACTGTGCCCACCAGACACACAACCCGTAACATGTGAGTAGCTGTAGCCAATCACAGATCTGTAGTAATTATAACTGTTATGAATGTAGCTCATTCATGATACCAGTGGAACCTTGGTTTATGAGTAACGCGTTTAACAAGCGTTTTGAAAGATGAACTTAAAAAAAAAAAAAAACTCTGACTCGCTTTGCGAGTGTTGTCTCGCAAAACGAGTAGGATTCAAGTCAATGGGGTTTGCGGGGGCGCCGGTGACACTCGGAACGGTTCAGAGCCATTCAGAAATACTCAGAATCACTCGAAAATACTCCGTTCCCGAGCCTTTCCGAGTTCAGCCGAGCTGTCCCCGAGGCTCTCCGGTGCCCCCCCCACTTCTGGCCACATGTGGTATTGCATACAATAATCAATGCAGAACAAATTATCTCCATTTCCATTGACTTCTATGGGGAAACTCGCTTTAATATGCGAGTGCTTTGGATTATAAGCATTCTCCTGGAACGGGTTATGCTCATGATCCAAGGTTCCACTGTAGTTTAAAGCACTGCTGTTACAGTGATCATCATTGTAAGAGCAATAAAAGTACATATACACACACATTATATATATATTACCTAAACACCCCCAGAGTAGTACAGTGTTACTATGATGATAATATGTAAAAACAAAAAAAAAAAAAAAAAAAAAAACACACACACTACACAATATAAAGAAAGTTATGTTTGTGTGAAAAAAAAAAAAAAAAAAAGATACAAAATGTCATTCGCAGTTTTAGACGACTGCACAATTGCCAGTTAAAGTAGCACAGTGCCAAATAGCAAAAAAAAAAAATGTCCTGATCATGAAGGGGGTTAAAACCGTCTGGAGCGCAAGTGGTTAAAAAGGGATAATGTAGCGATTTTCTTTGTGAGAGATGAATATGATTTTGTCTACTTTTTTTTTTTTTTTTTTGAGCTTGCCACACCTGTCAGTGGCACAGAAGATTAGGAAAAAAGGTAGAAGGGGGCAGCGCAGGACAATTTTAAAGAATAGAAAATATGGTGCTTTGCATCATTTTAGAAGCAGAAGCCCTAAACCCAAACACTCAAGAAAACCAAGACCTGCTATTGGTCATCTTCTCCTGACCAGGACAAACTGCATTCCTCAGATTCTCGGACACGGCGGCTTTCAATACTCCCCAAGCAACCCATGTGTCAATTGCTCCCCTGCGTTTATATCAGAATGATAGTGAATGCCTCACCCAGTTTGCATGCAGGCTGTAGTGGCGGGGAATTAATTTTCATGGATTGTCTCAAGTGACAATGGATAAAAAAAGTGGATGTGCAAGATTAAAAGCCTATATTTTGGAGGCTGTAGTGGAAGGTATGCTGCAAATATCCATGCTACAGGCAAACACAAAAAAGGAGCATTAGGGCCCTTTCACACAGGCGTGTCCGTGTACGGGCTCCACTTTGCTCAGCAGGAATTGCTCCGTTGATACCCGCTGAGCAGGCAGATGACAGGTCCACCTCTGCAGACTGTGCAGGGACGGACCTGTCAGAGCGCCGCTCTTCTCTATGGGGGAACCAATGAAGAAGGGCTGTAGAGTCCGCTTACATCTGATCCGATCCACCAGACGGATGGAAAAGTAGGGTTTCCATCCATCACACTTTAGCGGATCGGATGTCAGCGGACATGTCACTGCTGACATCCGTCGCTCCACAGACCTGGAGGCGGATCTGAACAGTCCGCCCGTGTGAAAGAGGCCTAAGAGCTGAAGGGTGGATGAAGGAAGGTCAGGGGTGCATAATTTTGATTTCAAACTCATTGGCCCCTTTAGTACAGGGGTTCAAAGGCCCTACTACTGCAAAAGGCACACAGATATTTCCAAATGTGAAGAAGGAAGGGCCTTCTTTTCTCATGATGACAGAGAGTACAATCCCTATTAATGAAGAATGGGAGAGACCTGATAAGAAGGCTAAATTACAGTACAAGTTCTCCAAGCTTTATCTGATGAAGACGGCTGATACATATTTATGCGATGCACTTCCAGAGTTGATGCGACTCTCCAGCATCTGGCATGTCAAGTGTCTTATTTTTAAAACTCAGTTGCCTTTAGTGATCCTATGGATGGAAAAGTGGACTAAGGGCTAGTTTACGCTTTCAAACATGCCGTCGGACAGACTTTTTTAGGCTGCTTTCACACTAGGGCGTCGGCGGTACCATACCATAGTTTTTGCGCAGTTTTTTGGCTGTTAGCGGGGTGCTATTAACCCCCACTATCGGCCAAAAAAGGGTTAAAATTACTCATAAAGCGCCGTTGCAGCGGCGCTTTGCCGGTGGTGCTGCCCATTCATTTCAATGGGCAGGAGTGGTGTATAAACTGCTCCTAAGATGCTGTTTGCCGGATTTTTTTTTTTTTTTTACGTCCTGCCAACTCATCGCCTCAGTGTGAAATCACTCGTGCTTTCACACAGACTGCAGGGGAGCCGTTTTTCAGGAGCTTTACAGGTGTTATTTTTAGCCCAAAAGCGCATGAAAAACACCTCAGTGTGAAAGGGCTCTTAAAGCTCTCTGAATTCTGTCATCAGATAAAATGGTTAGCTTACAGTCCTGTTTACACCTTTTGCTTGGAGCTTTGATGAGGCTTTGGAGCAGCTTTGTGGGGCTTCAATCGAGCTTTGCCATAGAGTTCTATGGATGCTTTGAAGAACTACTAAAGCTACATGGGGTAGAATTTTCGAAGCAAAGCAAAATGGGCGGAAGACATGCTGACGTCATTGCGACTTACAAGTCCCAGAAGCGCGGGCCCTCGCTTTATGTTTTTACCGGCCGGTGTCTTATTACTATTCATCTGTGCTTGAGAGGTACTTTTAACCACTTGGTTACTGGGCACTTAAACCCCCCTCCTGCCCAGACCAATTTTCAGCTTTCAGCGCTGATGCACTTTGAATGACAATTGCACGGCCATATAACACTGTACCCAAATGAAATTTTTAGAATTTTTTTCCCCACAAATAGAGCTTTCTTTTGGTGGTATTTAATTACAGCTGGGAGTTTTATTTTTTGCTAAACAAACAAAAAAAGATGCAAAAAAATAAAAAAATAAATCATGTTTCATAGTTTGTTATAAAATTTTGCAAACAGGTAATTTTTCTCCTTCATTGAAATGCGCTGATGAGGCGGCACTGATAGGCTGCACTGGTGGGCACTGATAAGCACATATAAGGTGGCACCGATAGGCACAGATAAGGCGGCACTGATTGGCGGCACGGATGGGCGGCACTAAGGGGCACTGATGGGCACGGATATGTGGCACTGGGGTGCAGCACTGTTGTTGAGGCAGATTGTGGACACTCATAGGTGGCACTGTGGGCAC
The DNA here is from genome assembly GCF_037356315.1 of Lithobates pipiens. Lineage (NCBI taxonomy): Eukaryota > Metazoa > Chordata > Amphibia > Anura > Ranidae > Lithobates > Lithobates pipiens. The sequence continues at coordinate 38,145,363 of NW_027507787.1, read as the reverse complement.
TTTTTTAATATTTAGGTGGCACTGGCAGGTGGGCACTGATAAGCTGGCCGTGATCGGGACTGATGTCCCGATCATGGCCTGCCGGTGATCGGCTTTTTTTTTCTCCTCGCGCTGTCAGGGGCCCTCAGGGGGCGCGCAGGCCGCTCGTGCACAGGATGACGTCAATAGACGTAGTCCCGGCAAAGCAGGTCCGCACTGTAGCCGTCATTCGGCTATAGCGCGGATCTCTAGTGGTTAAGGAGGACTGTCCATCTTTTGATGTTTTATGTTGCATGTGTACATTAAGCGCGACTTTGTTCTATACTTTGTTGTTTATGTGATATCACACATTTGAGTCGCAGCCATTTTATATAGCTTCAATACTTCTATTTAAGTGCGTTTGTTTCTCCCATATATAAAAAGGTGTAAACAGGACTGTAAGCCAACCATTTTATTTAGTGACAGGAACTTCAACTGGCGTTCAGAGAGCTTTGACAAAGCCTGTCCAAAGCAGGGGCGTAACTATAGGGGGTGCAGCAGTCGCGACTGCAACTGGGCCCTGTGCTGCAGGGGGCCCATGCAGCCCCCTCTACATATGGCCGGCAGCAGCATAGGCAGCTAGGGGTACCAGTGCACCATGCAGACGGGTGGCTGGAGGTGGAGGGTGACTAGCAGAGCTCCATGCTCGACTATCGCACTGGCTGCTCTTTAGTTGTGCATTCCCCGCATGACCCGTGTCCTCGGCTGGCTCCTCAGAGTACCCCTCTCCTGCTCCATGCATTGCCGCTCAGTCCGATGTCTGTTCTCCCCAGCCAGAGTCCCGCTCTCCCCCCCCCTCCCCCGAGCCTGGCCCACACTGAACTGCATACTTCGACTGGGTAAACAAACTTTAAGCACACAGATGCAGTGCAGCCCTATGAGAGCCGGCTCCCTGGGGACACTTCAGGCTTGTCTGCCAGCCCCCCTCCTCCCAGTCATACACAGATGACGAAAGGTCTTTCTGGGAGATATGCTGATCACCCGTCCAGCACACTGGACGGAGCCCAGGCCAACATGGATGAGTGCGCGGCCTGCAGCTTGGTCATGGTGAGTGAGAGGACCCCATCCCCCACACACCATTACTTACCCCCTCCATCTCCCCTGGGGACAGGGACCCCCATCTTCCCTGGGGACAGGGACCCCTTCTCACCTGGGGACAGGGACCTTATCTGCCCTGGAGAAAAAGGACCTCATCTCTTTTGGGGACGGGGACCCCATCCTGCCTAGGGATAGTCCCCCAATGGGGCACCTAAAAATAAAAAAAACTACTGATGCCAGTGGTGGAACTACAGGGCTCACAATGGTCATATCTGTGACCACGCCCCAGAAGTTCCACCGCCGGACTCGGAGGGAAGGGCCCTGGCTGGGGTTCAGGGGGGCCCTTCATGGTTTCTTGCATCGGGGCACTGAAGGTTCTAGTTACACCACTGGTCCAAAGCCTTGTTTTGAAGCAAATGTAAACTAGCTGTTAATGTGTGTTGAAGTGAAAGCAAGTATAAATGAGCCTTTAGGGCTGGTTCACATGAGATGCAGTCCAGTACATTTTTTAATCTGCATTAAACACATGCGATAAATGTTTATCATGGATTTCAATGGCCTAGTTCACACCAGTGCAATGTGTTCAAGTGCAGTCAAAAAAAGTAGAACATGTTGCATTTACATTTCCAACATGGCAAACTGCCCATGCAGAAGCACATCAGGAATGCAGAAATTGGGTGAACTGACCCTTAGACCTATAGAGAATCTGCTGCATACTGTTGCAGGTTTGCCTGTTGGCCAGCAAGTGTTAACTTCGATGTCTAAAGCATTAAAGGAGAAGTATAGCCATAACTTGTTTGGCTGTACTTTTCCTATTGCGGCAATGGGAGTCGGGATCCACCAGGGTTCATTATTGAACCCTATGGACTGGAGTTTGGCTAGCGATGAGTTAGGGGGACACCCAAGCTCACCAATAAATGCGAAGGGGTTAATTTCAAGGTCTATTTAAAGAAGACTTAAACCCAGTCACTAGAATCCTGTTATGTATTTTAAAAGATATTGCAAATCTATTTAAATATACAAGTTTTATTAAAAAACAAACAAAAAAAAACCTAGTGAGAAGGTCATGAATCTCCTTGTTCAGGCACTTCATGGTATAATTGATACCCGTCTCCCAGATGTAATGTTGTCACTGTCACAAGAGCTTTAAGTAAGAACACAATTGGTTGTGCTGACAGGTATGGCGCAGGTATGGCCCACTGTTGCCACTATCAGGAAGTCCAGAGCACAACATGGCATTTGTTTACCATACATAATTCATTTACAAAGCATACATTGTACAGTTATGGTTTGGATTAGGGAGATACTGGGTAGTGTGACTGCAGATTTCGATATACACTATAATACCAAAAGTATTGGCACACCTGCCTTTACACGCACATGAACTTTAATGGCATCCCAGTCTTAGTCCGTAGGGTTCAATATTGAGTTGGCTCACCCTTTGCAGCTATACCAGCTCCAACTCTTCTGGGAAGGCTGCCCGCAAGGTTTAAGAGTGCGGTGGGAATGTTTGACCATTCTTCCAGAAGCACATTTTCAAGGCCAGGCACTGATGTGGATGAGAAGACCTGGCTCGCAGTCTCCACTCCAATTCATCCCAAAGGTGTTCTATCGGGTTGAGTTTAAGACTCTGTACAGATCAGTCAAGTTCCTCCATCCCAAACTTGCTCATCCATGTCTTTATGGACCTCATTTGTGCACTGGTGCTCAGTCATGTTGGAACAGGAAGGGGCCATCCCCAAACTGTTCCCACAAAGTTGGGAGCATAAAATGGTCTTGGTATGCTGACACCTTAAGAGTTCCCTTCACTGGAACTAAGGGGCCAAGACCAACCCCTGAAAGACCCCAAACCATAATTGCCACTCCAACATATGATTTGGACCGGTGCACAAAGCAAGGTCCATAAAGACATGGATGAGTGAGTTTGGGATGGAAGATCATGACTGGCCTGCACGGAGTCCTAACCTCAACCCGACAGAACACCTTTGGGATGAATTAGAATGGAGACTGAGCCAGACCTCGTCATCCACATCAGTCCCTGACCTCACGAATGCGCTTCTGGAAGCATGGCCAAACATTCCCATAGACACCACTTCTAAACCTTGTGGACAGCCTTTCCAGAAGAGTTGAAGCTGGTATAGCTGCAAAGGGTGGGACAACGCAATATTTAACCCTACAGACTAAGACTGGGATGCCCTCAAAGTTTGTGTGTGTAAAAGCAGGCGTCCCAACACTTTTGGTAATATAGTGTATGTACATATACACTAATCAGCTATAACATTATGACCACACAACATAACCTGTTGAGGCCTGGGTTCCACTAGACCTCTGAAGGTACCCTGTGGTATCTGAGACCAAGCCATCAGCAGTAGATCCTTTAAGCTGCAAGGTGGGGTCTCCATGGATGATCTGACTTGTTTCTCCAGCACATCCCACAGATGCTCAATTGGCTTGAGATCTGGAAGCCAAATCAACAACTCAAACTTGTTGTTTTGATCCTAACACCATTCTTGAATCTATCAGACCCAGGCCACCTTCTTCCTTTGCTCCATGATCCAGTGCTGACGGTCAGGTGCCCATTGCAAACACGTTACCTGTGGACACGGGTCAACATGGACACCCTGGCCGGTCTGTGGCTAAACAGCCCGACACACAACAAACTGCAATGCACTGTTTGTTCTGACACCTTTCTATCAGAACCAACATTAACTTTTAGCAATGTGAGCTCCAGTGGCTCTTCTATTGGATCAGACTACACGGGTCAGCCTTCACTCCCCATGTGCATCAATGAGCCTTGGCTGTCCAGGACTAAGGATGAGCTCAGGTGTGTTTGCGAACAGCATGTGCAGAGCCTGCCAGGAAGTCAGCACTGCGGATCGCTAATCACAAGCAGTGAGACATTGTCCCGATGCGCGTCTGCACAGATCGGGAAATGTCTCACAGCTTGTGATTAGCGCTGTGCAGTGCCAACTTCCTGGCGGGGGCTCTGCACGTGCTGTTTGCGAACATGCGGGAGCTCATCCTTATCCAGGACCTTTTCACGATTCTCCTTCCTTGGACCATGTTTGGCAAGTCCTGACCACTGAAGATCGGGAACATTCCACAAGAGCTGCAGTTTTGCAGTTGCTCTGACACAGCTGTCGAAAACATTACAATTAATTCCTAGTCAAAGTCCCTCAAATCCTTATGCTTGACCATTTTTTCTACTTTCAACACATCAACTTCAGGGACAACATGTTCACTTGCTGCCTTATATATCCCATCCACTTTCAGATGTCATTGTAATGAGATAATCAATGCTATTCACTTTACCTGTCAGAGGTAAGGATGAGCTCAGGCGTGTTCGCACACTCCACGTGCAGAGCCTGCCAGGAAGTCAGCGCTGCGCTAATCCCAGGCAGTGCGATATTGCCCCGATCTCTTCATTGGGGAAATGTCTCACTGCCTGTGATTAGCGCAGCGCTGCGCCGACTTCCTGGCGGGCTCTACACATGGAGTATGAGAACACCCCTGAGCTCATCTTTAGTCAGAGGTCATAGTGTTAAGGCTGATCAGTGTATATAAAATAAAAATACACATCCATATAACACCCCCCCCCCCCGGGGGTTCCCTCCTACATGGTACTATTCCACGCTAAATACCGTCACCTCCCCCATGGTGAGCTCCTAGTCCTATACAACCTATCACATCCCTCCCCCCCCATTACAAGGTACCTTTTCTATACAAGCCCTTATGACTGCAGAACTCCTCGGTGTTCCCTGTCTCCTCACACTTCCTGGTTGAGATGCTGCCGGTCACATGACACCACCGCAAACTTTTCAATTATTATGGGGCACATGACAGAAACTACGTAATATGCCCACCAGGGCTACAACATATACACTACAATGTAATAATAACCCATTCTAACCTGTATTTACATCACCTGAACAAACCACGTGTTCCCGACACTATCACATGACCTGATGTGCCACTCCCACAAGCCGTGTTTTAACCAATAGATTTTCACAAGAAGGGAGCTTTTGCCTGTAAGGGGGGCCTAGTGAGCAAATCAGCGTCCTCATTACGGGGACATTGTATGTGTGACTCTCCGGCTGAATGTAATTAGTCTTGGTCTTTGGGAAAATGGCGGCACCTATTGGCTGTATAGTCTTCATAGAGGACAATATTTGATAAAGTTAGTGGTTCTCTTCTGTCTAAGCTGTCTGAGGTCATCTGGGCTTCTGGTCGTTGGCTGGTGTATAGTGGAATGTAACTGGATAACGGTGTGTGCGTGCTGTTTGGTGTCAGTGTGGATCGTGTGGACTACTGGTCAGAACTACTGCCACCATGACGGCTCCGTGATCTCCCCATTGACTGTCTTGTTGGCTTAAGGTAAGCTATGTCCACGAGTTATATTTGGGGGCAGTAAGGAGTGTGTTGTGTGCTCTACTGTATGTGTGTCCTCCCTGCCCTGCACAGATCTATGACAGCTACCAACTGTGTGTCATTACTCCCTATTAGTCTATTGCGTCGATGTATTTACTGTCATGAAGCTGGCACTAGGCATGACAACTTTTCTTAAATGTTAAAGTAGAACTGAAAGCAAAAGTTTTTTTTATTTTTTTTATTTGCTATCTGTGTCCCATTGGGGAGATTTCCCTTCACTTCCTGTCCTATAGCCAATACAGGAAGTGAGAATAAATCCCTCCAAAGTCAGGGAATTCCTGGTTGTCACCAGAATGTGTCCCAACTGGAAGATTTCCCCTCCTATAAGGCTCCATGCATACGTCGTTTTTTTAAGCTCCTAGAAGCTAAATAGTGTTATCCTATGTGTCCATGCAGACTACCGAATGGTGTTTCTATGCTGTCTCTATTCTGTATAATTCCACATTCTTTCCTATTATCTGAGTTTGACTTGGAATGTGTTTACTTGCTAGAAGTGTTTAGGCTAATAGATTATCATGGCTGAGTTCTCAGGCTGAGAATGGCCTGACCTGTACTTTTTACCAAAAATATTATGAGACCACACGTCGTATGTTGGTAAACACCTTTTCTTAGAATTTGTTATTCATTTTTCACTGTAACCAAACCCTAAGAGCCGGTTCACACTGCGGGCGATGCGAGGCGACACGACTCGCCTCGCCCTGCTCTGGCAAGTCGCCCCCGTTCTGTACAATGGAACCGTTCTGAGAGGAGCGACTCGAGTCGCTCCGACTCAGAAAAAAGGTTCCTGTACTACTTCTGGGCGACCTCGGGGCGACTTGCATTGACTTCTATACAGAAGTCATCTGCAAGTTGCCGCTGAGGTCGCGGCAGGTCGCGGCGAGGCAAGTCGGTGTCGCCTCGCATCGCCTGCAGTGTGAACCGGCCCTTAATGTATTGCAATCCATACTTATTTTACTTTGCATGAAACCAAGGGGCATTCCCCTAATAAATGGAGTATATTTTGATGTCATCTTGTGTGCAGGTCGATCTATGCTCCCTGGATCCTGGTGGAAGTTATCCAACTGTCCGGTTCAAGTCGCCATTAACAACTTTAGGCTATTAGCATTTTTTGAGCTTCAGCATCTAGGAGCTACACCCCTGTGGACAGCTTTCCTTGCTGGAAGGCTTTTCTACAGCAAGGAAAGCCATCCACAGGGTTGTAGCACCCAAAGGGGCACACTTTTTTTTTCCCCAATGTATGTGGCAATACCAACTTAAGCCCTCAAAAAAGGTCTCCCCCTATGTGATAAGAGCAGCTTTTACACATTCAGATATTCTATTCGCCTCTGTATTCTTACCCATTTAATAACTTGGTCCGGTATCCATGGGCTATCTCTTGGTACTATTGATGTTGTATTGAACACGCTTATAGGGGGAATTTGTGACCACTTACCCCTGTGTGTCATTTATACTCAAATACCTATATATGACTACTATATATCAGCGGTATCTACTATAGACCACATGATATATGTGTATCCAACTACTTTAGACACACATATGCAATCTTGTTTTTTCGGCTGTTTGTCAGTTTGGTCAAGTTCTCCTACACCTTGAGCCACAAGTTTACCAGCACCTACCCAGTATCTGTCCTGAGGAAGCTAATATATCAGTGAAACATGTCGACGAGGAAGTTGTTAGAGGCATTACTGGATCAGAAATGTTTCTTTTACCTTGATACAGTATTAAATTAATCATTGTACCATAGGTCCAGTCCCCCTATAACTGCATTATTGGGTAACTGGGTCCATGCTGGGGTTTTTTTCTCCCCCCCCCCCCCCACAAAGTCCGTTAATAAAATTAAAGTCAAGATTAATGGACCCCTTGGACTGCCAAAGTCTTTGTTTTGTCTCTCTTATACTTTATGTAAAGCTCCCTATTTAATTTAATTTCTCATTTTGCCTTTTTTAGATTTCCTCTGTGAATTTCCTAGAAAGCAGGGCCATACTCTACACTGAGATGACCTCTGAAGCTACGATTGCTCCACCAAGGAGTAAGCTGCCAAACTCAGGATATCGAGACTACTACTGGCTCCGTTCTTTCGTGGCAGGAGGTGAAATGTTTGCACTTTTTAAAATTAAGAACTCTGTAAAGAACTATATATATGACCAGGTAGAATGCCACAGTGCAGTTTCAAAAATCTTTCTGCGAAAAAATGTGGATGGTTGTGGGGTTTGTGGCTTTAAAGTGGTTCTAAAGGCAGAAGTGTTTTTTTTTTTTTTTTTTTTTTTTTTTTTTTATAAATCTTACCCCCCCCCCCCCCCCCCCGAGCCCCATCTCCATCCAGTGGGGTTGCATGAGAGCCTCGCCTGGCCAGAACTTTCCTTCCTGTTTGGCTGAGACAACAGTGGGTGCCATTAGCTCCCACTGCTGTCGATCAAAGTCAGTAAGCCAATGAGGAGAGAGAGGGATGGGCCGTGCCTTGGCTCTGTGTCTGAATGGACACACAGACCAGCGGCTTAGCTCGGTGCCACCATAGCAAGCTGCTTGCTGTGGGGGCAGGAAGGAGGGACAGGAGCCCCCCAAGGGAACCAAGAAAAGGAGGAACTGGGCTGCTCTGTGCAAAACCACTATACAGAGCAGGTATGTATAACATGTTTGTTATTTAGTTAAAAAACAAACTTAAGTATCACTTTAAAATGGGGTTCCAGCCTGTATTAAAAAAAATAAATAAATATCAAAGTCAGCAGCTACAAATACTGTAGCTGCTGACTTTTAATATAAGGACACTTACTTGTCCAGGTATCCCGCAATGTAAGCACCCCTAGCCGATCCGTCCATCAGCTTCGGGTGGAAGCGCCAGCATCTTTACAAAGGGAAACAGGACGTTAAGCCTTGCGGCTTCACAGCCTGTTTCCTACTGCATATACAGTAGGTTGGGCTTTCTTCTGGGACCTGTGTGTCTCCCAGAAGGCAGCGGGGGAGGAGGGGCCATAAATTATGGAAATGCATGGACGTAGGAGAGGATACCTGTTTTTGACAGGTGTCTGCTTCCCCCACCTCGAAAGGTGCCAAATGTGGCACTGGAGTGGGGAGGAAGCAGATAAGCGGAGCTTCCACTTTTGGGTGGAAATCCGCTTTAACAGACACCTTTTTGGAGGAATTTAAAAAGTGATCTGTATGTAACCACATCTCCTCAATACGTAAAGGCTCAAACTATTGAAAAGTAATATTTGTGTTATATATAGAACATAGTAGGCTGTAGACTGAGTTAGCCCCCTGACTTCTTGTATATATTAGATACTGAAACAGATCTTCTTACACTGTTCCTGTTTGGCTGGGAGCATGGAGCATTCCAGCTACTCATGTTACATTCTCTATACTATACCAGCTGTCTGGATATGTTAAAGGACATCATGAAATAACCATCCTAAAGAGGTTGTAAACTGAAAAAAAAAAAAAAAAAAAAAGACCCTGTAAGACAGAGGCAGAATGAGTGCATCGCATACTAGCTCAATATGAAATATTTGCCTTAGAACAAAGTTGTTGCAGCGGTGCCCGCACACACGGCTGAGACGCCTGACATTTTTCCTGGAGTTTCTTTGGGTTCGTGGGCTCTGGCACTGTGATGGACAGCATGTGCCCGGGAGCTGCCGTTCATGGCAACGGGCTCGGAAAGATTGGCCCCTGGAGCGTATGCGGCAGGGATGTCACTGGCTGCATGTAATGTAAATATCTCCTAAACTGTACATGTTTAGGAGATATTTACACTACCTATAGGTAAGCCGATAATAGGGCTTACCTATAGGTAAATGTCTGCAGAGGAAATTTTACCTCTTTTGAAGGACACTTTTTTTATTTATTATTTTTCCTAAATGAACATCACCATGCCGCTGAATGCAGCCTGCCTCTAAAAATACTTAAAGTGATTGTAATGGGAGAAGGTTTTTTTTTATCTTAATACATTCTATGCATTAAGATTAAAAAAAAAAAAACCTGTGTGCAGCAGTCCCCCTAACCTGAGGTCTCTCTCTGTCAACGACTGTCAGTCGTCCAAGATTCTCCTTCCTGATTGCTGAAACACAGCCATTGGCTGCGTTTCAGCAAGCAGTCAGCTAGCCAATCAGGGAAGAGAGGGGAGCTGTGATTTGGCTCAGGTGCCCCCATAGCAAACTGCTTGCTGTAGGGGCACTGAACAGGAGGGTGGACCCAGGAGAGATTTTTAAAGAAAAAAAAAAGACTTTTCATTCAATTTAAATCGACTTTTGTCCAAGAACCTAGGTGGAAAGTTGTCACCCAAACAGTGACTACATCCAATCGCACGCAGTCACTGTCTGACAGTCATGGGTGCTGTCTGTCAGAATATAGTAGCCAGCAGAGGAGATTCCTTCATCCACTCTGTTTAGTATGTATGGAGATATCTATATGTATGGCTAGCTATACTTTCCTACCTTCTCCCAGAATTTTAACTGTGTAGCTTTGATTGGCTCTACACAGTCTTTGCAAAGAAAACATCCTGGCTGGATATGGATACTCTCCCTACTTCGCATGTGTGCAGTGGCCTTATTTATTCCTATGGGTGGTCTGTACTCTGTATTATCCCCATGTCTGTATGAGGTCTCCATGTATGTCCTATATAGTCTGCTTCAGATGACCAGACATAGTTCTTAACTGTTCAATTAGGAGATTTAAAGCAGAGCTCCACCCAAAAGAGCAAGTTCTGCTTTAAGGCCTCTTCCCTCCTGCTTAAGAAATGGCAATTTTGGGGGGGGGGGGGGGGTAGAAGTGGGTACCTGATTTTGACAGGTACTTGCTCCCACTTCCCCTCCTAGGCGATCAGAACCAGAATTTATTCTCCTCCTTCTCCCTCCCCGCAGTCTTCTGGGACACGTGACAGGTCCCAGAAGACTACGTGACCATTTACAAGGAGCAGCACCATTCGCGCATGTGCAATGGGAACATGGCTGTGAAGCCGCAAGCTGTCACATCTAGGTGCCCACAGTTAATGTGCTGGGTAGAACGGCTGGGGTGAGCACATCACTGGACCATGGGACAGTTGAGTGGCTGTTTATTAAAAGTCAGCAGCTACAGTTTTTGTAGATGCTGACTTCTAATTTTTACACAGGAGACTGAAGCTCTGCTTTAAACAGTTTGTTAAAAATGTAAATAAGATTTGGGCTATAGTTCAGGTTTCATTATGTTTAGTGGTAAGACTACATTAAAACTTCTTCTCTTTTCTCTTTTTTGTGTTGTAGGGGTTGCCAGCTGCTGTGCTAAATCAACCATTGCACCTTTGGATAGGATTAAAATTCTCTTTCAAGCACAAAATATCCACTACAGGCACCTGGGTAAGAACAGTTACATTTCAGGAATGTGCAGTGATGCACTCCTTCTATGTTTATTTTTTATGCCCCCCCTTTTTTTTTTTGCAATTAGTTTTTTATGATGGAAAAAAAAATGAATATTTTAAATTGAAACCCTTCATCTGGTTAAAATGTTTGTAATCCCAAAATAATGGTTTTCTTAAACAAATACATTTATTGTAAGGGCCGATTTACACGAGAACGCAGTGCGGTGAAGGCGCAGTACCATGCAAGTTCGTGCCGCACATTTTTCAGAAGTAGTGCCTGCCTTAAATTTTGTACCCTGCAGTGCAATTTGCAATCCATTCAAATGAACGGGCGGGCATAATCGCACTGCAGGGGAATGCACAGGAATTGAACATAAACCGGCCCTAAATCTTTTGCAAAGTTTCCTATTTGCAGATCCTGCATGCTCCTTCATTTCGCCATTGAGCTGCCCATCAGGATACCTAACCCGTTGGCAAAACTGAATGTCCTTGCATGGCAGGCTAACAACGCTGCCACAAATTCCAGTACAGGGACTTAAGCCTAGTACACACCACGCTGGGTTGAACAGAAGAAAAACGGACAGCTGCTGTACTAACAATCCGCGGTTAGTACAGCGATCGCCATGCCCCCCACCCCGCTGAGCTATTGTGTGCCGTTGGCCAAGAGCCCTGATTGGGAGATAGTCAGCTACTGGTTTTCCAGCAAGATTGTCCCTCAGAAACTGGCTGGCATACACACCCGATGAATGTCGGATAGTTTTTATTGAACCGGCAGATGTCGTCTGACATTCAGCCCGTGTGTACTAGGTTTAGTGTTATCTCCCGCAAGGAGTGCTGTGACCTGCAGGATCTCCAGGCAAGGAGATTTGTTGTCGTCATGCTCCATTGTTTTTTGTGAATCTGTTTTTAAACATTCTGAAAAATAGATTTTGGGTTTACAATCTGAGGAAATGGAAGTTGCTGTATTACATTGTGCTTATAGCTATTATCAAGTTTAAAGACTATTGCCTTTTTAATGTTCAGCCATTATGAGAAGCTGCTGTTTTTAGAGAACAAGTGTAAAATAAGAACCTCTGACTTTCCTGATCTGTGTGCTTGCTTCAGGTCATTGACTGACTAATGAAGTATAAAAGCCAGTATTACTGGCAACTAGCATTTTAACAAGGATGTATTTCTCAAATCAAAAACATAATAATATAAAACAGTATAACACATAACTCAAAAAGTTCATCCAAATGAGTGAAGTTGAATTATAGACAATCAGAGCAAAAGTCCACCAGGAAGAAAATAATCACAATCCACCATAAGCATGCAGGAAAGATGAAACCGATCCCGTCGCCTTCACCCAATAAGACTGACCCTTACCATCAGTGCATGAGTTATACACATAAAATGATTATAGGTATTGGTTTGAAAATGATCCTTCCAGCTCAGAAAGCAGAATAATGGGAACCTTCCTCTCAGCAAGGTATAGGGCCAAGTAATGCTTCAGACAATGGCTCGATAATCGTGTACAGACAAGAGGTAGAGAAGAAATGCTCATTGCGCAATCATCTAATCCAATAACATTTATTTGAAAGTGACAAGATAAAATAAACTCTCACATTTTTAAGTTGTACAGGCATGGTAAAAAGAAGCGACCAGCGCTTCTAACCAATGAGGTGACAGCTATACTATCGCCCATCTGCGTCCTGCGTCACACGTCCCGTGGCTCTACCCTATGTTTCGTCATCAACATGCGCCTTCTGAAGTGGCTCCATCTAACGTTTCATCATCAACATGCGTCTTCTGAAGACGCATGTTGATGACAATGTTGGGTGGAGCCACGGGACGTGTGACGCAGGACGCAGACGGACGATAGTATAGCGGCCATTGGGAGGCGGGGCAGGGCTTAAGATATTTTGGCCACCATGATAAAGTTAGGGAAATCCCTTATTGTCACCAGGGTCACTGTAACTAGTGTCCCCATTGGAATATTTCTCCACTATTCTTGCCCCGAGGACAAAAATCCCAGGATTTTCTTTCATGTTCACTTGGTAATATAGTTGACAGGTGGTAAACATGAGAAAAGAATGTGAATATTTGTAACGTGGACACAAGCAGTAATAAAAAATCGGACAGGTGTTCTAGTCTCTCTCCACCCGATCCAAAACTAAAATAAGTTTTACCTTAGAGTAGAAGCCGTGATCCCATCATCCAAACCAAGTGGCAATGGCAAGTGTTTTTCCTTAAAATTTGACAGGTTAAAGCAGAACTAAAGGGCACCTTTATACACACCTTTCTTCCAGTAGTAAAGGTCCTTCGCCCATCTTGGCATCGTCTCTTGTTTGCTGGTTTTTGGCCATCTTCATTGGCCGTCGTTCCGGCACACTGGGGGTCCGGTTGGCCACTGTTGGTTCTTGGGGATGCGGTGAACAGACAGGTAAGTATATTTTATTGCAGAAAATATGTTATGGGGTTGACTTGCAAAAACTGGAGAGTGAAAAATCTGGTACAGCTTTGCATAGAAATCAATCAGCTCCCATGTTTTATTGTCAAAACTTAACTGAACAAGCTGAAGTTAGAAGCTGATTGGTTTCAATGCAGAACTGCACCAGATTTTGCACTCTCCACTTTTAGTAAATCGACCCGTGTGTGTGTGTCTCCTGCAATAAAGAACCTGTCTGCTCGCAGTGTATGACACTTGGTTCACACTGCAACTTCTGCGTTCCAGATATGTGTTTACATGCATTTTTTTTTTTTTTTTTATGCATTCTGGTGCATTTTTCCCCTTTGTTCTTCATCTCAATTCAGGACATGTGCATTCCAGTGCGTTTTGCCGTGTTCCATATAACGCATCTGGAACAGAGCAAAACGCAGTGGAATGGAATGTCCACACAAAAAAAAAATGCAGAATGTTCTACTTTTGTTGACTCTACTGGAATGCACTGCCCTGATGTGAACTAGGGCCATTGGATATATGGAAAACACTGTGCATGTGTTTTTGATGCAGATTAAAAACCCACAGGACTGCATTTGGTATGAACCAGCAGTAAAGCATTATTTTTTGAAAAATGACTTTTGCAACAATATGTCTCTTTGGGATAACTGTTTTTTTTTATTTTTTTTTTATATCATTATGTATTTAGGTGTACTCGCCACCATAAAAGCTGTGAAACAAAAAGAAGGCTTTCTAGGGTTTTATAAAGGAAATGGAGCCATGATGGTCAGGATCTTCCCGTATGGAGCTATACAGTTTATGGCATTCGACAGATACAAAAAGGTATTTTTCCTAAATATCGATTAACTAAATATTGATGGAGCGTTTAATAGGTACTGTTCATATCAATGCAGACAATGGATTTGTTAAGCGCTTAGGAGGATAAACTTATGGGAGTGAGTGACAAATAGCAGATGGGTGTTCAAAAAAACAAATATTATCTTATTCATATAGCTATATGGCAACTGTGTAAAAAGTCCATAGGGTGCAAAGGTAGTTCTGATGTACTTGGATCCAAGAGGAAACACTTGGATGAGGAGGCAACTGGCCGCAGGGCCGCTGATAAGCCAGTAAGACTGGCCCTGTTGTACCGGGCCCAGCCACCAGGGGGGGCCCAGGCAATATAAACAGGGATGAAAGAATGCATAGTAACTAATTAAAAAAAAAAAAAAAAAAAGTGTAGCCCTCCCTTTCTTCAGCCTCACCTTTAACTGTAAACAATGCTGGAGTGGGGCTGAATGGGGGAGAGCCAGGAGGGAGACACAAGGACATATGACTAGAGCTATACAAGTTCTGCAGGTAACAGGATCTGGAGCACAGTTACATGTAACTGGCCGGCTGCAGTGTCTTCCAGATATCTATGTGATCAGCCAGTGTACAGGTTATCGATCAGCCTCCCCTCCCTCTTGTCTTGCTGGTTACTTTTTTTTTTTATCTGCCTAACCTGACCTGCACATTGTCTGATCACATTGATAAGATTTCTGGAAGACTCTGCAGCAGCTTTTAACCATTTCAGCTTATAATCAACTATTTAGCCAGAGCTCTGTGTGTGCTGCACAGATTGTTTGATATTTTAATTATTTTTTGGAGAAGGATTTACTTCTGAATCAGGCTAGAAGCTTCACAGACCCATTAACTGGTTACTGTCCTCAGTAAACCTGACCAGTTCACTGTTTGGAAGAAAATTTGTATTTTGGAAATTGGATGTGAAGCCGTCTTCTGTCACTTGGTTGTACTTTCAAAGAAAAATCACTGACTTGATTTTGCAGAGGTGGTTTAAATAGAGTGGATCAGCCCTGTGATACTATATACTTGTACACTGGGTTCAGCCATAAATGGAGTCTCTGACCATCTCCTGAATCAATCATGTCTGCGATCCCTAACCATCTCCTGTACTATGTATGCAGTCTCTGATCATCTCCTGTACTATGTATGCAGTCTCTGACCATCTCCTGTAGTATGTCTGCAGTCTCTGACCATCTCCTGTAGTATGTCTGCAGTCTCTGACCATCTCCTGTAGTATGTCTGCAGTCTCTGATCATCTCCTGTGTTATGTCTGCAGTCTCTGATCATCTCCTGTGTTATGTCTGCAGTCTCTGATCATCTCCCGTAGTATGTCTGCAGTCTCTGACCATCTCCCGTAGTATGTCTGCAGTCTCTGACCATCTCCTGTGGAATGTCTGCAGTCCCTGACCATCTCCTGTACTATATCTGCAGTCTCTGACCATCTGGGGAGGGGCGAGGGGTGGGGCTGGAGGAGGGACCAGGGTGGAGCTGAAGGGGGCCCCGTCAGGTAGGCTGTACGGGGCCCCATGATTTCTATCAGCGGCCCTGACTGGCCGTAAGACTGAGAAGCAGCTCTGTAGGTAGCTATGGAGGAGAAAGAGAAGTTGATTGCTTGATTGACTTTTGTTGAAATGCTGGAAATCTTTTTCCAATCAGCAGCTGCTGATTGGAAAAAGGAGTTGCAACATTTCAACAAAAGTCAATCAAGCAATCAACTTCTGTCGAGCAGCCACACACTGACTGAAATTTAGCCATACCCTCTAAACTGACACTGAGTTTCAATCTGTCTATGGCCAGCTTAACTCAAGTCTAAGGCCGCGTACACACGGGCGGATTGTCTGTCCAACTTAGTCCGCTGAACCGTGTTTTAGCGGACAATCCGCTCATGTGTGGGCTTCAGCTGACTTTTTCAGCGGACTGTCTGACGAACAAAGTCTTACGGAATTTCCGAAATTTTGTCCGTTCAAACTTGGTTTCAGCAGACAGTCCGCTCGTGTGTAGGCAAGTTGGACGGACTAAGTATGGCGCATGCTCAGAAAGGATTTACACGGCTGAAGGTTGCATTGCAGTGTATAGGACGTCGTTTTTCTAGTCCCGTCGTACGTGCTGTACACGTCATCGCGCACGCTTTCAGCGGACTGTCTGCTCATCGTGTGTGGTCAAGTCCGTTCATGCAAATTTTGAACGAACTGTCTGTCGGATTGTCTGACGAACTTAGTTGGGCAGACAATCCGCCCGTGTGTACGCGGCCTAAGAGCCTCAGTTTTGGAGCATACAGTATGTAGTCATGAATAAATTAAGAGTAGGTATACCTGGAGATGGCCCATTCATCCTTTAGTTTCTGGTTTGTATATCAGGAATGCCACTTATTTGTACTGCAAAACACAGTTGTGGAAATGTCGCACCAAGCGTTTCTTCTTATGATGATGTATTCATGTACAGTGCCTTGAAAAAATATTCATACCCCTTGGAATTTTCCACATTTTTGTCATGTTACAACCAAAAAAGTAAATTGCATTTTATTGGGATTTTATGTGATGGACCAAAAGAAAGTTGCATATTGTGAATATTAAGGAAAATTATAAATGGTTCAACATTTTTTTTACAAATATGTGAAAAGTGTGGTGTGCATTTGTATTCGGCCCCCCTAAGTCAGTGCCTTCTAGAACCACCTTTCACTGCAATTACAGCCGCAAGTCTTTTTGTGATGTCTCTACCAGCTTTGCACATCTAGGAGAGTGACATTTTTGCCCATTCTTTGAAAAATAGCTCAAGCTCTATCAGATTGGTTGGAGAGCGTCTGTGAACAGCAATTTTCAAGTCTTGCCACGGATTCTCAGTTGGATTTAGGTCTGGACTTTGACTGGGCCATTCTAACACATGAATATGCTTTGATCTAAAACATTCCATTGTAGCTCTGGATGTATGTTTAGGGTCGTTGTCCTGCTGGAAGGTGAACCTCTGCTCCAGTTTTAAGATTGCCCTGTATTTGGCTCTATCCATCTTCCCATCGACTCTGACTAGCTTCTCTGTTCCTGCTGAAGAAAAGCATGCCTGCAACATGATGCTGACACCACCATGTTTCACGGTTGGGATGGTTTGTTTAGGGTGATGTGCAATGTTGGTTTTCTACCACACATAGCGTTTTGCTTTTAGGCCAAAAAGTAAAATTTTTGTCTCATCTGACCAGAGCACCTTCTTCCACATGTTTGCTTTGCCCCTCACATGGTTTCTTGCAAACAGCAAACTGATTTCTTATGGCTTTCTTTTAACAAACATTTTCTTTTTGCCACTCTTACGTAAAGGCCATATTTGTGGAGGGCACGACTAATAGTTGTCCTATGGACAGATTATCTCACCTGAGCTGTGGCTCTTTGCCGCTCCTCCAGAGTTACCATGGGCCTCTTGGCTGCTTCTCTGAATTAATGCTCTCCTTGCCCGGCCTGTCAGTTTAGGTGGATGGTCATGTCTTGGTAGATTTGAAGTTGTGCCATACATACTCTTTCCATTTTCGGATGATGGATTGAACGGTGTTCCACGAGATGTTCAAAGCTTAGGATATTTTGTTAACCCTGCATTAAACTTCTCCACAACATGTGCTTGCTTCTCTAACAAACCTCTGAGGGCATCACAGAACAGCTGTATTTATACTGAGACTCTACAGGTGGACTCTATTTACTAATTAGGTGACTACTGAAGGCAATTGGTTCCACTAGATTTTAGTTAGGGGTATCAGAGTAAAGGGGGCTGAATACAAATACACGCCACACTTTTCACATATTTATATTAAATTTCATATTAAAAATTATGAAAACCATTTATCATTTTCCTTCCACTTTACAATTATGTGCTACTTTGTATTGGTCTATCACATAAAATCGCAATAAAAATATATTTACGTTTTTGGTTGCAACATGACAAAATGTTGAAAATTGCAAGGGGTGTGAATACTTTTTCAAGGCACTGAATATGAACTTGGAGCTTACAAATTAGGCTTCTGAATGAGAGCAGAATTTTTGATTCTGAACTGGTGAAGAGCCTGTGGCAACGGTGTGTGTGTTTTTTGATGGTTATATAATGTCCTAACAAGTGATTTAAATGGTAATTAAAATTTATAAAAGAAACAAAGTCCCCAAAAAAATCTTTTGAATAATCCAATAGAAAAAATAAAAATAAAAGCTCCTATGTGGATCATACAATGAAAATGTAAGTGTGGATATACACTCACTAGATGTTGTAGATCCCCTGCCTTATGGCAGGAAGGATCATATAAGGCTTATGGGGTCTCCTTGACCTCCTTGGGTCTTTTAAGCGAATCCTCCCATATCCTCCTTGTTCAGGTAGGAAGTAACTCCAAACGGGATGTCACCAGCGGTATAGGTAAGAAAAAAGACAGGACAAACTCCTCATAGTGTTAAACCGTAGAGGTAGTTAATTAAAAGCCTCTATTGCCTACAACAATTGACAGATTTAAAATCTATAAACCTCCTATGCGAACAACCTCAATGATCAGTGGAGGTTGGGGAAAACCTCAAGACCCACTCCAGAGTCTGCGTGCGTTCCACCAGGACATGACGAAGCGCAATGTACGCTCTAGCTTACGCGTTTCACCATCAAGCGTAACAGCATCGGAAGCCCATTCGTCCTTTAAAGGTGCAGGGAAACACCTGAAGCGCAGAACGTTTGTGTCATATAAGGGGTGACACTTATTGGTTCAAAACAAAGACGTGGAAAGGTCACACCAGATGTTTGTTTATGATAATGTATTTATGTTAATAAACTTAGTTTACAAATTAGGCTTCTGAATGCTGGCAGATTATTGATTCTGAACTGGTGAAGAGTCTGTGGTAACTGGGTTTTTTGCATGTAAATGAAAACAGTTAAATTGGTAAAATACATCTACTATTTATTTTCAATTGCCTTGCCGATGAATGGTTAGACAGCTCAGACATTTTCACACAAATGTAGGATACAAACCTTAATTGGCAAACTGACACTCTGCACTGAGACAATGCTGAGCTGCATGCAATTGATTATATATGTGAGTATCCACAACCTACACTCACCATAATACCCTGAGCAAATAGTTATGGGTAGGTTTTGACTTGTGTGTCTGAAAATCACTTCTATAACTAAATATTGGCAGCCATTACCAGCTTGTACAAGCATCTGATCAAGCCTATCTTGGTGTGATCTGCTGGTTTGGAGGCCATAGGAGAAATCTGGGGTCTTAAACCCCAGATGTCTCCAATAAGAGGGCCTGATACGGCGCATGCTATCTTCACAAGAGATGTTGTTGTTAATCCCTTGGGATAGCAGTAACATTGATAAAAAAAAAAAAAAAAAAAAAATACATCAAAGGGTTAGTATAAATGAAATTTTTTTTAAATAATAAAAAAAAGTTTACATTAAATAATAAAGTAATTTTTTTTTTTTTTTTTTTTTTTTAAAGCGCGCCCCCCCCCCCCCCCCCCAATCCCTCTGTGCTCATGTAAGTCTTGCATGCATATGTAAACGGTGATTGCACCACACATGTGAGGTATCGCCACAAACCTCGAGCGAGAGCAATAATTCTAGCTCCAGCCCACCTGTGTAATACCTAGTGCACACGGGCCAAAGGTCGGGAGACATCAGCCGGATCAATAAAAACCGGCCAGGGGGAGGGCATCCACCTGTAAGAACACAAAAGCTCTGCAGGGGAGATCACTGTACGAACGTTGGATCTTTCGTACATCGGCTTAGACCGGAGCTATCAGGTTTTTTCATTCAACCCAGCAGGTCGAATGGGGGAAAAAAAAACTATTAGGGTGTACCAAGCTTTATTCTAAACTGGCAACTTGTAAAAGCTTTTAAAGTGGAGCCTATGGCGATTTTTAGGTACTGAAGTTTGGGACTGCTCCACAGGCGTACACAATTTTAAATGGTATCCATTTACTTTGAGTAACATCTTTTATATTTTACTGAGTAGAAAATGCGACACCCGCAAGCAGTTATTCTGTCTTAAGGTATGAAAATGATGGTCTCTCAGACCTGGGATGAACTGTGGTTGCCCAATAATGGGCAACATGGGCGAGTCCGATGTCGAGAGAGGGGTCTGCATAGGGATATGTGTGCATACGTGGACCATGGGACTTACGTGGGGCAGTAGGTTATCATAATACCAAGGTGCTCCCTTCAGTATAGCGTCTGTTTGGGCTTACCCAGTTTGTCTGCCGAGTGACGGTTCCAATCTGAGTCTTCCCAAGTGGACCACCTGATATTACTTTAGAACGTATGGGAGTTCAATTCCACCAACAGTGTTTGGGTAAGGATAGTTGGAATGGGGGGTGCGAGGTCACTTGTGTGCCCATATAAACTTGATGAATAAGGAGTGGACCTGCTTACAGTAGTGGGAAGGGATCTTGACCGCTAGGGTTTGGAAGCGATATAGATATTCGGTAAAGATCGACTGATATATCAGCCTATATTTGGCGTTCTTTTAATTAATTGGCATCGCCCAATTGTGCTGATAAAAAAGGCTGATTATAACTTCAGCGTGACTTGCAAATGACTTCTGTAATAGAAGTCTGTGCAAGTTGCCTAGGTCTTCCATGGTATTAGTTTTTTTTCTCCTCTCTGGGCAGTCTGCCAAGAAAAGATAGCGGTTGTTGCAATACTTTGTCGCACGGTATTTCAAACGCAGTTTTTTTGGACAAAAACTTTAACGTCCTGTCAGCGCATCACCTCAGTGTGAAAGTACTCGGGCTTTCACACTGAGACTGCAGGGGAGCCATTTTGCAGACACTTTACAGGCGCTATTTTTAGCCTGAAAAATGCCCCAGTGTGAAAGGTGTCTGTTAGATTTAATGAGATGAAGGGGGGGGGGGGGGGGGAATAAAAAAATAAATCGGCCTAACATATCAGCCCAAAAAAAATCTACATCATATATCTGCCATCGTCCGCCGCGATTTCTAAATATCAGCATCGGCCTGAGAAAAACCCATATCGGTCGAACCTCTAATATTAGGGCAGGATACACATTTTGAGAAGGTTACATCTACTGAACCAGGAGGAACAGAGGACGAGCCCGAGGAGATATCATCCACATTGGTAATCAACAGAACGTTGAAATCCCCTCCCAGTATCAACTGACCTTCGGAGTTCAAGGAGGTGGTCCAGCGTACGGCTGAGAAAAAGGTCCTGATGATCATTAGGGTCATATATGGTAGCGAACGTTTCTTTAAGCTCCCCTATTAAACCCTTTGAACATTAATTGCCCTGCAGGGTCCACTAGTGGTGGCATGTCCATGGAAGTCCACAAGATAGCAAAATGGATACGCCTTTTTGGATTTTGAAATTTTATTAGTAGTACGGTAACAGTACGAAACCTGTTCTTGAGAATGGGAAGTTTATCGTCTCTGAAGTGTCTCCTGGTTAAACGCAACATCTGCATTGGAGCGTTTCAGATCATTTAAGAGCATGCGTCTCTTTTCGGGGGCATTGACCGAAATTATCTTAAGTGTCCATCTCAGGATAGGGAAATGGAATGGGAAAGAGAAAAGAGTGGGGGGGGGGGGGGGAGAGAGAGGAAAAGAAAGACTAAGGGGGTTAGAAGGGTATGGAGAAAATAAAAGCCAAGAATAAATGAGGAAAAAGATAAGTCAGAGACCTGGTAGTAAATGGGTTCAGAGGGTCGTGCAAAAAGTTACGTGACCCCTGAAGCTACAAAAATAAAATAAAATAAAAATGATGATTTTTAAATGACAGAAATGTCCAGAATTGGTCTGGGTGGCAAGTAATTAAAAACAATTTAACAAAGACCCATTCTTTCTTTTATAGGCTAATACACCATAATTTAGAAATGAGAAGGTGGTGTGCAAAACTGTAAAATGGTAAGATGTGGGCACTCTCATAAGGCCCCTTGCACATTCGGTTGTCCAACTGCAGTGCATCCCTCACAGGGTTTTGGTGCATCAGGGAGGGCAAGTGCAGCATTCAGCCCGTCTGCAACCAGCCTGTCAAAGTCCTTTTGGTAGGCTTTAGCTGGAGGAGGCTAAACGCTTTACTTGGTACCCATGTTTAAAGGCCGGTGCATTCATGGTCGAAGG
Source organism: Lithobates pipiens (assembly GCF_037356315.1). NCBI lineage: Eukaryota > Metazoa > Chordata > Amphibia > Anura > Ranidae > Lithobates > Lithobates pipiens. Next base: position 38,123,198 of record NW_027507787.1, on the reverse strand, counting down.
TCTGGAAAGTCAGGAGGGATGCAAAGCATATGGAAGGGACCTAAATTGTGTGAGCATATTTCAATGAAAGCTTGGATAGATAAACTATATTACCAAAAGTATTGGGACGCCTGCCTTTACCTGGACATGACCCATCTTTTGCAGCTATAACAGCTTCAGCTTTTCTGGGAAGGCTGCCCACAAGGTTTACGAGTGTGTCTGTGGGAATGTTTTGACCATTTTTCCTGAAGCGCATTTGTGAGTTTAGGCACTGATGTGGATGAGAAGGCCTGGCTCGCAGTCTCTGCTCTAATTCATCCCAAAGGTGTTCTATTGGATTGGGGTCAGGACTCGGTCAAGATCCTCTATCCCAAACTTGGTCATCCATGTCTTTATGGACCTTGTTTGTGCACTGGTGCACAGTCATGTTGGAAAAACAGTTGCCACAAAGTTGGGAGCATGAAATTGTCCAAAATGTCTTGGTATGCTGACGCCTTGAGAGTTCCCTTCACTGGTGCTAAGGGGCCAGGCCCAACCCCTGAAAGACAACCCCACACAATAATCCACCTTCCAAACAATGTGGACCAGCTTAATATTGATCCCTATGGACTAAGATTCCATTAAAGTTCATGTGCGTGTAAAGGCAGGCGACCCAATAAGTTTGGTCATCTAGTGTATATGTATGAAGGTGCTGAGAGATTTAAGAGGATTTTATTTTTATTTTTTTTTCCAAATTCATACTTGCCTAGGTGGATGCAGCATCGGTCTGATGCTGCATCTGTCTCCCAGCGCCTCTTCACTGAGAACCAAGCTATCAAACGTTTTTCAGAGCTCCGTGAGCTGAAAGCTATAGACTCAGTCACAGCTCTCTGATCTGCCCCCTCTTTGCTCAGCTTAGAGGGCTGAGCTGTGGAGGGGGTGGCCAGCTCAGGCTCTCAGTGGCTCACTGAGAGGTTGAGGCACCTGGCAGATCTAGACTTTATTGTGCCTGGACTGACATCCGTAACCTCAGCAGAGAGCGGACTTCAGCCTCTCTTTAATAATGTAATATGTTTAAAAGGACTGTCCAGAAGTTTGATCAAGCTTGCATATCTGATTGGCAATTGGTTTGTAAAGCTAGTCCAAGGTAAATACAGATTACCTGACAATCCTGGTCATGTAACACAAACACAAGTAGAACAGTTTGAGGATAAAGGTTGGATACAATGTTCTGCAACAGCATTAATTTCTTCATATCCTGTTTGGCCAATGTAGGTTTACATGATGTCACAACTTCACCGTCTATACTTTTCATCTTCATCCTTGTTCGAATCCAATTAACTAATGGAAACCATTTTTATTTTTACAGTTTGTACGCAAGAATATCAGCAAATCTGAGCATCTATCTAGATTAATGGCTGGCTCAATGGCTGGTAAGTATAAATACACAAAAGCAGTTCTAGAAGCCCTCTAATCTGCTAATACATGGGGGATTTCTATTTACCTTAGAAGTTCCCTTTTAAAGCACATGTGTCAAACACAAGGCTCGCAGGCCTAATCCGGGCCATTTGATGTGGCCCTCGTACCTCTCCTGCAGCTGTAGCACCCTCCTCATCCTCTATTGTCAAAGCTTAATTGATCAAGCTGAAGTTAGAAGCTGATTGGCTACTAGGGATGAGCTCTGGAGTGTTCGTGCAGCCCACGTGCATAGCCCGCCAGGTAGTCAGCACTGCGCTAATCACAGGCAGTGAGACATTGTCCCGATGCGTGTCTGCAGAGATCGGAAAATGTCTCACTGCCTGCGATTAGCACAGTGCTGAATTCCTGGTGGGCTCTGCACGCGGGCTGGCCGAACACGCCAGAGCTCATCCCTATTGGCTACCATGCACAGCTGCACCAGATTTTGTACTCCTCAGTTTTAGTAAATCAACCCCAATGTTTGTCAGACATAAGTCCCCTTGCATTTAAACAATTGTCTGTCTTGGGAGACAACTAGGAAGATTGGTGTTTCTCAAGGCATGAGCATTAAGCCTCATGCACACGAGACGCAGTTAAACGCGCGTTCAGATGCAGTTGGACAGTTTTTTCAACTGCACCTGAACTCATTCAATGTTATCCTATGTGTCCATGCACACAGTCTCGTTTTTTTCCGTTTATATGCAGTTGCGTTTAATCTCGTTTTTCCAGAAGCAAAAAAATGCGTTCAGAAACAAATTTCTGCGTTTCAGACGCAAAACGCGGCAAAACGCGGCAAAACGCCGCTACCGCGTTTAGCCGCGTTTGCGTTTATATGCGTTTTTAAAGGTGACCTTTTTTTTTACATTAAAAATCTCAAAAATGATTGCAAATGATGAAAAACCATTAGAAAAATATTTTAAACAATTGCAATTGCAAGTGGACAATCCACAACTTGTGGCAAGTGACGTGGCAAGTGGACAATCCACAACTTGTGGCAAGTGACATGGCAGGTGGCAAGTGATGTGGCAAGTGGACAATCCACAACTTGTGGCAAGTGACGTGGCAGGTGAAGTGGCAAGTGACGTGGAAAGTGGACAATAGACAACTTGTGGCAGGTGACGTGGCAAGTGACCTGGCAGGTGATGCGGCAAGTGACTTGGCAGGTGACGTGGCAAGTGGAAAATCAACAACTTGTGGCAGGTGACTGGCATGTGACGTGGCAAGTGGACAATAGACAACTTGTGGCAGGTGACGTGGCAAGTGACCTGGCAGGTGACGCGGCAAGTGACTTGGCAGGTGACGTGGCAAGTGGAAAATCAACAACTTGTGGCAGGTGACTGGCATGTGACGTGGCAAGTGGACAATCCATAACTTGTGGCAGGTGACGTGGCAAGTGACATGGCAAGTGGACAATCCACTTGTGGCAGGGGACGTGGCAAGTGACGTGGCAAGTGGACAATCCACTTGTGGAAGGTGATGTGGCAAGTGACGTGGCGAGTGGACAATCCACAACTTGTGTCAGGTGACGTGGCAAGTGGACAATCCACAACTTGTGGCAGGTGATGGGGCAAGTGATGTGGCAAGTGGACAATCCACTTGTGGCAAGTGACGTGGCGAGTGGACAATCCACAACTTGTGTCAGGTGACGTGGCAAGTGGACAATCCACAACTTGTGGCAGGTGATGTGGCAAGTGATGTGGCAAGTGGACAATCCACTTGTGGCAGGTGACGTGGCAGGGGACGTGGCAAGGGACGTGGCAAGTGGACAATCCACAACTTGTGGCTGGTGACGTGGCAAGTGGACAATCCACATCTTGTGGCAGGTGACGTGGAAAGTGGTGTGGCAAGTGGACAATCCACAACTTGTGGCAGGTGATGTGGCTGGTGAGGTGGTAAGTGGACAATCCACAACTTGTGGCAGATGGCATGGCAGGTGACGTGGAAAGTGGACAATCCACATCTTGTGGCAAGTGACGTGGCAGGTGATGTGGCAAGTGGACAATCCACAACTTGTGGCAGGTGATGTGGCAAGTGATGTGGCAGGTGATGTGACAAGTGGACAATCCACATCTTGTGGCAAGTGACGTGGCAGCTGACGTGGCAAGTGACGTGGCAGGTGACGTGGCAAGTGACATGGCAAGTGGACAATCCACATCTCGTGGCAAGTGACGTGGCAGGTGATGTGGCAAGTGACGTGGCAAGTGGACAATCCACAACTTGTGGCAGGTGATGTGGCAAGTGACGTGGCAGCTGACGTGGCAAGTGGACAATCCAAAACTTGTGGCAGGTGACGTGGCAAGTGACGTGGCAGGTGACGTGGCAAGTGATGTGGCAAGTGGACAATCCACAGCTTGTGGCAAGTGGACAATCCACAACTTGTGGCAGGTGACGTGGCAGGTGAAGTGGCAAGTGACGCGGCAAGTAGACAATCCACAACTTGTGGCAGGTGATGTGGCAAGTGACGTGGCAGGTGATGTGGCAAGTCACGTGGCAAGTGGACAATCCACAGCTTGTGGCAGGTGGCATGGCAGATGACGTGGAAAGTGGACAATCCACATCTCGTGGCAAGTGACGTGGCAGCTGACGTGGCAAGTGACGTGGCAAGTGGACAATCCAAAACTTGTGGCAGGTGACGTGGCAGGTGACATGGCAAGTGACGTGGCAGGTGACGTGGCAAGTGATGTGGCAAGTGGACAATCCACAGCTTGTGGCAAGTGATGTGGCAAGTGGACAATCCACAACTTGTGGCAGGTGATGTGGCAAGTGACGTGGCAGGTGATGTGGCAAGTCACGTGGCAAGTGGACAATCCACAACTTGTGGCAGGTGATGTGGCTGGTGACGTGTCAAGTGGACAATCCACAGCTTGTGGCAGGTGGCATGGCAGATGACGTGGAAAGTGGACAATCCACATCTCGTGGCAAGTGACGTGGCAGCTGACGTGGCAAGTGACGTGGCAAGTGGACAATCCAAAACTTGTGGCAGGTGACGTGGCAAGTGACGTGGCAGGTGACGTGGCAAGTGATGTGGCAAGTGGACAATCCACAGCTTGTGGCAAGTGACGTGGCAAGTGGACAATCCACAACTTGTGGCAGGTGATGTGGCAAGTGACGTGGCAGGTGATGTGGCAAGTCACGTGGCAAGTGGACAATCCACAACTTGTGGCAGGTGATGTGGCTGGTGACGTGTCAAGTGGACAATCCACAGCTTGTGGCAGGTGGCATGGCAGATGACGTGGCAAGTGACGTGGCAAGTGGACAATCCAAAACTTGTGGCAGGTGACGTGGCAAGTGATGTGGCAGGTGACGTGGCAAGTGATGTGGCAAGTGGACAATCCACAGCTTGTGGCAGGTGACGTGGCAGGTGATGTGGCAAGTGAACAATCCACAACTTGTGGCAGGTGACGTGGCAAGTGATGTGGCAGGTGACGTGGCAAGTGATGTGGCAAGTGGACAATCCACAGCTTGTGGCAAGTGACGTGGCAAGTGGACAATCCACAACTTGTGGCAGGTGACGTGGCAGGTGACGTGGCAAGTGAACAATCCACAACTTGTGGCAGGTGACGTGGCAAGTGATGTGGCAGGTGATGTGGCAAGTGGACAATCCACAGCTTGTGGCAAGTGACGTGGCAAGTGGACAATCCACAACTTGTGGCAGGTGACGTGGCAGGTGACGTGGCAAGTGAACAATCCACAACTTGTGGCAGGTGACGTGGCAAGTGACGTGGCAGGTGATGTGGCAAGTGACGCGGCAAGTAGACAATCCACAACTTGTGGCAGGTGATGTGGCTGGTGACGTGGCAAGTGGACAATCCACAGCTTGTGGCAGGTGGCATGGCAGATGACGTGGAAAGTGGACAATCCACATCTCGTGGCAAGTGACGTGGCAGGTGATGTGGCAAGTGACGTGGCAAGTGGACAATCCACAATTTGTGGCAGGTGACGTGGCAGGTGATGTGGCAAGTGGACAATCCCCAACTTGTGGCAAGTGACGTGGCAAGTGGACAATCCACAACTTGTGGCAGGTGCCGTGGCAAGTGACACGGCAAATGCAAGTGTACAACTGCTCTCTATGCTGCTGCTGCTCACTCTGATCAAAATAGCAGAAATGGTTAAAAAAAATGCTTTGAGAGCTTGGGGAGGGTCTACATGATGTTATCTTTATAAACGCGTCTAAACGCAAACGCGTCTAAACGCGACATGCAAACGCGGCAAAACGCGCGTTTCAGCTTTTTTTTAACAGAGGTTTCATCTGCGTCTCGTGTGCATGAGGCCTTATAGGTTTAGGGATCTATGAGGAATGTACTGTATGACTGCAAACAGTATATTAGTATTATTTAATATATGAATAGCGGCAAGACCAAAGAATATAGCGAGCAGATGTCTGTCATGCTGAGAATCTTTGAGCCATGTGTAAATGGGTGCAACATTTTGTTTTTACTGACTTTGTAGTGACTCTCCTGTCTAGGTCCCGTTGCTGGTGAGAAAGATCAGCACATATACAATTTAATTATTTTAGTAAAGAAGTTTACAGTACTCAAATGCAATAAAACTTTGCTCCTAAAGTGGTTGTAAAGGCTCAACTTTCTCCCTTCGCCTTTCAAGACAGCACCTTGGAGAGAGCGTAGCTCCACCTCTTCACAAGAAACACTGCGTGACACTGCACCCCTTTTAAAAGCAGCTGCTTCCACCATGCCGTCAGTTTTAGTGTTTCCTCCGCTATGGTGGAAGCACTGCTGGGGAAGTAGAGGGGCTGCGCTCTCTCCAAGCAGAAGGTTTTGGCAGTATCTTCAGATTTTATGCTCAAGACCAGCCCAGCACCTTCCTGCACGTGAGGGGGGGTGTTTCAGGTTCCCTTCGCTGGCTCACAGGAGTAATGGACTGCTGGAGGTCGTCTGCCCATGGTGTTCGGGGGGCCGCGGGTGTTCTCAGAATGAGCGTTCAATGGCAGGCCTCGGCGTGGCGATGTTGAATCCCGGGCGGCGAGTGACGCCAGTCCGGGAGGGCGGAGATTCCGGCGGGGCATAGCAGCGATTGGTTCTGGCTGCTGGAATGCAGGAGGAAGGGGCGGGTCCTCTGGCCGGGACTTCCTTTTGTTTGGCACATGGAGGACACCATTCAAAAGCACACAGGCAGTGGCTGCAACGTTCGTTATGGAGGAAAAATCGTCAGCAGCAGGAGTGATATATATATATATATATATATATATATATATATATATATATATATATATATATATATATATATATATATATATATATATATATATATATATATATATATATAGATGCAGTCAGTTCTGAGAGCACTTCAATTCAACTCAGAGATTTCCGTAACACAAGCCATGTCGGGTCTGGGCCTGTTGACAGCGACAATTCCCTCAGTACAGTGGGCTTGGTTCCATGCTCGTCCACTGCAGGCGGATATCTTGAGGAATTGGTCATACCAGGAACTTCTGGAGAAGAAATTCTTCATAGGGACCAGAGCAAAAAGATCGCTCTGGTGGTGGAGAAGCCAAAGAAACATCTCAAAAGGGCTTCTCTGGTCCTTCCCGGTAGCCAGAAGACCGACCAAATGCCAGCGCATGGGGGTGGGGAGCCCACCTAAGAGAAAAAAAACGGTTCAGGGGGTTTGGTCCAAACCGGAGGCAAGAAGGTTGTCGAATTGGAGAGAGTTGAAGGCTATTCACCTAAGCCTTCTCTCCTTCCAGGAAGTTCTAGTGAAACGGCATGTCCAAATATTGTCAGACAATATGACGGCAGTATTATATTTTAACAAAGCAAGGGGGCACAAAAAGCAGAACCTTGATGGAGCTAGCTTACCAAATCCTGAGATGGGCAGAGAACAAGTTGGCCTCTCTATCTGCAGTCCATTTGAGGGGGAATGAAAACACCCAGATCTCCTCAGCAGGAGAGAAATAAGGGAAGCTAAGTGGTCTCTCTAAATCGGGAATTATTCGAGAAGATCTCCAAGCGATGGGGTTCCCCTCAGGTGGACCTCTTTGCAAAACAAGAAAATGCAAAGTACCAGACTACTTCTTCTCCCTTCAGAGGCAGGTTTAAGCTCTCAGAATAAATGCGTTGGCCCACAAGTGGGACTTCCAGCTGTCTTACGCCTTTTCCCTCGTTTCAGCTGATTCCAAGGGTGTTAGCCAAATTCAGGCTGGAGTCCACGAAACTAATCTTAATAGCTCCTTATTGGCTGAAAAGACTATGGTTTTTCAATCTTTATGAACCTCTCAGTGAAACCTCCTTGGAATCTGCTGAGTCAGGGCCAGATCCTCCATCCAGATCCAGCTTATCTCAATTTAACTGCCTGGTTTCTGAAGAACAAATCTTAAGATAGAAGGGCTTATCGGAGAAACTTATTGCTACCCTTCTTGCAAGTTGGAAAAAAGAGACGAGGCCTTTATTTCAAAGTCTGGAAGGTGTATAATGCATGGTGTTCCAGAAAAAAACTTTAATTTGCTTAGTACAATTTTGGTTTTGGAATTTATTCAAGAAGGATTGGAGAAGGGGTTAGCAGCAAGTACGCTCAAGATACAGGTAGCTGCTTTATCAGTTTTTTTTTTGGAAAGGACCCTGTCAGGGGAACCTTTTTAATAATCAGGTTTTTTAGGGCTTTGGCTAAAGCAAAACATAGACCTATTGTTTTCCCAAATGGGATTCATCTTTAGTTCTTCAGAGACTGACGAAGACTCCATTTGAACCTATAGAAGGATCATCGTTAAAGATTTTGACATTCAAAACTGTTTTGTTAGTGGCAGTAACTTCTGCCCGTAGAACCAGTGAGTTACAAGCTCCATAAATTAAAGAACTCTTTATGAGATGTCTACCAGACAGGGTAGTCTTAAGGACAGATCCAGCCTTCCTTCAGTTTTCATCGTACACAGGAGATCATTCTCCCTACATTTTGCCCTTTACCTTCGGGGCCAGGGGAAGAAGCCTTCCATACTCTTGATGTCAGGAGGTGTCTTCTTAACTATTTGGAGATGACAAAGGACTTTAGAAAATCATCTTCACTTTGTTTTGAATGGAAGGTTCTCACAAGGGATGTAAAGCTTCCAAAACCACCCTCGGAAGATGGTTAAAACAAGCCATTAAAGAGGCATTCACCTCTTTGGGTCTGGAACCTCCAGAAGGTATTTTGCCTCATTCGACTCGAGCAGTAGCAGCATCATGGGCAGAAAGGGCTGGTGCATCTCCTGAGCAAATTTGTAAGGCTGCCACTACAGCTTGGATCTGCTTTCAGCCTTGGACCAATCCTTTGGTAGGAAGGTTTTACAGGCAGTAGTCCCACCCTGAAGTAAGTTTCTCAGTTATCCTCTCCAAGATGCTGTCCTGAAAGGCGAAGGGAGAAAACCTTAGACTTACCGGTGACGGTATTTCTACGAGCCTTTCAGGACAGCAGCCTCCTTCCATCCCTAGGTTAATATGTATAATTATAGGGCTTGGTAACTGTCTGCTTATATTTTCCAGCATGTCAGAGGATTTCTCGGTAACAACTGACGGCATGATGAAAGCAGCTGCTTTTAAAAGGGGTGTTGTCATGCAGTGTTTCCTATGAAGAGGTGGAGCTACGCCCTCTCTAAGGTGCTGTCCTGAAAGGCTCGTAGAAATGCCGTCTTTTTTTTTTCCTTAAAATAATAAACCTGCTACACTTGCCTGCTCCGTACAATGGTATTAAACGGAGCAGCCCGAACTTCCTCTTCTGGGGTCCCCAGCTGTCTGCTCCTCCTCTTATGTGTCTATCCCTATAGCAAGTTTTGTGCTATGAGGGCAGATATGTGGGTGTGCTCCTGAGTCGGGCTGTGTCCATCCGTAGACGCACACAGCAAAGCCCGACCCCACCCCCTGTTCTCAATCGGATTTGATTACCAGCAGGAGCCAATGGCTGCCTCTCTGTCCTATAAAGGAGAGAGAGTGTACCCCTAATGATATCAGCTAAGGATGGATTCATCCAGCTTAAATTCATCCATAGGGTGTATTATACCCCACAGAGGCTCTCGAGAATCTATCCGACGCAATCGGATAGGTGCCCGAAGTGCACTACAGAGCTAGGAGTGTTTCTCCACGTGGTGTGGTAATGCCCAGGCATGCAACAGTTCTGGGAGGGAATAGTCCGAGAAATTAATTCAGTGGGGAACTTCTCGCTGGGAGTGGACCCGTTGGTCCTGCTCCTAGGTATCTGTGACAGAGTGGCATCGAGCACACATAGGCAGCTGTTCCTGTTCTATGCGGCATTTTAAGTTAGAAAGGCTATCCTCCTAAATTGGAAGAAACCAGTTATTGGTTTTATTTTATTTATTGTTATTTGAGTTATGAAAATGTATGATGCACTGTTGTATTGTACCTATCATTTCTCCTTCAGGAGACCAATAAAAACGTATCTGTTTAAAAAAATAAAATAAAAAAAGAGTGAGCAATGATGATGTTTTCGGGCACAGTGTTGGATCTAAAGAGCCAGGTAGATATTTTTTGGGGGGGAGCTGATCATGGAAGTGTGTATGTGTGTGTGTTTGTGTGTTTTTTTTTTTTTTTTTTTTTTTTTTTTCTTTTTTTTTTAAACCATCATGCAAAGAATTAAGGTAAAAATCTTTATGCATTTATTACCGCTTTAACATCATCTATCGGATAGTTTTCTGTTTGTGTTCCATCCAGTTGCAGGCAGTAAGTGATAATTGAAGATCACCCCCCTTCTCTAGGCCCTGGCATCTGTTTTGTATCCTTAATGTGTGCAGGGTACACGGCGAGGTGTGGGGGAATGGGGCCCAGAGGAGTCCTGTTAGCTGTCTGCCTCTTACCCCCACCTCCTGCCATTGCCGCTGCTAGGACCACAGATGCGCTCTAATGTCCAGTAAAGGCGGAGGGTCCTCTCGAATGTCTCTAATCAAAGCCCACAGCAAGGTCCTGTCTCTTGTACATGATAATCAATTTCAGCCTGCAGGGAAGTCCTCCCCCTGTGTGGCAGTCAGTGCACATCGGGGTCTACTGGATGGATGTGTGTAGGTGCCAACTGGGTGCAAGATGGGCACCAGATTGGTGTTACCTAGTGCTAGCGAGGCGGAAACAGGGTACTAGGTTGGCTACAAATAGACATAAACCTTGGTGTAAGGTAGGCAGTGGTGCTGACCTTATGCCCAGTTTGCGCCTCTAGTTACATATACTTAGTTACATAGAAGGTGAGGTTGAAAAAAGACACAAGTCCATCAAGTCCAGCATATGTGTGTGATTATATGTCAGTATTACATTTTATATCCTTGTATATTGTGGCTGTTCAGGTGCTTATCTAATCTAGGGATTTTGAAACTATTGATGCACCCCACTGAAACCACTGCATGTGGAAGGGAATTCCACATCCTTGCTACTCTAATGGCGCGTACACACGATCAGAAATTTTGGTCAGAAAAAGCTCTGGTTTTCCCGACGGAATTCTAACAGGATTTCACTCAAGCTGTCTTGCATACACATGGTCACACCAAATTCCGACTCAAGAATGCGGTGACGTAAAACATCCGTCTTGTAGTTGAATCTGCGCATGCGTGAGTTTTTGCGCTTCGAAATTGCATACACACGATCAGAATTTCTAATAGAAACGTTTTCCGTCTGAAAAATAGAGAACCTGCTCTCAATCTTTTGTTAGCGGAAATTCGGCCAGCAAAATTCCGATGGAGCATACACACGGTCACATTTTCCGACGAAAAGCTGTCCTCTGTCTTTTGTTGGCCAAAATTCCGACCGTTTGTACATAGCATTACAGTAGAGAACCCTCTACGTAGTTTAAGGTTAGACCTATTTTTTCTTCTAATTTTAATGAGTGGCCACGAGTCTTGTTAAACTCCCTTCTGTGAAAAAGTGTTATCCCTTTTGTGGGGTCACCAGTACAGTATTTGTAAATTGAATCATATCCCCTCTCAAGTGTCTCTCTTCTCCAGAGAGAATAAGTTCAGTGCTCGCAACCTTTCTTCATAACTAATGTCTTCCAGACCCTTTTTTAGCTTTGTTGCCCTTCTTTGTACTCGCTCCATTTCCAATACATCCTTCCTGAGGACCAGTGCCCAGAACTGGACAGCATACTCCAGGTTCGGCCGGACCAGAGTCTTGTAGAGTGGGAGAATTATTGCTTTATCCCTGGAGTTAATCTCTTTTTCTTTTTTTTTTTTTTTTTAATGCATGCCAATATTCTGTTTGATTTGTTATCAGCAGCTTGGCATTGTATGCCATTGTTGAGCCCATCATCTACTAGGACCCCTAGGGTCCTTCTGCACCTTAGATTGCCCCAGAGGTTCTCTCCCAGTGTATAGATTGCATTCATATTTTTGCCACCCAAATGCATTATTTTTACATTTTTCTACAATAAACCTCATTTGCCATGTAGTTGCCCGCCCCATTAATTTGTTCAGATCTTCTTGCAAGGTTTCCACATCCTGCGGAGAAGTTATTGCTTTGCTTGGCATCATCTGCAGATACAGAGATTGAACTGTTACCCCATCTTCCAGGTCGTTTATGAACAAATTAAATATGATTGGTCCCAGCAGAGAACCCTGTGGGACCCCATTACCCACCGCACCTTTTTTTGTACAGTAAACGTTTATGGGGAACTCTGTCAAATGCTTTTGCAAAATCCAGATACACCACATCTACGGGTCTTCCTTTATCTAGATGACAACTCACCTCCTCATAGAAGGTTTATAGGTTGGTTTGGCAAGAACGATTCTTCGTGAATCCATTCTGATTACTGTTAATGATACAGTTTTCATTAATCTTAGTAATGAAAACGTGCTCGCCTTACGCCTGTTTTTTACCGACCTTGCACCTGGTTGGCGCCTCTCTTGCGCCCACCTTACGCCCAGAAGGTGCATATCTGGTGCCCACCTAATGCCTTGTTTGTGCTCTGTTTGCACCTACATTTTATCCGTGTAATAGATCCCCGTGTTGAATGTGGCTGCCCACATTTAAGATGCCAGCGGTGGGACCCAAAGACCGGTGAAGAGACCAGTTCGGGTGAGGACAGAGCTGGATCCCTGGACATCCCTGTTTGTTTATTAAAAGTCAGCAGCTACAATTTTTGTTGCTGTTGACTAATCATTTTTCAAGAAATGACCGAAGCTTCTCTTCATAGCAGAAATACCAATCAGAATATAAATATATATATATATATATATATATATATATATATATATATAATCTGTGCATTTCAGCCAAAACTATTTTTGTTTTTTAGTTTTGGATGGAGAGACCAAGCTTTTAATGCCGTCAATGCCCCTGTTAAATGAGATTTCCCTTGACTTTCTGGTCCATATCGGTGAGAAAAGATGTTGCGTGAAATTACTTCAACAGAGACACAAGTAGTAACAAACAAACAAACCAAACCGTCTCCTTAGCTCAAAGTGGATGTTCTTGCAGTGGTGAATGTTATGTCTTTACAAGCTAGAAGCAAAGCAAGACCTTGCACCTCTGTAAGGACTGGAGAAGCTCAAAAGGAACACTTGGAAAAAAAAACGAAACAGAGGGTGCACCAGCCTTGCATGTTGTTTTTTTTTTTTTTTTTTTTTATAATTCCTTTTGTTGAAGAAATAAAACGGAGGTGTACCCAAACGGGATATAATATCAAGTTTATTTAAAGCGGCGGTCCACCCTAAAGTGGACCTTCCGCTCATCGGAACCCTCCCCCCCTCCGGCGCCACAATTGGCACCTTTCAGGGGGGAGGGGGGTGCAGATACCTGTACAGTACAGGTATCTGCACCCACTTCCGGGATAGCTCTCTGCGGAAAGTCCCCCGCTGCCTGCTGGGAAACACACAGATCCCAGAGGCAGCGGGTCTTCCTTATTGCGCAGCGCGACTCGCGCATGCGCAGTAGGGAACCGGGAAATGAAGCCGAAAGGCTCCACTTCCTGATTCCCATACCCAAGATGGCGGCGGCAGCACCCGAGAGACGATCGAGATATCGGCTTCGGGTGCAGACATCGCGGGTGCGCTGGACAGGTAAGTGTCACTATTTTAAAAGTCAGCAGCTGCAGTATTTGTAGCTGCTGGCTTTAAAAAAAAAAAAAAACGCGGAGTCCCGACGGACTCCCGCTTTAATATCAACAGTGTTATCGCCTGGTCCACTGCACCAATCTCAGCATTGGAAGGCATTTCAAATGGCTGTTTTTCCACAATATGGGAAGAGTTAGAACCTTTATCGAATTCTTAATTGTATGTAATTCACTGCCTTGTATTTCCTCTCCCAGTGTCAAATTCCCTGTTCCATTGACACCTTATCATACTTCCTGTCACACTGACGCCCTATGTCACATACCCTATCCAAATGACACCCTTTGTCACATAGACAAGAAGTGCAAGGAAGTCTGACAATAATAAAAGCATAACAAGGACACAAAGCCTTCCTCCAGCTAAATCTATAAATGTGGGTTTTGTCTTTATTTTTAGGTATTACTGCAGTTATGTGCACTTATCCACTGGATATGGTCAGAGCTCGTCTTGCATTTCAAGTGACAGGAGAACACAAGTACAATGGAATCATAGATGCTTTTAAGAGTATTTTACACAAAGGTATGTCTCTTTTATAGAAATACAAAGTGCTATTAGATGAGTTTTTAATGCTCAATCTTTCTGTATTTGATTTGTACATTGGGGAAAATTTAATTATTTGGTTCCCCTGCAGATTTTGTAAGTTTGCCCACTTGCAAAGAAATGAAGGGTCTATAATTTTTATTATAGGTGTATTGTAAACGATGGAGATAGAATATCTACAAAAATCCAGTTCAGTTGCAGTTCAGTGAGTAAAATAAGTACTTGATCCCAAAGCAAAACATGACTTGGTGGAGAAACCCTTGTTGGCAAGCACAGATGTAAGACATTTCCTGTAGTTAGTGACCAGGTTTGCACACTTCTCAGGAGGGATTTTGGTCCACTCTTTACAGAGCTTCTCTAAATCCTTAAGGTTTCTTGGCTGTCGCTTGGCAACTTGAAGTTTCAGCTTCCTCCATAAATGTTTCTATAGGATTAAGGTCTGGAGGCTGGCTAGGCCACTTCATAACCTTAATGTGCTTCTTCTTGAGCCACTCCTTTGTTGCCTTGGCTTAATGTTTTGGGTTATTGTCCTACCAGACCCATCCACGACCCATCTTCAGTGTTCTGACTGAGGGAAGAAGGTTCTCATCCAAGATTTTACAATACATGGCAACGTCCATTGCCCCCTCAATGTGGCAAAGTCAGTCTGTACCTTTTTAGCAGGGAAACAGCCCTAAAGCAAAATGTTTCCACCTCCTATGCTTGACTGTAGGGATGGTGTTCTAGTCAGCATTTTTCTTCCTCCAAACACGGCGAGTCAAGCTAATGGCAAAGAGCTAAATTTTGGTCTCATCTAACCACAGCACTTTCTCCCAATTCTTCTCTGAATCATTTAGATGTTTATTGGCAAAACTTCAGATGGGCCTTATGCAGGATGCAGGATTTCAATCCATGGCTGCGTATTGTGTTAACAATGGTTTGTTTGGTGACTGTGGTCCCATCTTCCTTGAGATCATTTACAAGCTCCATCGGTGTAGTTCTGGGTTGATCCCTCACTTTTCTCATGATCATCCTTACCCCATGATGTGAAATCCTGCATTGACCTCCAGACCGAGGGCGTTTGGTTACTTTGTATTTCTTCAATTTGCGAATAATTGCTCCAACAGTTGTCACCAAGATTCTTGTTGGTGGTCTTGTAGCCCATTCCAGCCTTGTGCAGGTCTACAATCTTGTCCCAGACATCCTTTGACAGCTCTTTGGTCTTGCCCATGATGGTGAGGTTTGAATGGAAGAAAAATATTCTGTGGACAGGTGTCTTCTTCCCTTTTTTTTTTTTTTTTTTTTCTTTTTTTAATACACCTAACGAGTTGTCGTTAGGAGTACCTTCTTAAATCGACAGGACTAATCTGTGTACCAAATGAGCACATACTGTAGCCAGTCTGTGGGAGCCAGAATTATTGTTGGTTGGTAGGGGATCAAATACTTTATTTTATTTTACTGACTGAACTGCAACTCAATTCATACCATTTGTATCATGTTTTTTTTTCTGCATTTTTGGTTGATATTCTGTCTTTATCATTTAAAATACAATTTTAGACCCTTCATTTCTTTGTAAATGTGCAAAATTACAAAATCTGCAGGGATCAAATAATTATTTTCCCCACTGTACATGTATGCACCTAGTTTGACTATCCATCTTCCAGGGACCATGAGTGTATCACAAGAATGTGTGCATCCAAAGCACTGAAATGGTTTTATCTTCTGTTTTTATTTAACTACTAGGAGGGAGGATTCCGTGGATATTACAGAGGCCTTGTTCCCACTGTTATAGGAATGGCACCTTATGCAGGTAAGTTACCTGCATCCTCCAATCCATTACTCAAGTGGGGCTAAACAAGACTATGCAGCATTAGGCCTCATGTACACTGCTGCTGGTAAACGGACGTTTAGGAGCAGTTTGGGCATTTTTTTCAGCTGCCCCTGAACTCTCCTCTGTTATCTTATCAATACATGTATGCAGGGTCGTTTTTATAGTTGTTTCTAGGCAGTTGCGTTTAGAAGAATTTTTTGGAAAGCCCAAAAAATTTGTTCAGGACGGATTTTCAGCGGCATTTGAAATGCCAAATGCCTGTAACAGCTTGTAAACGTGGTAACTCGCGTTTAGCCACGTTTTTAATAGAGAAACATTTTTGACTATTTTCATTGTAAAAAAAGCTTCTAAACGCGGCATAACAGACGTTTTTAAAAATCTGTTACTATCTGTCAAGTTAAATCTTTCGGGAAAGGTTTTTAAAATGTCCCGTGTACATGAAGCCATATGAAAACTATGCAAGATCTCACTAGATTGGTTTAGGAACTGGGGGAACTTTGCTTTGACTGGCTGTACTTTGTTTTAGGCACGCAAGTTATCTGACTTTTATCACAATATCTGTGGTCGGAGTGTGAATTTTCCACGTGGCTTTAGAACACATCCAATGAAGCTGATGGAACTGTATGGCTGTCTCCAGAGGAATGTGTTTCTGTGACCAGGGAACAGTGCAGCTGCAACCTCAAAAAACATTAAAGTGGTTGTAAATTCTTATGCCGCGTACACACGTGGCGGACTTCCCGCCGGACTTTCCGCCCGAGCTACTTGCCCACACACCGCACTTTTTCAGCGGACTAATAGGGCGTACTAAGTCCGCCGGACTATCCGCTGTACTTTTGAAATGAACGGACTCGCCCACACACGCGGAGGAAAGTCCGCTCTTTTTGAGCGCGTCTCAAGGTAGCCAGGGCCAGCGAAGGAGGCGTCGCTGGGCCCGCCACCAGGTATGGACTTAAAGAGGAACCCCAACGCCGAAAAAAATCCAGGTCCACATCAGACCCTTGTCCGAGCACGCTACCCGGCCGGCCAGGAAAGGGGGGGGAGACGAGCAAGCGCCCCCCCTCCTGAGCCGTACCAGGCTGCGTTCCCTCAACATGGGGGGGTGCCTTGGCCGCGCGGCCCCCCCACCCCGAAGCACCTTGTCCCCATGTTGATGAGGACAAGGGCCTCTTCCCGACAACCCTGGCCGTTGGTTGTCGGGGTCTGCGGGCGGGGGGCTTATCGGAATCCGGGGGCCCCCGGATACCGCCCCCCACCCTATGTGAATGAGTATTGGGTACAATGTACCCCTACCCATTCACCTGTGGAAAAAAGTTAAAAAAAAAAAACACAACACACAAGGGTTAAAATAGTTTATTGCACAGCTCCGGGGATCTTCCGTCTTCGGGGGTCTTCTCGCCGGACTCCTCCGCTATCTTTTGCTAGCGGAGGAGCCCGGCTTTCTTCGCCGCCGCCGCCCTCTTCTTCCGACTTCGGGGGTCTTGTCCCCCCTCTTCGGTTCTTCTTGCCGGCCACCGCGCCTTCTTCTAGCTCTTTTACAGGCGGTGGCACGGTCTTCTGTCGCCGTCTTCTGTTCTTTTCTTCTTCTCTTCAGATGTTGCCTCGTCGCTCTCTCTGCTCACAATGACGGGGACAAGGCGCGCGGCGACTTGTATAGGGACATCACCGGATGATGTCCCAGCCCAGTATGATGTTAGTCCCAGAGGATGCTGGGACTGTGACATCATAATAGGCGGGGACATCATCCGGTGATGTCCCTATATAAGTCGCCTCGCGCCGCGTCTCTGCCCTTGTGAGCGGAGGGTGCGACGAGGCAACATCTGAAGAGAAGAACAGAAGACCAGGCCACCGCCTGTAAAAGAGCTAGAAGAAGGCGCGGTGGCCCGGCAAGAAGAACCGAAGAGGGGGACAAGACCCCCGAAGTCGGAAGAAGAGGGCGGAGGCGAAGAAGAAAGCCGGGCTCCTCCGCTAGCAAAAGAGCTAGCAGAAGATAGCGGAGGAGTCCGGCGAGAAGACCCCCGAAGACGGCAGACCCCCGGAGCTGTGCAATAAACTATTTTAACCCTTGTGTGTTGTGTGTTTTTTTTTTTTTTTTTTTTTTTTTTTTACTTTTTTCCACAGGTGAATGGGTAGGGGTACATTGTACCCCATACTCATTCACATAGGGTGGGGGACCGGTATGCGGGGGCCCCCTTATTAAAGGGGGCTCCTGGATTCCGATAAGCCCCCCGCCCGCAGACCCCGACAACCAACGGGCAGGGTTGTCGGGAAGAGGCCCTTGTCCTCATCAACATGGGGACAAGGTGCTTTGGGGTGGGGGGGCCGCGCGGCACCCCCTTCCCCAAGGCACCCCCCCCATGTTGAGGGAACGCTGCCTGGTACGGCTCAGGAGGGGGGGCGCTCGCTCGTCGTCCCCCCCCCTTTCCTGGCCGGCCGGATAGCGTGCTCTGACAAGGGTCTGATGTGGACCTGGGGGGGACCCCCACGCCCTTTTTTTTTCGGCGTTGGGGTTCCCCTTTAAGTCCATACCAGGTGGCGGGGCCAGCGACTCCTCCTTCGCTGGCCCTGGCTACCTGGAGACGTGCTCAAATTGAGCGGACTTTTTTCCGGGCGGGAAAAGTCTGTTCATTTCAAAAGTACGGCGGACTGGCGCGCACATGGCCAGATTGTCCGCCGAAATGCGAGTCCGGCGGTAAGATTGGAGTGCAAAACTTCTTTCTAAGTCCGCCGTACTTTTGGGTAAAAAAAGACCGCCAGAGGCTACACACGGGGGGATTGTCCGGCGGACTTGAGTTTGCTGGACTTTTCCACCGGATTGTTTGTTCGTGTGTACGCGGCATTAGATATACTTAGTGAAGTGACTGGCTTCAGGTGGTAAACAGATGAAACAAATCTTCCTATATAAGTTGTACCTGTTTATCTACAGCAATGTATCCCCTAAATCTTTTCAAAGTGCAGAATTTACACAAGATTTGTCAGCTCTGAAAGGCAAGGGGTAGAGAGCTGAAGTTATATCAGTGAGGAGAGCTATGAGAGGGAAGGGATACACCCCCCACAGCACACAGGAACAGGGCTGAGGATGTCAATCAGACTGTGCCATCACCTGTCACCATTTTTCTATGGATGTCAGAAAAACTTGTCAGAAGTGACTCATGCATATAGCAGAGGTATGAGGTGGCAGACAGAAATTAAACTTGGTGCTCTGGATTGAGATAAGTACACACAATAGGAATATGCTTTGTTCATATTTCATGTCCAATGTTTACAACCACTTTGTGTCAGCTTTTATATTCTCAGTCTGCCTTACAGCTACTCTGAAACCTCTATAGAAAAAAAAAAAGGTCTGGCTGACTGTGATCAGCCTAGGTCCTGCAGCAAGGTTGGTGCTAATGCAGTGAAAGCGTGCCTAAACCCAAGAACAACATTTTAACATATTGCAACCTAACAATCCTAAGATGTGGTGGCTACTTTTTTTTTCTTTTTGCAGGTTTGTTTTTCCTTTATTTTCATTTGGTGATCATGCAGATTACACCCTTCTGTCCTAGGGTGACAACTCACAGTACGGTACCTATGGAGGAGGAGCATTAAGATAGGACCATAGAACAGCGGCTACACTCCATATCCATAACATAGTAGATGGTGATTTTTTAGTCTGCAGAGGAGAACAACCAGCACAGACTGAGAGAAAAGGAAATTATCAGCTCACAGCATTTCTAGCAGGATCACCAGATTTGTATATGTCAAACAGATATAACGAAACACTTTCAATTGTATATTTTAACAGACCAAAAGGGAGCAGATAGTGGAAGTTCATTGTTTGGTATACATACACTCCAGTAAAAAAAAAAAAAAAACTGTAGGGATGCAGTAAATTGGCCTACAGTGGTTGATTTACCAATCTGATTATGTGTATGCTATTACATTATTATTATTATTTTTTTTTTTATGATAGTTTCACGCGTTGCATAAATCTTCTTTTGCAATTGCTAGGATTTGTAATCTGCTGTTGATCAAGATAATTGGCATTGGTTTTATCGAGAAAACCAGGGTATAGGGTTCGCTATAGGAATATAATGCTGCTAATGTGTATATAAAGCAAATAAATATAAAATACATTTCTATTTTTGTTTTTTTTTGTTTTTTTTTTTATTATGTAGTCCTTAGAAATGTTTGGAAGTAGCTTTCTTCAAACAAAATAAAATGAATAACCATGATTCCCTACTTCAGTCATACCCAAATGCTAGGATTAGAAAATAGAGACTTTTGGAGGAATTTAATCCCAAAACACTTTTCTGGCACTATGTCCCTGCCCAGTTAAAAAATTCCTGCCACTTGTTTCTGTAGCTTTACCATCACATGTGGCAAATTCAGGTAGTTCTTAACAGTGCCCCTTTTACAAAGTAGTGCTAATAATGCACCAAATTCAGAAACCATTACTTCTAGTTCTAAACTGTAGGTAATTAAAGCGGAGCTCCACCCAAAAGGGGAAGCGCAGCTTGTTCATACCCTCCACTGCCACATTTGGCATTTTTTGGGGGGAGTGGGTACTTGGTTTTGACAGTACCTGCTCCCACTTCATGTCCGGCCCCTAAACCCCCCCCCCCCCCCCTTTCCTCCCCACTGCCTTCTGGTGTGTGTCTGAGAAGATGGGACCATTCAGAAAATGCAGCGCGACTCACGCATGCACAGTAGGAAACTGGCTGTGAAGCATGAAGGCTTCACAGCCGGTTTCCCTTACTTGCAATGGCGGTACATGCACCAGAAGCCAATGGACAAATCGGCTTGGGGTGCCGACATTGCAGGATCCCTGGACAGGCAAGTGTCCTTATATTAAAATTTAGCAGTTACAGTATTTGTAGCTGCTAATTTTTTATTTTATTTTTTTCCCCAGACTGGAACTCCTCTTTTAAGACCAACTATGAATTGGCTAAAAAATATAGGCAGAGTGCCTGTCTCTGTATGCTGTGTAGCAGAGTGGTTTATTTTTCACTGCTACTCCCTTCTTACCTGGAGGCTGTCGACCTTGGTGTGCTCCACACTCAGTGCCTACCACAAATTTGAATAGTCTGTTTTTAACAGGTACATGAATCTGTCTCCCACACTGATGTTTGTTGCATGAAGACATGTTGGAATTCTATAGAGTTTCTTAGACACTCTTTACGAATTCCCCTATTTGTATACTACAGAGGCAGTGCAGTGTCTTGGTCAGTTTGCCTGCAAGCAATATGACAACTCTTAAATACATTAATGAAAAACCATATGTGAAGTGTCTTATATGAAAAGAATTTGTATTACTGTCCAACTACTTTAGTGATTCATAAACCTCAGGTAGACAGCACAGCCAGTAGGGTGACACCACTTTTGAGTTAAAGTGATACTAAATACTCTCCTTTTTTTGTTTTCTTTAAATATAACAAACTTTTTTTTTTATACTTGCCTGCTCTGTAAAGTGGCTTTGCACAGAGCAGCCCAGATCCTTCTCTTCCTGGGTCCCTTGCTGGAGCTTCTGACCCCTCCCACCTGCTGCGTGCCCCCACAGGCAAGCAGATTGCTATGGGGGCACCTGAGCTGCAGCTCCATGTATCCATTCAGACACTCCCCCACTCTCTCCTCATTGGCGCAATGACTTTGGTGGGAGCCAATGGCACCGCTGCTGTGTCTCAGCCAATCGTGCACATCACTGGACTGAGAGGAAGCTCAGGTAAGTATTTGGGGGTCTGGGGGGAGCTGCACACTGAAGACTTTTTGATTGATTTAAAAAAAAAAAAAAAAAAACCTTCTGCCTTTACAACCACTTTACGTAATGCTGAGGTGTCCTCTCCACCAGAAAGTCTGCTAATTGGAGCTACAGCACATTGATAACTCTGCTTTAAGTTGGCTATACATGGATTGAAATTTGGGAAGTTCAGCAGGAACTGGGTAATATGATTTTACAACTGTTTGAACTTTAAAGTGACCCTGTAAAAAATGCAGGCAGCTGGTGCAGTTTTAGAAGGAAATACTTGCCTTTCTGGTGGACAGTGATTGAAGTCTTTGCTGTCTTAGCTCTTAGCTCTTTGCTGAAATTCACACTGTCCATGGCCAGCCTAAGGCTGGCCATATATTATACACTTTTCTTGTACAATTTTCCTTTATATTTACCAAAGCCATATAATAGGAGGTGAAACCTGAACGCTTTCAATTTGTATGTAGTCAGGAAGGCCCTTGCACTACATAGTTGAAGGCAAATCTAGAGGAAATTTTATAAGATTATTGTATAATGTAGAGCTGCACAATTAATAGTTAAAAAAAACACAATCTCTATTCAGAATTTACATGATTCATTCATAACAAGTGTCAAGCCATTCTCTACTCATTTATAGTCTTTTAAAGACTAAGGCTCGGTTCACACTGGTGCTCTGCAGAAATCCTTCGATTCCAGTGCCGGTTCCCACATCGCACCTGAATCGCCGGCGGTTCACACTGTCCTATGCGAACCGCTGGGAGTATCAATACAAAGTTAATGACGCCCCCAGATTGGTTCGTAGATCACAGTGCGAACTGTGAATTCGGAAAGACTAATTGGAACACATGGGTGTAAACATCCATGCTTTCAGATTCTGGTGCGGACAAAAAAAAGGGTCCTGTTCGAATTTGGTCCGAATGAGATGCGAATTCAGCCAAACAAACTTTTTTCAGTTTGTGCGGATGAATTCACATCGCACAGACATTGCATGTGATTCGCACCGCACTGCTGTGCAGATCAGATGCAATCTCTGTCTGGCATCGCAGCAGTGTGAAGCGCCCCTAAACCTTTTTCTGACACTTGTTGCTTACAAGTTAAAATCCGTATTTTCTGCTATAAAATTACGTGGAACCTCCAAACATCTTATATATTTTTTTTAGCAGCGACCCTAGAAAATAAAATGGCGGTTGTTGCAATATTTTATGTCTGCACTTCAGCGGTCTTTCAAAAGCAATTTTTTGGGCAAAAAATACACTTCAATTAATAAAAAAAAAAAAAAACAGTAAAGTTAGCCCAATTTTTTTTTTTGTATAATGTAAAAGATGTTACGCTGAGGATTTATTCTAAGCAAAAAAATTGTGATTCTCATTTTAGTCAGTGTCTAAAGCTGGCCATACATAGAGCTGCCACGAGCCTATCTTTATTTTTTGTATATTTTTCAGTCATCGATTTTTATTTTTGAAATATGTGCTTTTGAATTGGATAATCTTCTCATCTCTAATCGAAGGTATGTTTTATAAATTGTCATGTGACGATTGTTTCCTTCCTTGACAGGTTTCTCATTTTTCACTTTTGAGACCTTAAAGACTGCCGGACTCAAACATGCCCCAGAACTATTGGGGAAACCATCCTTCGACAATCCAGATGTCATGGTGCTAAAGACACCTGTCAGCTTATGTTGTGGTGGGATTGCTGGAGCCATTTCACAGACTATCTCGTATGTAGACTGATGCACATGATGAGTATAAATCTGTAAATTTTATTGATTCATAAACCTGATCTTAAACCAGGTAAGCTAGAGTGGAAGCATGGGAGACATGATCACATTACTGTGGGTAAATGTTTGCTGCTATTCATGGATGGCTGTAAACAAGCCCATTTGATGGTGAACCTCCATTAAATGTGTTCTATGTCCAGTTTTTAGTAAAACCTGGATGAGATTTGATAGCATTAAAGTGCAGTTCACTGCTTCCTTATTGACTCCACAGAGGTTGGTTTGGGCTCCTAATTGGCTGGCACCCCTGAGTTCCAGACGTGGGGGATTCCATGTGGGCTTAGAGTGGTGACATTTTTTTTACCCCCCCCTTCTACCCATTGATGTCATAAGGAAAGACTTCAAGTAGTAGTATTTCACTGGCCATTGCCTTGCAGATAAGGAAAAATAACTACTCATTCCGTGTTCAAATGCCTACTGTGTCCACATGGCTGTAACTGTCCCTGAAAATGCATACAAAGAGCATTTATGGATGGATGTCATGTGTGGAATCCCCTTCTTTTCTGCAAATCTCTGCAAGCCGTTCAGTTGATAAGACCTGGTATGTCTTTGTTCCATGATTCCTTGTTTCAGTCACTAGATCAATGGTTCTCAACCTGGGGGTAGAATGACGATTTGCCAGGGGTCTCCGAATCCTGGGCTGTTCCTGAAGCCCGCGCTGCTCTCCCAGCCTTTTCGCTGGCGCCCAGCTGGGCTGTTCTTGGAGCCCGCGGCCGACCACTCAGCCTCTTTGCAGAGCCCATTTAGTTCACAGCATTGCTGGGGGGAAGAGACTAGAGGTCAGCTGACTGGTGAGGAATATGAAGTGGGAGGGGCTGGAGGAGACCCTATCTCCTGATTTTGGCATAGGTGTCACTGCTACGAGACACCACAAAGGCAGAGACACAGTGAGTAACACTACCTGTGATTAGAGTTGCCATTAAAAGTCCCCACTACAGTTCTCCGATCAGTAGATGACCTTGATCAAGAGCACCTAAGTTGGCTGATCAGAACTCCCCCCCCCCCCCCCCCCAGCACTGCCACTCATCTCTTACCCCTCCACCAAGGAGTAAGAGAAGGAGTAAAAACAGAATAGATGGAAGGGAGAGGAAAAGAGGAGGAGGAACA
Source organism: Lithobates pipiens (assembly GCF_037356315.1). Classification (NCBI taxonomy): domain Eukaryota; kingdom Metazoa; phylum Chordata; class Amphibia; order Anura; family Ranidae; genus Lithobates; species Lithobates pipiens. The sequence continues at coordinate 38,098,795 of NW_027507787.1, read as the reverse complement.
AGAAAGAAAGAGAGAGGGATGGGGGGAAAAAAAACAAAGAATTAACATAGAGAGATAAAAGGGAAAAAAACAAAGAGCAGTTCATCCTAAAATGCACCATAAGGGGTTTTAATACTGTACGAGTGGAAGGGAATATCCATGGGTTAGGGTTGCAAATTGCTTGTCTTGCCTTGCGTGCTGACAAACCACGCTACGAAAATAATTTTAGGGGTCCCCACAACTTGGGAAATTTTATCAAGGGGTCACGGCACTAGAAGGTTGAGAACCACTGCACTAGATGGTGTTGTGCATATAGCAAATCTATAATCTGCAGCACCAAAAGAAAAAAAATACATTATATGGCCAAAACTTTGTGGACACTCAACCATTGTGGCCAATACTATGCGAGTACCCCTTTTAAATTATTGAGTTTAAACTTTTTGTAGTGAAGGGTGCTGGTAATACTACAGCACATAAAAGCATTTTTGACTATTGTGCACTTCTATCCATGGCAACAGGGAAAGCCTTTTCTGTTCTGGACAGCAACATATAAGGTCCAGTAATTTGGCCATGTTAAGGCAGCCCTAAGAGCATGGCAGGAGATGGCACGTATTTGTTCCATGACTCCTTGTTTCAGCCACTAGATGGTGTTGTGCATATAGCAAATCTACAGCCATGGCCAAACGTTTTGAGAATGACACAAATATTAATTTTCACAAAGTCTGCTGCTTTAGTATTTTTATGATAGCAATTTGCACATACTCCAGAATGTTATGAAGAGTGATCAGATGAATTGCAATTAATTTCAAAGCCCTCTTTGCCATGAAAATATACTTGTACCATAAACATTTCCGTTGCATTTGTGAAAAAGTCTTCAGAGCGCCCATGAAAGTCCAGCAAGCGCTAGGACCGTCTCCTACAGTTGATTCAGCTGCAGGATCGGGGCACCACCAGCGCAGAGCTGAAAATTCTGATAAACTCCAAGCATTGATTGATTATGCAAGAACGTGCTGCCATCAGTCAGGATGTGGCCCAGAAGTTGATCGACAGCATGCCAGGGTGAACTGCAGAGGTCTTAAAGAAGAATGCTCAACACTGCATATATTTCCTCTTTACTTAAACTTAATGTAATTTTCAGGAAAAGCCTTTAACACTTCTGAAATGCTTGTAATTATACTTCAGTAATGTCAGCCCAAGTATACCATAGTAACATCTGACAAAAAGATCTAAATACACTGAAGCAGCAGACTTTGTAAAAATTTAGATTTGTGTCCTTCTCAAAATTTTTGACCACGGCTGTATAATGTGAAGCAGCAAATGTGGAAAAAAAAATACACTATATGGCCAAAACTTTGTGGACAAAGTTTGGAGCCTCCTGGAGGCTCTGAGGAAGAAGGTATCCCTTCGAAACGTGTCATCCAGCAGTGGTCCGCATGTTCTCTCCTTCATCACCTGTTATCAGACCGATTACCACCAGTTAAAGGCTTTCATGTTGCGGTTTTCTTTCACATGCTTGCGGGTAGTTTTTGATTCATTCTTTTAATAAACTTATCAAAGGATAATGCACAAGGCTGGTGCGCCCTTTTTTTTTATTATTTAATTCAGCATCAGTACCTCACTTTACAAATGCTTTTTTGGCTAAATAGCCACAAATTCCAACAGACATGTTCCAAAATCTCTTGGAAATCCTTCCCAGAAGATTTGAGGCTGTAAGTCACAAAAGCTGAGGGGAGGACCCTCCATAGAATTGCCACAAGCTTACGTAGTTGTCACAGTAAGGTGTCTACAAACTCATGAAACACGTAATCGCATAACTTCCTTTCTTCATCTTCCCTTTAGGAAAGCTATGACTTACAATGTCAACAGCCAATTCTTCTGGTTGTATGGTTTGCAGAGCTGATATGCAAGTTTTGTTTCCACCATAATGTGTTTGCACATATTTACAACATGGTCTTGCTCTTATTTGTTTTTCTGTTGAATCTAGAGTTCTACTTTAAGGGTTTGCTGCAGTGTAGTAACAAATCGCATAATAGAAATTTTACCTTTTTTTTTCCCCTTTAGTTATCCTCTGGATGTCACACGGCGGCGGATGCAGTTGTCTGCAATCTTGCCAGATTCTGAGAAGTGCCGGTACGTTAATTACAAATAATACTTTACAGGTTTTGCTGCATAGGTTAATGGCTTTAAAAAAAACTTGTTTCTGTTCATAAATTTAATTACAGACTATAGAATTGTGTCAAAGTCTGTTTCTTAAATGACAAATTCAGAATGGTACTTTTATATTAAGCTTTGAGAAACATGGAAAATTACTGTATATTATAGCTGCTGTTTACTACAGTACCAAATGCCCCTCACCAACATATAGGATGCCTTCTGGGTAGCAACATATAAGGTCCAGTAAAATGGCCATGTTAAAGCGCAGCTGCAGAGCATGGCGGGAAAAGAGAAGAGTACAGACAAAAGTAGAATGTAACATTTTGCAAATCTTGCAGAGGGGAGAGGATGCTCTCCCAGCATTCAATGCCTAAAGTTGATGTCCATGTTTTAGGTCACTTTAAATAGTTTGTTTGGACCAAGCTGGTGCAAGTGAACTATTTTAATGCCAGCTACATACAGTACTGGGTTCCAGCTGTGAGATGGAGACTTCCCCTTGCAAACCAGTCTTGCTGAGTGGCGTTTAGCCATTTATAGGCAGTTTTGTATGAATACCAAGCTTCCTGTTACTGAATCGGAGGGGTGGGCTGATAACATTATGCTCTTAGACTTGGCCAATCAGAGGAAGCTTTGTATTCATTCACAGAATACAAAGGTGCTTTTGAATGGCTAAGTGCGGCTAAGACCAACTCTGTTTTGAGTGTGGGACGGAAAATCTCCATCTTACAGCCGGGGACCCAGCACTGTGTACTGTATGTAGCTGAAGTTACATGCAGTACATACAGTGCTTACTGAAGGACCAGCTTGGTCCAAACAAACTATTTAAAGTGACGTGAAACATGGACAACAACTTAAAGCCCAATTGAATTTTCTGTTTAAAATTGGCTAAAAGCATTCAATGTGCATCAGAACAAAAGGTATTTAACCACTTGCCACCCAGGCCAATTCTGGCATTTCTCTCCTACATGTAAAAATCATCTTTTTTATTTATTTATTTTTTTGCTAGACATTTACACATAACCCCACAAACATATATTATAATATATATAATTAAATAAAATTATCCTTTTTTTTTTTTATTATCAGAGACTCTAGGGCAGTGATGGCGAACCTTGGCACCCCAGATGTTTTGGAACTACAATTCCCATGATGCTCTGGCACTCTGCAGTGTATTTGAGCATCATGGGAAATGTAGTTCCAAAACATCTGGGGTGCCAAGGTTTGCCATCACTGCCCTAGGGAATAAAATGTCGGTCATTGCAATTTTCTATGTCACACAGTATTTGCGCAGCAATTTTTCAAGCACAATTTTCTTTTTTTTTTTTTTTTTTTTTTTTTTTTTTTAAAAGAACACTTTCACAAATTAAAAAAAAAAGCACAATAGTTACCTCAATTTCTGTGTATAATGTGAAAAATGATGCTATAAATAGATGCTTAACATTTTTACTTAAAAATCTCCATAAGCTACAGTTTTTACAGGTTACCAATTTAGAGTTACAGGGGAGGTCTGGTGCTACAATTATTGTTCTCGCTCTAACATTCGTGGCGATACCTCACATGTGTGGTTTCAGCGCCGTCTACATATGCAGGTGTGACCTAGATATGCATTTTGTTTTGGAGTGCGAGGGGATGTAAACATCCCTTGTAATCGGAGTAGGGCATGACAGGTAATCCTTACAGAGAGATCTGCGGTCTATAAGTCTCCACATCTCTACTCTATGCTGGAAAGCCTGAAATCCCCCAAAAAATATAAAATCGATCTCTTTTGAGGCTTTCCAGGTAAAAAGACGGCAGTGTTTACATCTGCAGCGCCAGAAGAGACGTTGCTTGGAGCCTCCAAGGGTTATGCAGATGGCCGGGGACAACTGGTAAACCACCACCACAGGCGGATTCATTCTCTGGCTCACTGATCACACGGGCGACCTCGGAGAAGCACCAGAGTGCGGCGGGAGGCAGGCCTGTAAAAGCATTTAAAGCGGAGTTCCACCCAAAAATGGAACTTCCGCTTTAAGCACTCCTCGCCCTCTTACATGCCACATTTGGCATGTCATTTTTTTTGGGGGGAGGGGGGGGGCTTTGTTAGGAGGGGGACTTCCTGTCCCACTTCCTCCTTCCGCCCAGGGACCGCCAAGGCGACTCCTCCTTTCGCCTTAGGTGGCCCCTCCCTCTAAGCAATCTCCTGGGACACACGACAGGTCCCAGGAGATCGCCTATCCACTAAGGGAGAGCAGCGCGACTTGCGTGCCCAGCCATGAAGCCGAAAGCTGTCACAGCCGGGTGCCCAGAGTGACAATGGAGGCGCCGGCGGAGAGGAGGGTGAGAGGTGCGACACCCCGTTCGGCCGCATTGCTGGACCGTGGAACAGGTAAGTGTCTGTTTATTAAAAGTCAGCAACTACACTTTTTGTACCTGCTGACTTTTAATAAGCCTGGAACTCCACTTTAAGCAGCTACATAGCCATTATGATGACTTTTGCATTGCAGGGAATCGTGGGCTTAAAAAAAAGATACAGTATATGGATGATGCCTGTAGCTGCTGGCTTGTATAACAGTGTAAATTTGCTTTCCCCTAAAAATAAATCAACACAGTCATTATTTTTGGAATTTGGTGTTTACAAGTTAAAATCAATATTTTTTGCTAGAAAATTACTTGGAACCCCCAAACATTATTTTTTTTAGCAGAGACTCTAGAGAATAAAGCGGCGATTGTTGCAATATTTTATGTCACACGGTATTTGCGCAGCGGTGTTTTAAACGCAACTTTTTGGGAAAAGGGACACTTTCATGAATTAAAAAAACGAAACAGTAAAATTAGCCGAATTCTTTTGCATAATGTGAAAGATAATGTTACGCTGAGTAAATAGATACCAAACATGTCACACTTTATAATCGCACGCACTCGTGGAATGACGACAAAGTACGGTACCTAAAAATCTCAATAGGCGACTATTTAATTTTTTTTTACGGTTACCAGGTTAGCGTTACAGAGGAGGTCTAGATCTAGAATTATTGCTTTCGCTCTGCCAATCGCGGCGATACCTCACCTCACATGTGTGATTCGAATACCGTTTACATATGCAAATGCGACTTCTGTATGCGTTTTCTTTGCTTCCCGGGGACGGCGGGCGCTTTAACAATTTTTTTTAAATTAATTTTTAAATAAAAAATCTTAAATTTTGATCACTTTTATTGCTGTCACAAGGAATGTAAACATCCCTTGTGACAGTAATAGGTGGTGACAGGTACTCTTTATGGAGGGATCGGGGGTCTAAAAGACCCCCGATCCCTCCTTTACACTTCAATGTATTCAGATTGCCGAAAACGGCAATTCTGAATACTATATATTTTTTTTAAAACCGGCGCCATTGGCAGCCGAGTAAACGGGAAGTAACGTCATGACGTCGCTTCCGTGTTTACTATTAGGAGACTGGAATGACGCCGATTACGGCGTCATTCCAGTTCCTCCCCAGCAGCCGTGAATCAGATTATGAATCGGTGCTCCCGATCGAGCGGGAGCACCGGTAACAGCGACGTCCCCTCCCGCTCCTCCGGCATAACAGCCGAGCAGTTGTTATGGCTGGATAGCCAATCATCCGCTGTAAAAAAGCGGTACCGGGATGGTGCTTGCAGGTGCGCACATCTGTGTAAGCTCGGTGGGAAGGGGTTAATGTCTAAATCGCTGGCAACCAAAGTGAGTACACCCCTAAGTGAAAATGTCCAAATTGGGCCCAATTAGCTATTTTCTCTCCCCAGTGTCATGTGACTCGTGTTACAAGATCTCATGGCGAGCAGGTGTGTTACATTTCGTGTTATCGCTCTCCCTCTATCACTTTTTGAGGGGACAGCAAATGTACACTGTTATACAAGCTGTACACTCACTACTTTACATTGTAGCAAAGTGTAATTTCTTCAGTGTTGTCACATGAAAAGATTTAAAATATTTACAAAAATGTGAGGGGTGTACTCACTTTTTTGTGAGATACTGTTTATGCGTGAAGACAGCAGATATATATGCAAAATTTATGTAGGGGAGATTTGTTTAATCTCTGTGTATCATCTGAGGCTGTTCACTTCACTGGGTATATGTGAGGGTTTACATCCACTTTAAGGCCCACTGTTTGTTTTCTTTCTGTAGCTGCTTGAGTAGGGAAGCCTGTCCCCTGCCAGCATCTGCAGATTGGGGCCCTTGTTCTCTCTGTGGAGAAAGTGGCCGTATGCCTAGTGAAGTGACTGGCCTCAGGTGATACAGAGATTAAACAAATCCTCCTACATAAATTGTACCAATCTGTCTGCAGCCCTTTCTTCTTTACATCCGTTTAAAGTGCTAAATTTTAAAGCTTGTCTGAAAGTTCACAAAAAAGTGGGTGGAAAGCTGAAGTTACACACTGCAGAACTCAGGAGAGCTCTGGGATCTGATTGGAGGGAAGAAACACCCCCCCCCCCCCTTCCACACAGCACACAGGATCAGAGATGAGGCTGTCAATGAGCTGGAGGTCCCTCCCCATCACCATTTTCTCTTGAAGTCAGGAAAACTTGAGAAAAGGGATTCATGTAGATAGAGGAAAAAAGGCAGAAATTACACTTTGTGCTCTTATTGAAGACAAGTATACACTATAGAGGGATATGCTTTGTAGCTTGTAGCAGTTATGTAGGTCCTTCGTCTGCTTTTGCGCCATGCGTTGCTGTATTGTTGGCATTTTTTAAATATGTTGAAGTGGGATTGAAATGAATGGAGCGCTTTATAAACCCTCAGCAACAGTTAAAGTGGTTGTAAACCCTTACAACCAACTTTGACCTACAGGTAAGCCTAGATTAAGGCTTACCTGTAGGTCCAAGAAATATCTCCTAAACCTACACGGTTTAGGAGATATTTGCCGTAAGACAGGCACCGCTGTCTACGGTGCATGCGCCGTTGACAGCCGTGCGCAGGCGCACTGAGCGTGCCACTGTCAACGGCGATATGCCACGAGTGGCGGCTCCCGTGCGCATGCGCGGGAGTGACGTCACTGCGGCTTCGCCGAATGACAGCCGCGGAGCAGTGAGACCCACCGAGAAGATGGACGCTCCGGACTACAGGGGACAGCAGTGACTTTGCTGGCTCCTGTGTCAGGTAAGTGACACATAATGGGCTACTATGCAATGCATAGTAGTCCATTATGCTTTACCTTTGCAGGGAAACAAAGAGGAAGTAAACTCATCAGGGTTTACTTCCTCTTTAAGCTAAATAAGTATGTAGATTATGACCAGCCAAGCTAGTGTTGGATAGTGGGGAAGGGTTAGAATCTCTGACAGTGTGTTACTGCTGTCTGTACCCCCATTGTGAACATTTCCCCAAACTTCCTGTTCTGTCTGACACTTTTTTTTTTTTTTTTTTCCAAATAGACAGGAAGTAGAGAGAGAAAACTCCCGGGGAGTGACACAGACAGCAATATGCAGTTGACAGAGGTTCTAAGACTTCACCAGTCTATGCAAAATATAAAATAAAAATGTTTGGATGGAGTTGGGTTTTAATATTCTTCAGAGGGACATTGTGGTCTAAACGGGCACAAAGTATGGGTAACATGGTTGTAAACATACAATGGGGGTTATTTACGAAGGGCAAATCCACTTTGCACTACATGTGCACTTGGAAGTGCAGTCGCTGTAAATCTGAGGGGTAGATCTGAAATGAGGGGAAGCTCTGCTGATTTTATCATCCAATCATTTGCAAGCAAAAATGCTGCTTTTTGTTTTCCTTGCATGTCCCCCTCACATTTACAGTGACTGCACTTCCATGTGAACTTTCAATGCACTTGTAGTGCAAAGTGGATTTGCCTTCTGTAAATAACCCCCAATGTTTTATTGACTCTAATACAGTTATAACTCATTTTGAGTAAACCCAAAAGTGGAACCTCCACTTAACTGCTTCCGTCCTTCTCCCGTTGCCACATTTGGCATCTTTTTAGGGGGTAACTGTGCCTTGGATGTCCCCCCCCCCCCCCTCCTCCACCACTGGGCCAATTAGAAAACACAGTGCAATTCACGCATACACTGTAGGGAACTAGGAGTGGCGACGGCTGCGCCCAATCCAAAAACCGGCTCGGGTGCCAACATCGTGGGTAAGCGTCCTTATAATAAAAGTCAGCAGATACAGTATTTGTAGTTGCTGACTTTAAAAAAAAAATATTCATGGGTGGGCGGGCGGAAGTCCTCTTTAAGCCTGGTACACACTAACAGCTCGGGATTAGCTGCTGTACCAACGGTCTGATTTTAATACAGAGATCTCCCCCCGCTGAGCTATTGTGTTCTGATGGGGAGACTGCAGCCCCCCCCCAAAAAAAAAGAAATATTCAGGTTAGCAAACACTTTAATGTATTTTCTTTTTCCCCCTAACAGAACCATGTTTCAAACCCTGAAATATGTCTGCACGGCGCATGGCATAAGGAAAGGACTGTACCGAGGTCTGTCTCTGAACTACATTCGCTGCATTCCTTCTCAAGCTGTGGCATTCACAACATATGAGTTTATGAGGCAGATTTTGCACTTAAATGAATCTCCACCTCCAAAGTAGCAAGATTATAGCATCTGAAGCCTTGCACAACAAAATCATTTTATAATCGGATATTTGCAGAAGAGCGATCGTCAGTTTAAAGTTCCTGAATCTAGTTAATACAGTTTATTCTACAATAAAGAGTTAAATGAATAAATTTTATTAGGTACCTGGTGGCAGTATCAAGTAAATGCCTCTTTTTTGTAATATATGAAATATTTTTTTTTTTTTTTTTAAGAGTGATTTTTATAAAAACCTCTAATTATATTTATGGATCGTTGTAATTTAATGACACACTTCTAGCTCTGACAGAATAGAAAATTGCAGCTGGCTGACTTTTGTAAAATGGATGTAAAATAATATATATAAATGATTTAGAAATTTTGTACTGACCTTTCTGTTTAGCAGTTCTTTGTGTTTTCACTGGAGTAACTTAAAATTTTTTTTTTTTTTTTTTTCTCGTGCAATTTTGGATTTATCACAATTTTATTACAATTTCGATTTTTTTTCTTTTTATTTTATTTTTTTTAAATGGAGAAATAATATGTAATACATTATGCTTTGTAATGCAAAAGCCAGAAGACAATTTATAAATAATGCTGCAATATCTTGCTTATAAGAGACGTGTTTCACACGGGATCTTAAAGCTGAACTCAAGGCTAACAGATTAATGCACAGATGAAATACAAATCCTTTAAAAGGTAAAGCTGCTCTCTTATATGGATTTCTGTCCATCCAGTCTTCAGAATTACACATCTGCTGCCACTCTGTACAGTTCTGCCTGTCAAGAATTGATGTTTTTTTTTTTTTTTGTTTTGGTTTTTTCTACTGCGTGTCAAATAACTTTTACAGGTCTTGTCGCCACCTCCTGACTGGACAGTAAAAGGAGAAGCAGCAGACTAACTTCATAATTGGATTTCCCCTCCTATCAGCACACTCCTTGTACTGCAGCACAACTTATTGGCTCCTTGTGCTTCTCCCTTTCCCAGTCTGGGATCTGCTGTACAAGGGATTGCAAAAGTCTGTCAGGTGCTTGCACTTTAAAAAAACATATACTGAAGAATATATTAATGAATACAGAGCTGCATTTAAGCTGAATTCCAGGCAAATTAAAAAAAAAAAGACACATAATGCAGCTTGGTACTTTAACTTTTCTTTAAAAAGATCAATTGCAACCTTTTATCAAAATTGACGTATTAGAAAGTATTTTAAGAACAAAAAACTCACTTGAATATTTCAAGTTCTCTTATTCCTGTTTGTCATACAAAGCACAAATATTGTCATGTAATAATTTCATTACGTTTGACCCTGAAGTTGTTTCATTTTTTTTTTTTCACCTTCATAATGTGCACCTTTTATAGAATGTAAAATTTAATAGAGATTGATAACTTTCAGTATCATACCTTCACCAATTGATAGAAGCAGATCATAATGTTGGATATATACAGTAAATGTAAAGTAGGTAAGGCTTCTGCACTTACCATGGAGATTGGCTTTAATCTCCCAACAGATGAAAACATAAAAGACCAATCTGATGTGTCCTTGTGTTCCATGAAGAGAAAAAAAAAAATAAAAAATAAAAATAAATAAAATAATACAAGGTGTTCTGTGAATGAAGGCCATGCTGAGAGAGGTACCAGTTGTGATGCCGCTTGGCAGAGGACCCAAAAGATCTTGGCGATCGCAGTGGTAGTGCTGACTACTACTGTGATTGTCAGCTTCCCTAGTGGAACCCTTAGGTATTAGATATGCATACTTACATTCTACCAAGCTGGACCAATAAAAGTATGTAATCAAGATTGTACTTTGAAGTTCAACTTTAAACCAAATTTGCAGCAAAACAATTAAAAACCTTGTAAAAGGCGACAGAATATCTGAGTGTCCCACAGCCTCAGTGTGCCTCAGATCTACGCTCTTCAAAAGCTACTCCAGGTTGAAGAATCTTTAGCATCCAACACACTTCAAGTGTGGCAAGTGCCTGGTCCACCTGCTCTCTACTACATCACTACAGTAGTGGCGTAGTCTGTTCTATTTTTCTACTTTTGCATCAGGGGCTGTTTTAAAAAAAAAAAAAAAAGGACAGCCCTGATTTCTTTGGTTAGATGGTGGAATGGATGCTCTTTTGCCTCTTTAAGTCATTTTCATGCTAGTTTTGTATATAGCAACCCAGCTGCTCATGAGTAGAGCCATGTGCTATGCACTTTGGCTGTGTCACCCATTAAAAGCACTACCTATTGACTGACGCAGGTAGATTGATTTACTAAAGGCAAATAGGATGTTTACTTTGCAAAGGAATTTTCCCTTAGCTTAGTAAATATGGTGAAAACTCACTTTGCAAGGAATAACCAAAGAAAGAAGTATTTTTGCTTGGACGATGGAGGTTGGCAAAGCTTTACCTAATTCACTAAGCTAAGAGATAATTCCCTTGCAGAGTGAATTGCCTGATTGCCTTTAGTATATCAACCCCAAAAAGTCTAGGTAGTTCTGATACATGGAAAATACTGCTGTTAATTATTCCAACCAAACCCACCTTCATGATTAATTTAGTTCCTAGAATCATTTCTCTGTCCCCTTTTGTTAGAATAATGCAGTATATTAAAATGTTGCTTTTTCTGTTATCCCCACTAAACTTTTGTAATCTTTTCTTATTCCTTAAATCAAGGGTAGGCAACCTTTAAAGAAGTGGAGATCTGCCTGAACAACATGAGAGAAGTCTAAGATCACCAAGCAGAGTGTTGCCTCCTCATACCTGATTTAAACTTCTAATTGCTGTACAACCATGTCGCAATCTCATGTATTGCACGGCAATCATTGGTTTAAATCAGGTGGTGAAGAGGCAACATATTGCCTCCTCACCACCTGTGAAACACACTTAGATCGCTTTTCAGAGGAGCAGCAGTCCCTGAATGAGTCCTTAGTTGCATTGGGCAGCGGCTTTCTTAGGGTTCGTTCATTCATAAATTTGAAGAGTGGTGGTAAAACCCTGCCGTTGAGTTGGGACTTTACCGTCCCCAATCCCTACCTCCTTTTAGCTGCTGAGGCAGCGGGCAAAGGTGTACACATGTTGCAGCATGTAAGTAAATGGGGCCACTCTGCAAGCACCCCACAAGGGAGTTAAACCAGGTGGTGAGAAAGCAACACAACGCTTCTATTATGCCCAGTCTATTGCTTGACATTGACCTGACGATCTCTTCTTTTCTTCTGCTGATATAACTCGTGACTGTTAGCCAGGATAAGAGGTGGAGTGCAGTTGGTATCACTCCGCGTGGGACAGGAGCCATCACTACAGAGGGGGTATCAGCTTATGTGGCTCTTGCTCCCTACTACAGCTCCAACTTTACAAGTAGTCCATCTGCTTTGCACTCTGCTTGATGCTTTGGAATGGTGGGTCAGCAAGCCCAAACTGAGATCTACCAGTCACCTGATTGCGATCCTCCCCTTACATAGTGTCATGGCTTTTATATAACAGACAGACAGGAAGAAGAAGGCTCACTATTAAAAAAAAAAAAAAAAGTGATGACATTAAAGATTTTGGTTTTGTGACAATTCTATATATTTTTTAATTACGTGATGGGTTTTGTCACTTGCCATCTACATGTCCTGTATGAGTTATTGCATTTTTTGTTTGTGTTTTTTTTTGTTTTTTTTTATAGAAGAGGTTTAATGTAAAAGTGATGTCAGCATTTTTTTTTTTTTTTTTTTTTTTGCAATAAGCACCATATTCCTGGAGGCACTGTAGTTTGTAGTATCTGGACTACTGAATTTCACCAGTGTTGTAAAACCTGCACACAGATATGTTCTTTTATCTGATCTTGTATTTAATTATTTTTGCACATGAACAGTTCATTTTAGTATGTTTGTTTCTTTAATTTCGTCGTGTCACAATAAAGTTTTAGTTTTTTCAATAGCTTGAGGTGACTGAAGAATAAAATCATTATACACTTTTAGAATTGCTGCATACTTTCATTAAATTGATGTTAATGATGGTGTGTTTGTTTCATTTTACTTGCACGGTAAAGCCTTCTTATGAAGGTATTCATATGTCTCATTCTATCACATATCCAGAAAAAACAAGATTAATAATAATTTCTGGATTAGATGCAGCTTTCAAAAAACCCACCAAAACCACTAGATGTAATGGAAGTCTATGGCAAAGTGCAGGTAACCCGCTTGTACACTGCGCTGCATCTATGTGAAAGTGCTCTTATGAATATACAGTCTTATTGGATTCCAAGCCCTACTCTACAGAAGCTATGGTTTCTATACACTTCACTTATGGTAACCCAAGTCTGAATGACTATGCAGTTTGGAATAAATGGCTCCATAATATTAGGCTATAGTTGTACTATACACCAACTCTCTAAAAGAGATTAAAATACTCTTCTAAGCAAAAAGCCTTTACGTTAGAATTCCAGCTGAAGCTAAATTAGTCTTAACGCTCCCTCTCTCCTCTTCACACCTGTACTAACTAACCTGTGTAAAAAAAGATGTACATACTTACCTTTCTTTATTGTACATCATGGGACACAGAGCACCATAGTAATAACTATGTGGGTTATAGGCCACCTTTAGGTGAATGGACTCTGGTATAACCAAAAAGGAAACAGGAAGTGACCATCTCTATATAACCCCTCCCATACCGGGAGTATCTCAGTTTTTTTTTTTGCCAGTGTCTAAGGCGTTGGTCATGGTTGATGAAGTGCTAAGTGAGCTCCGCAAAGTAATCCCTGGCGGGATCAAGGGGCTGTGCAAACGGATCCATCTAAAGCCAAATGGATGGTACCTGGGCCTCGTACAAAGAAGAAACTAGGTTTTTGCCTGTAATGCTTCTCTTTCGAGAGCTGGACCCTGTGATCCGGCACCTTGGTCATGTTAATACAGCCAAAGAGTTTTCTGGCAGTGGTGCTGTACAGGTCCAAGGGAGTGGACCCATAAAAGGGGACCCGGTCCTTGAAGGTCTGGCATGACACGGCCCGCCATGATAGGTGAAGGCTGGCTCTATCTGTGATAATTTCCATCAGTCCTGCGGCCGAGATCAGGCAAGTCAGAAAGACAGGGAATGTGTGTGTGTATGTGTATGTGGATATATATATATATATATATATATATATATATATATATATACACAGTACAGATCAAAAGTTTTGACACACCTTCTCATTCAAAGAGTTTTCTTTATTTTCATGAAAAATTGTAGATTTACAATGAAGGCATCAAAACTATAAATTAACACATGTGGAATTTATATACTGAACAAAAAAGTGTGAAACAACTGAAAATATGTCTTATATTCTACGTTCTTCAAAGTAGCCACCTTTTGCTTTGATTACTGCTCCACACACTCTTGCCATTCTGTTGATGAGCTTCAAGAGTTAGTCACCTGAAATGGCTTTCCAACAGTCTTGAAGGAGTTCCCAGAGATGCTTAGCACTTGTTGGCCCTTTTGCCTTCACACTGAGGTCCAGCTCACCCCAAACCATCTTGATTGGGTTCAGGTCCGGTGACTGTGCAGGCCAGGTCATCTGACGCAGCACCCCATCACTCTCCTTCTTGGTCAAATAGCCCTTACACAGCCTGGAGGTGTGTTTGGGGTCATTGTCCTGTTGAAAAATAAATGATGGTCCAAAGGTGTGTCAAATCTTTTGGTCTGTACTGTATATATGTATGCATATATATATATATATATATATATATATATATAATATATATATAGTTCATTTGATCTTTCTGGTGATGCCTTGCTGCCACTAGATGGTATAAAAGCTACATACCTGGCTTCCAGCATTTCATGCTTCCCCCTGCGATGTGCTTAAGTGTCCGCGAATGCGAGAGGTTAGGTTCTGCCCTGCTGAAGACCCGTCACCCCCCCCCCCCCCCCCCCCCGATCTGCCCTCACTACACGGCCGGCTATCTCCGCACAGAGTGTGGGAAAAGTATCCTTAAAATAAAAAAATTACGTGGAGCAAAGGGCTCACTGCTTCAAAGCTTTACTCTCTGGGAGTGTCTGGTTGGCTAACAGAGGGACACAGAGCGCACGAGGACACATAAGCTGTATGGGTGTGTGGATACAGGCATTTCGAACGGGACACGTTTACTCAGCATTAAGTCTGAGCAGATATAGCAGCATATTATGTAAATTGCTAGACTAAAGCTCAGCAGTAGATGCACTTTATTTTAGTACCTCTGGTTTTTTTTGTGCTTAGGACTATGTCTGCAGAAGGGGTAATTCATCAGGGGGGAGTGCAAAGTCGCTGCGGTCAGAGCCTGGGGCTCCTAGTGGCACGCCCGCAGTTCCATTCTCCCCTGAAAAACCTGGAGCATCTGATGAATCTGAGCCATTTTGTCTCCCTCCAATGTCCCAGCCTCTGAATACGTCACTAAGGATGATTTGGCTTTGGCTATGGCTGGTTTGGAAGGGAAAATAGCTGAGATGTTAGCATCTTCCTCTTAGGAGGTGAGAAAATGCAGCAGACCCCCCCTTCTCCTGGCCTTGACCTTCCAGTATTGGAGCAACAATGGGCAGATGATATTGGGGTATCTTTGAGAGAAGGAGGTTCAGGTGACTCCTCTTAGGAGGATTCAGCGTCTGAAGAACCTTTCTCAATTTCGCAACCGCAGAAATTGCTAATCTAAACCCTTACGGAGTTGGTTCATTCTGGATATAAGTTGCCTCCTGCAGAGGTGGAGGATGTTTCCTTCCCCTCCTTGGGTTTTCTATAACCCCCACAGGGTTTGCATGCTTTACCTATGCACCCGTTACTGGAACATTTGATTTATGCTGATTAGGATCACCCAGATAACTAGTTTTCCCCCTCCTAAAAGATTTTCAATTCTTTATCCTATTGAGAAAAAGTTCTTAAAGAGATGGGATTTGCCAGCAGTAGATGCGGCTATCTTCTCTGTGAACAGGAGTTTAAGGGCTCTTTCACATGGCCGAGCCGTTCAGGTCTGCCTGTCAGTTTTTCTGGCGAACCTGAACGGATGCTCCATAGACCTCTATGGAGCATCGAATG
This sequence comes from Lithobates pipiens, assembly GCF_037356315.1. Lineage (NCBI taxonomy): Eukaryota > Metazoa > Chordata > Amphibia > Anura > Ranidae > Lithobates > Lithobates pipiens. The sequence continues at coordinate 38,083,121 of NW_027507787.1, read as the reverse complement.
TTAGCGGTGACATGTTCGCTGACATCCGATCTGAAAAAGTGTGACGGAGGAGAAACCTACTTTTCCATCCACCATTGGATCGGGTGACGATGGACTCTGCGGTCCGTCATCACCCGATCTCCCATAGGGGAGAGCAGCGCTCTGAAAGGTCCGTCCCTGCACAGTGTGCAGAGACGGACCTGTCATCTTCCTGCTCAGCGGGGATCGACTGAGCGATCCTCGCTGAACAAGCGGATATCCATGGGGCGGATCATCACTGATCCGCCCCGTGTGAAAGAGCCCTAACTTGTCCAAGTGGACAATGTACAAGCATTTAGTGATAAGAACTTTGAATCTCTACTTAAGGCCTCATTTGCTGTAGCTGGTGTGGTAGTACAACCTGCAATGGCAGCAATAGGTATCTGTTAATCCCTTCGGGATGAATTCAAGGAGGTTTTAAAAAAATAAAAAATAATGTTCCTGCTCAAACTGAAGAGGCCCAAGGTTTACCTGAGCTATCTAGGGCCCTATACTTTGCAGTAGATGCTATCAAGCATTTTATCCATCAGGCGTCTTGCCTTGCGCTTATGTTGATACATATGCGCATGATTCTGTAACTGAATAGCTGGTCAGCCAAGTTACCCGGAGGCAAAAAGCTCTTGGCTGGGTTTCCGTTTCATGGAGAAAGGTTGTAACCACCTCCTTAGATGTCTGGGGCAACAGCCTCCAGGCAGTCTCGACGGCCTCCACCATCAAGGGCAAAGGATAAGCCTCATAACCAGACACAGGGCTACAAAAAGCCCTGGAGTCAGAAGTCCACAAAACAGAGTCCCAAGGCTTCCTTGTGAAGGGGCACCCCCGCTCGATCAAGTAGGGGGAAGACTGTGGTGGTTTTTAGAAACTTGGCAAGAGGAAATCCAAGATGAGTGGGTCCTCTCTGTAGTAGCCCTAGGCTACAAACTAGAGTTCCAAGAGTTTCCACCATCACGTTTTCTAAGATCAAACATACCCAAGGATCCAGTAAAGAAAAATTCCTTATTTCTGACACTGGATCGATTACTGTATCAGGCAGTGATAATAGAGGTTCCCTCAGAAGAGAGGGACATGGGGTTTTATTCAAATTTCTTTATGGTACAAAAACCAAATGGAGATGTCAGACCCATTCTAGATCTCAGGAATCGGAATCACTTCCTAAACATCCGCTCTGAATGGAGTCGATTCGGTCAGTTGTTTCCACCCTACCAGGAGGAGAGGTTCTAGCATCCATAGATATCAAGGATGCGTATCTATATTTGCCAATATTTCCCGCTCACCAGAAGTTTCTGCGGTTTGCGGTAGAGCAGCACCACTTTCAGTTTGTGGCCTTGCCTTTTCGGGTTAGCCACTGCTCCCCGACTGTTTACAAGAGTGTTAGCCACGGTACTAGCAAGCCAGGGTATAGCAGTAATAGCATACCCAGATGACCTGATACTGGTAGATCAGTCAATAGCAGGGTTAAATCAAGGGGTATCCAGAACAGTCATTTATCTGAGACACCTGGGTTGGATTCTCAATCTAGAGAAATCATCCTTACAGCCGGTAAGAAGGCTGCAGTATTTGGGCCTGGTGATAGACACAACCCAGGAAAGGGTGTTCTTGCCTCAGGCAAAGGTCAATGCTCTAAGAGAGCTGGTCTAGGCGGTCAATGCAAAGAAGGGTCCTTCCATTCGTCTTTGCATGAAACTACTAGGGAAGATGGTAGCTTCCTTTGAAGTGGTTCCCTATGCCCAGTTCCATTCAAGACTGTTACAATACACTATTCTGTCTGCTCGGAACAAACAGATCCAAGCCTTGGATTATCCAATGAATCTGGCTCCAAATGTATGCCAGAGTCTCAACTAGTGGTTGATACCCAGGAATTTACAGAAGGGGAAATCCTTCATTCCAGTTTCCTGCAAAGTAGTAACTAAGGATGCCAGCCTATGGGACTCGGAAGCAGTTCCAGAAGAGACCACGGTTCAAGGAAAGTGGTCAGAGTCCGAGAAGACCTTGCCCATCAATATCCTAGAGATTCAGGCAGTAATTCTAGCTATAATAGCCTGGATGTCCAGGTTGAGGAATTCTCCTGTCAGGATACAATCTGACACTGCCACAGCAGTGGCCTATATCTATCACCAAGGAGGCACCAGAAGCCATGCTGCCCAAAGGGAGGTGGACCATATTCTGTCTTGGGCAGAGAAACGTTCCTTGCCTATCTGCAGTTTACATTCCAGGAGTGGAAAACTGGCAGGCTATCAACAGTTGTTGCCAGAGAATGGTCTCTACATTCCGATGTCTTTTTGGCCATATGCCAAAGAGGGGGTATGCTGGACGTAGATCTATTGGCGTCAAGGTTCAACAAGAAGTTGGACAACTTTAGTGGTGAGAACAAGGGATCCACTTGCACTCGGAGTAGATGCGTTAGCGATTCCATCCCCCCAAATGCTCACCGGAGCTCCCTCTCAACCCAGCGATGTGCACAAGAGCTGAGCTTCTCCTGGGTCTCTCAATTCTCATTGGCTGAGACAGCAACAGGAGCCATTGGCTCCTACTATGATCGATCACAGCCAGTAAGCCAATGAGGAGAGAGTGGGGGTGGGGCCGAGCCTTGGCTCTGTGTGCTCTATGGATGCATGGAGTGGGGTTCAGGAGTGAGCACACACCAGTGCCCCCAGAGCAAGCGGCTTGCTGTTGGGGGCACTGGCTGAGGAAGAGGAGCCAGGAGTGCTGGCGGGGGACCTAAAAAAAGGAGGATCATCGCTGCTCTGTGCAAAACCACTGCACAGGGCAGGTAAGTATAACATGCTTTTTTTCTTTAAATTAACCTTTAATATCATTTTAACAAAAGTCCCTGTTAATCTACATGCAGCATAGGTACAGTATAGGTATAATATAGTCTTAGCACAGGTGCAAGGTAGATGTGGTTCAGATGAGGCAAAGGTCCAGTATATTGCAGTATAAGGTTGATATAAGAGCAGTATCGATTGCAGTATGGGTGATGTATGGACATTTGGTGTTCTGCTCTCTCAGTGGCCCAGTCCCTGCTAGCAGTATCAGCAATGTGCGAATAGCCCCCTCACCAGTTCCTGGGATACTGCAGTGACTGTAAAAAGGGGGGCCCCCCTCAGTCTCTCCCTGAAAGCCTCCAGGGATCAGCAGTGGGAAGCAGAGGGTGAGTGGATGCTCCAGTATCCCTGCGGCAGCGATGCAGGTGCTGTGATGTGGGTGCCCTCCGGGTGTCTTCACTCCTAGTCTCAGATCTCCGCTGGCAGGTGAATATTCAAACAGAGGTTGCATTAGCTATATATATTTTTAATCTAGTTGGAAAAAAAAAAAGACACTAATTTATCTAGTTTAACCAACATATAAAAAAAGTGCTCTCTCTCTCTCTACCTCCATCAATGTCAAGAGGAAGACCTTTCCCAGGCGGTTTAATAAAAAAAAAAATAAAAAAAAAACTCCACTACACTACTACTATACAGTGCCTATTTGGATCTGTAGTGTAAGGAGTCTATTTGTACTATTATACAGCCGCTGTCTGAAACTACATCTACCAGCATAGAAGTCTATGGGGTTGCTTGGCTTTTGCTCTCCCCCTGCTGGCCAGAGGAGAATGGTGCAGCATAACATCAGTGTCTCAGTAGAGGGAGAGAAGAATAAAAGGCAATTCTCCATTTTGCTGTAGCCCAACACCTGGCTACACTGGGATAATTTTGCACATGTATGTATTTATTTATTTAAGAAATTGACCCAGAGATAGTTTTGTTAAAAAATATTTTTTTTGTACAGGGGTGGACACATTTTTTTATAAATGCATTATAACACATACCTGCCAACTTTTTGAGATGGGAACGAGGGACACTTATTAGCAAAAGTATGTAGGTATAGGACACCCCCCCTTCCATGTCCCCTTAAAGAAGAATTATACCAAAAAAATGATTAGTTAAACCCACATGCTTTTTTTTTTTTACCACTACAATTCCTTTATACTGACTTTTGACATTTACAAATGCAGGAATTTAGAAATTGGATGAAAGGTTTAGCACTGGGGAACACTTTTTGAAAGATAAAAAGTGCATTTTATATACAACTATATAGATCAGACCAAAATGAGGGACAAATGAGGAGGAAAGAGGGACAGAGTCACTTTGTTCCAAATCAGGGACAGTCCCTCGAAATCTGGGATACTTGGGAGCTATGCTAACATAATAGGTTGTTTGCATTCTATGCACTGAGGTGAAAAACCTCCTGTAATGCTGCAGCCCCACCCCCTGAGCCCCCGTTTTACTTACCTGTACCCCCTCTATCACGTCTCGGGGACGAGCACACCAGAAAAAGCCGGTCTCTTGGGTCCCGATTGCTGTCAATCAAATCCAATGACCTGGGGGGCGGGGCTGAGTCCTACATTCGGCTTCTATGGACGCTGAATGAAAGACTCGGGAGCACGCCCGCAATGTAACCCCCCAGGAGAGCGCTTCTCCCAGGGGGTTATCTAATGAGGGGAGGAGCAGAGAGAGACATCAAGGGACCCCAGAAGAGGATGTTTGGGGCCACTCTGTGCAAAACGAGCTGCACAGTGGAGGTAAGTATGGCATGTTTGTTATTTAAAAAAACAAAGCTTTAGTGTCACTTTAAGTGCCCGTTCACACTACCGCGACTTGTCAGGCGACTTAGCCGCCTGACAAGTCGCGCTCCGTTCTGTACTAGTCGCTCCGACTTAGAAAAAGGTTCCTGTACTATTTTTGGGGCGACTTCAGGCGACTTGCATTGACTTCTATACAGAAGTCGTTTTGCAAGTTGCCACTGAAGTCTTTTGCAGGTCGCGTCTGTGAGTCGCGCTGCAAGTCGCGTCGCCCCTGTGTGAACGGGCACTAAGTGTTGCACTTTGAAAAGCTGCTATTTTATTTACTAATAATATCGCACCATGGTACCTGCACTGCCAGAATTACTGCACACACCATGGTACCTGCACTGCCAGAATTACTGCACCCACCATGGTACCTGCACTGCCAGAATTACTGCACATACCATGGTACCTGCACTGCCAGAATTACTGCATGCACCATGGTACCTGCACTGCCAGAATTACTGCACGCACCATGGTACCTGCACTGCCAGAATTACTGCACGCACCATGGTACCTGCACTGCCAGAATTACTGCACGCACCATGGTACCTGCACTCAGGGCCGCTAATAGGGCAGTACAACCAGCCCTGTTGTACCGGGCCCAGCCAGCAGAGGGGGCCCGAGCAGCTTTTAACTTCTAGCTAAAAAAAAACAAAAAAAAAAAAACGAAACCACTATATTAACCTGCACCCACTTGATTACTAACATATATAAGGAATATATATTCATTTCCTGGGCCCCATCAGGTTACCAGAGGGGCCCAGGAGGTGAAACCAGAAGAGGGACTTTTTTTCCATTTTCGGGTGCAGGGATACAATGCTGTGCCGCATGCTGCTCTCAGTATACCTGCACAAACTAAAGTTCTTCCTGCTCACTGTATGCCTCTCCGGCGGATGGATATTACTGTTATACGGCTCCCTTCATTCAGTAAGTTCTGCAGCTTGAGGGACTTATCACTGGGATGGCTGAGACAGACAGAGCAGCAGGAGTAATCTGGTCAACGGCAGTGGTACACAGGAAAGCAGTCCCCTGCACATACACACACACTGACAGGTCACACTATTGTAGCATGTGCAGTCCCCAGACTCTGTGTGCTCATGGTTATTATCATTATGATGATCAGAGCACAGTAGGTGCTGTATGAATCTGTCAATGTAACATGACTGTGTGGTGCCGACTTTCCTGATATATGGCTGTACTGTGTGTTACAGACTATAACTCAGCACAGCCATAACAAAGTCAGCATCACACAGTCATGTTACACTGACAGAGCCATACAGCACCTGCTATGCTCTGAACATCATAATGATAATGACCATGAGCACATAGTGAGATGCTACTTTTACACATGTGATGGGGGAAGGGACAGTAAAAACACATAGCCAAGCTGCATTTTTACCACCCCCAAACCACTCCCCTTTCATAACCTTTCACCCAAGCTTTGCAATTAGGTCCTTTTTCATGCAGACCTGATTGAAAGCTCCGTATGAAGACACAAACTGAATGGGCACAGATGTCAAAACACTGACATCTCTCCCATTCAGATGCAGTTATGATTGGTGGGGTGCTGTAAATGTTAAATGTTCCAGCTCCTGCCTCAAGACACCCCCCTCCCCCCACCCTGACAGCATGGAGGCAGGGGTGGGGTTATGGGCGGAGCCAGGGTGGGTTGTGGGCGGGGTCAATGGGGCCCCGTCAGGTAGGCTGTATGGGGCCCCATGATTTCTAACAGCAGCCCTGCCTGCACTGCCAGAATTACTGCACGCACCATGGTACCTGCACTGCCAGAATTACTGCACGCACCATGGTACCTGCACTGCCAGAATTACTGCACGCACCATGGTACCTGCACTGCCAGAATTACTGCACGCACCATGGTACCTGCACTGCCAGAATTACTGCACGCACCATGGTACCTGCACTGCCAGAATTACTGCACGCACCATGGTACCTGCACTGCCAGAATTACTGCACGCACCATGGTACCTGCACTGCCAGAATTACTGCACGCACTATGGTACCTGCACTGCCAGAATTACTGCACGCACTATGGTACCTGCACTGCCAGAATTACTGCGCACACCATGGTACCTGCACTGCCTGAACTACATCATTACACCATGGTACCTGTACTCTCTTAACCCCGCACTGTCAGTGTGAAAGGGCTCTTAAATCAGTGAAGGAATACCGTAAGTGACGTACACTAAAGAGTTTGGCACTCATGGATTTTCGCCCATCATCAGCTTTTTAATGTGAGTTATTAGCTGTTTGCTTTTAATAAATACTTTATATAACGTCAATACACTATGAGAGTCTCCTTTCTTCACCCACATACAATATATCTCTAGGATTATTGGAGACCCAGCAATCCTCAATAACATATAGAGCATTAGAAATACATAACAGAGATAACAACACAAGCTGATTTAAAGCGGTTGTATACCCTTATTTTTACCTATAGGTAAGCCTGTACGGTTTAGGAGATATTAATTTTGCATGCAGCTGCTGAAGTCAGCGGTGCATGTGCTGTGAATGCCCGGCTGAAGGTCCGCTGCCAGACCTTGCCAGGAAGAAGACTCCAACATGCATGCGTAGGAGTGACGTCATCGCAGCTCCAGTCACTCACAGTGCTGGAGCCTCGAACCCGGAAGAAATGCATTGGGCAAAATGTCAGCTCCCTCAGCGTGGACCAGGCTGCGATACGGTACATGCTAGCTCATTATGCCTTTGCCTTACATGTTTTTTTTACATGTGCGGGTATACAACCACTTTAAAGCATATTTAAGTTGAGAGGCCAGAGAGCACGGAGGTGGCACAGGAAGAAAGGGATCAAGTCGCCATATTATAAGAATTTGTCACTATGGTGAAGGGATAGATCATGGATGGCTCTCCAGGATATGAAAGACTTTTTCTTGTTTATATAATGTACCTTTGTCTCTGTGTCCAGCCGTGACACACATGATTATTGATTTATATATGCACTGTTAGCACTTTAATGGTGCAGAGGATTCATCTGCATGTCTCATAATAATTGTTTACTTATCTGCAGTTCCTACATCACTTGTATAGTTTAGTCACTTTTTACCCATTTGCAAGCATTGTGTTCATCATTATATTTCCACCTGTATGTGGATTTACAGGCACCTTCTTTTTGAAAACCATGACACTTTATGGCACTAGAGTCACTTTATTTATATTATTTGACGGACAGCGCAACATTTCCTTTTTTATTTATTATTCCCCGTCAAGATTCATGCCAGACTCAAAGGGACTGGTATGGTCGGATCAAATTCGGACCCCATTCATGGAAGTCGGACATGAAGTTGTAGGGCAAAGTCGGATCATAAGACATCTAACTTCCATGTTGTGACCCCGGCCTAAAAGTGAAGTGAAACAATTCCTCTAATTCAGTGACTTCAAAGCAATTCTGTGCTCCGCCAATGTGCAGGGTGACCACTCACCTGAAAAGTACACCTATATTCACATACATGTCATAATATGCTTTTTTGTTAGTACACAGGGTCTTCATCCCAAATAGGTGATGCGGGGCTCACAGATTCTCCTCTCCATATTCCATCATATGGAATAATACAAGGTCCATATAGTATGCAGTCATTTTGTATAAGATTTATTAAAACGACGTAGAAACTTACATAAAAAAGTTAAACTCAACAGCGAGTGTAGAAGGCAGCAAGGTGCGTGACTCTGATGCCTTCTATTTTTATATATTTTTTATGCATTGTTTTAATTTGTAGCACTGGCGACCGGGGGCACTGCCCGGTAGGGCATTTGGACACTTTCTTTGAGTAATATATATTTTTACACTTTCTAATCGGCTTGATAGCTTATAATTATCTCTTACATTGTTTTACTCAGCATATTGATATTTTATGATACCACTGTTATTGAATTGAAACACGTTTTATATGATTATTATTCACTATATTGTTTTAATTGGATTAATGCCACACCACCCACTCTATTTCATTCAAAATTCTATATGTGGCCAGCTAAGATTTTCTGTATTGTTTTGGATGGAGTGGGGAAGAGTTTAGATTTCTGTCAGGTTTTATTCCTTTCAGTGTCCTATAAGAAATGTATGTGGTACATTTGCCCTCTTCTAGCTTGTACTGTACGGTGTGCTTCACATGGTTTGCCCACTTCTGTAACACAGATAATAACAACGAGCACTCTCCAGAGAAGAGGTGGAGGTGTCTGTGAGGAGAAGACGTAGCGGCTGGCCCCGCCCTCCTTTGAGCACGTTTGTCCCGCTCGGCTCTCCGTCCTGTCAGCGCGGGATGAATGAACGGCGACCGGGGGTAATAACGGGAGAGGAGTGAACGGCGGCCGGGGGTAATAACGGGGGAGGAGTGAACGGCGACCGGGGGTGATAACGGGGAAGAGTGAAGGGTGTCCGCTGGTGACAGTGTAGTGACAGCTTTGTTGAGTGACAAGAAGGAAGCGGCATTATCCATGGCCGTACAGAGCGCTGAGCACCCCGCTCCCAGCGAGGAGGACTGGCTGGAGATGATGATGGAGAGGAGCTTCACTGACCTGGAGGAGAAGCCTGAGGATAGGTATGATCTGTAAAGGACGGGCATGATTGTGAGGGCCAGGTATGATCTGTGAGGGGCAAAGGCACGGGCATGATCTGTGGGGGGTGGGTATGATCTGTGAAGGATGGGTATGATCTGTAAGGGGCAGAGGGACGGGCATGATCTGTGGGGGGTGGGTATGATCTGTGAGGGGCAGAGGGATGGGCATGATCTTTGGGGGGGGGGGGGGGGGAATGATCTGTGAGGGGCGGAGGGACGGCTATGATCTGTGGGGGGCGAAGGGACGGGCATGATCTGTGGGGGGCGAAGGGACGGGCATGATCTGTGGGGGGGTGGGTATGATTTGTGAGGAGCGGAGGGACAGGCATAATCTGTGAATGACTGGCATGAGGGACGGGCATGATCTGTGCGGGGCGGAGGGATGGACATGATCTGTGGGGGGCGAAGGGACGGGCATGATCTGTGGGGGGCGAAGGGACGGGCATGATCTGTGGGGGGGGGGGGTGGGTATGATTTGTGAGGAGCGGAGGGACAGGCATAATCTGTGAATGACTGGCATGAGGGGCGGAGGGACGGGCATGATCTGTGCGGGGCGGAGGGATGGACATGATCTGTGGGGGGCGAAGGGACGGGCATGATCTGTGGGGGGCGAAGGGACGGGCATGATCTGTGGGGGGGGGGGTGGGTATGATTTGTGAGGAGCGGAGGGACAGGCATAATCTGTGAATGACTGGCATGAGGGGCGGAGGGACGGGCATGATCTGTGTGGGGCGGAGGGACGGGCATGATCTGTGTGGGGCGGAGGGACGGGCATGATCTGTGCTGGGACGGAGGGACGGGCATGATCTGTGCTGGGACGGAGGGACGGGCATGATCTGTGCTGGGACGGAGGGACGGGCATGATCTGTGCTGGGCGGAGGGACGGGCATGATCTGTGCTGGGCGGAGGGACGGGCATGATCTGTGCGGGGCGGAGAGACGGGCATGATCTGTGAGGGGCGGAGGGACGGGCATGATCTGTGCTGGGACGGAGGGACGGGCATGATCTGTGCTGGGCGGAGGGACGGGCATGATCTGTGCTGGGCGGAGGGATGGACATGATCTGTGTGGGGCGGAGGGACGGGCATGATCTGTGTGGGGCGGAGGGACGGGCATGATCTGTGCTGGGACGGAGGGACGGGCATGATCTGTGCTGGGACGGAGGGACGGGCATGATCTGTGCTGGGACGGAGGGACGGGCATGATCTGTGCTGGGCGGAGGGACGGGCATGATCTGTGCTGGGCGGAGGGACGGGCATGATCTGTGCGGGGCGGAGAGACGGGCATGATCTGTGAGGGGCGGAGGGACGGCTATGATCTGTGGGGGGGGGCTGGTATGAACTGTGAGGGATGGGCATGATCTGTGAGGGGCAGAGGGACGGGCATGATCTGTGAGGGACGGGCATGATCTGTGAGGGACGGGCATGATCTGTGCGGGGCGAAGGGGGACGGGCATGATCTGTGCGGGGCGAAGGGGGACGGGCATGATCTGTGCGGGGCGAAGGGACGGGCATGATCTGTGCGGGGCGAAGGGACGGGTCGGGCATGATCTGTGCGGGGCGGAGGGACGGGCATGATCTGTGGGGGGGTGGGTATGATATGTGAGGAGCGGAGGGACAGGCATGATCTGTGAATGACTGGCATGAGGGGCCGAGGGATGGGCATGATCTGTGGGGGCGAAGGGACGGGCATGATCTGTGGGGGGCGGGGACGGGTATGATCTGTGGGGGGGCGGAGGGACAGCATGATCGCCGAATGACTGGCATGAGGGGCGGAGAGATGGGCATGATCTGTGCTGGGCGGAGGGACGGGCATGATCTGTGCTGGGCGGAGGGACGGGCATGATCTGTGCTGGGCGGAGGGACGGGCATGATCTGTGCGGGGCGGAGGGAAGGGCATGATCTGTGAGGGGCGGAGGAACAGCTATGATCTGTGGGGGGGCTGGTATGAACTGTGAGGGATGGGCATGATCTGTGTGGGGCAGAGTGACGGGCATGATCTGTGAGGGATGGGCATGATCTGTGAGGGGCGAAGGGACGGGCATGATCTGTGCGGGGCGAAGGGATGGGCATGATCTGTGCGGGGCGGAGGGACGGGCATGATCTGTGGGGGGGTGGGTATGATTTGTGAGGAGCGGAGGGACAGGCATGATCTGTGAATGACTGGCATGAGGGGCCGAGGGACGGCATGATCTGTGGGGGGCGGGGGCAGGTATGATCTGTGTGGGGCGGAGGGACAGCATGATCGGCGAAGGGACGGGCATGATCTGTGAGGGGCGAAGGGACGGGCATGATCTGTGGGGGGCGAAGGGAGGGGCATGATCTGTGGGGGGGCGAAGGGACGGGCATGATCTGTGGGGGGGCGAAGGGACGGGCATGATCTGTGGGGGGGCGAAGGGACGGGCATGATCTGTGGGGGGGGGGGGCGAAGGGACGGGCATGATCTGTGGGGGGGGGGGGCGAAGGGACGGGCATGATCTGTGGGGGGGGGCGAAGGGACGGGCATGATCTGTGGGGGGGGCGAAGGGACGGGCATGATCTGTGGGGGGGGCGAAGGGACGGGCATGATCTGTGGGGGGGGGCGAAGGGACGGGCATGATCTGTGGGGGGGGGCGAAGGGACGGGCATGATCTGTGGGGGGGGGGCGAAGGGACGGGCATGATCTGTGGGGGGGGGGGCGAAGGGACGGGCATGATCTGTGGGGGGGGGGCGAAGGGACGGGCATGATCTGTGGGGGGGGGGCGAAGGGACGGGCATGATCTGTGGGGGGGGGGCGAAGGGACGGGCATGATCTGTGGGGGGGGGGCGAAGGGACGGGCATGATCTGTGGGGGGGGGGCGAAGGGACGGGCATGATCTGTGGGGGGGGGGGGCGAAGGGACGGGCATGATCTGTGGGGGGGGGGGGGGGGGCGAAGGGACGGGCATGATCTGTGGGGGGGGGGGCGAAGGGACGGGCATGATCTGTGGGGGGGGGCGAAGGGACGGGCATGATCTGTGGGGGGGGGGCGAAGGGACGGGCATGATCTGTGGGGGGGGGGGCGAAGGGACGGGCATGATCTGTGGGGGGGGGGGCGAAGGGACGGGCATGATCTGTGGGGGGGGGGCGAAGGGACGGGCATGATCTGTGGGGGGGGGGCGAAGGGACGGGCATGATCTGTGGGGGGGGGGGGCGAAGGGACGGGCATGATCTGTGGGGGGGGGGGGGGCGAAGGGACGGGCATGATCTGTGGGGGGGGGGGGGGCGAAGGGACGGGCATGATCTGTGGGGGGGGGGGGGGGCGAAGGGACGGGCATGATCTGTGGGGGGGGGGGGCGAAGGGACGGGCATGATCTGTGGGGGGGGGGTGAAGGGACGGGCATGATCGGCGAATGACTGGCATGAGGGGCGGAGGGATGGGCATGATCTGTGAGAGACGGGTATGATCTGTGTGGGGCGGAGGGACGGGCATGATCAGCGAATAACTGGCATGAGGGGTGGAGGGACGGGTATGATCTGTGAGGATGGGTATGATCTATGAGGATGGGTATGAAGGCAGTACACAGCGCACAGCTGATTGCCATGTCCTGTCTCTACCATCATGACTCTTCTGTATGTCTACCATTAGGATAAGAATCGGCTATTCCGCCCAGAACTGTAATGTTGGGATGGTAGAGACGGACAGTCAGTCCTCCATGGGTGAGGTCCATGTAACCACTGTGCTCGTTATAAGGGGCTTGTCTTCTGAAAAGTTATCCATGTTGGATCGCTCTCCGGAGGGTGGTGTAGCAGCAGCTGGCAGGCTTTCAGGAGGTTCTACTGCTGACACCTGTTTTTTTTTGTTTGTTTCAACAGGATATCATTGCAGGACTGTGCCGTAACTGCAAGACAAGCATGGTACTGCCCCATTAATCACATAGGGCGAGTCTCGCAGGCAGTGCCACCCATCAAAACTCTGCGGCTTGAGTTAAAAACGCAGCAGCTCCACCTATAATCTCTTTTGGGCAGGATAAACTTCTTCCTGCATTACGGTCCATTCAAACCGTGCTGATCTTGTGTTTTACCTTAACGCACAAACTTGCGGACCGCCCACCTGCAGTGTACTGTGGATGGATGCCCTGTATAGGCACAGCAACTTATTGATACATCTCTGCCTGCCTGTTTCCAGGTTTAGGGCACATGCATGCCCTGCTGTGATTATACACAGGGAGTCTGTCAGCAGGTCCTGGCCAATGGTTCATGTTGCAGGACACATTCTATCAGATGTTACAGCAGTTGTGCCAAATCACATGGTGCACAATGTGATAATTGCTTTGAACATCTGAGCTTGTGTGCCAAAACAATGAAGCACTTGTGCCAATGATGTTATTTAAAATGAATGCAATTACCAGAGTGGTGTATATACTGTACTGATTAGGAGTGGGGATGGAAAAAATGTAGGAAGATTTTTGGACATAAACATAGCACAACACGGTTTGTGTGTGTTTATTATCTCTTTAAATGATAACTTCAGAAATTGTGTAACAACCTCCTTATAATATGATCCACCATCACAGGTCCTTCTTTTCCATGGGTTCCCATAGAAGCCCTCTCATGCCCTCCCCCGATCCATTGAAGCCTTACTATGCATCCCTAGTAAATTGCACCCTCCCATTTCATGCCCTTTGTTATACTTGCTTGCCGTTTGGGACAGACCAAGAACTAGTTTGCTTCTGCTCATTCATCTTTGGCACCTATTCTAAATAATCTGGAATTCATCCCAGGTTTACTACCATAGCAGTGCCATTGGTGGAAACGCCCGGGCTTTCTTTGAATTGGAGATTTTTTTGAAGGGCCCCTGTTCAACTATTCTGGTACAACATCTCCCTCAGTCTGTGGCTCCATTGCAAGATCTCCCCTTGTGGAGTTTCATTGATCATGAGAACGCTTAAGAATCAGCCCAGAACTACATGGGGGAATCTGGTCAATGATCTCAAGGCAGCTGGGACCATAGTCACCAAGAAAACAATTGGTAACACGCTACGCCGCAAAGGACTGAAATCCGGCAGTGCCCGGAAGGTTCCCCTGCTCAAGAAAGCACATGTACAGGCCCATCTGAAGTTTGCTAATGAACATCTGAATCCATCGAAGGAGAACTGGGTGAAAATGTTGTGGTCAGATGAGACCAAATAGGAGCTTTTTGCCATCAACTCAACTTGCCGTGTTTGGAGGAGGAATGCTGCCTATGATGCCAAGAATACCATCCCCACTGTCAAACATGGAGGTGGAAACATTATGCTTTGGGGGGTGTCTTTCTGCTAAGTTCACCGCATCAAAGGGATGATGGAAGGGGCCATGCACCATCAAATCTTGGGTGAGAACCTCCTTCCCTCAGCCAGGGCATTTAAAATGGGTCATGGATGGGTATTCCAGCAGGACAATGACCCAAAACACACAGCCAAGGCAACAAAGGAGTGGCTCAAGAAACAGCACATTAAGGTCCTGGAGTGGTCTAGCCAGTCTCCAGACCTTAATTCCATAGAAAATATGTGGAGGGAGCTGAAGGTTCGAGTTACCAAATGTCAGTCTCGACACATTAATGACCTTGGAGGGGATCTGCAAAGAGGAGAGGGACAAATTCCCTCCCAGAGATGTGTGCAAACCTGGCGGCCAACTATAAGAAACGTCCAACCTCTGTGATTGCCAACAAGGCTTTTGCCACCAAGTCGTGTTTTTGTGAAGGGGTCAAATACTTATTTCATTTATTAAAATACATTTTATAACTTTTTTTGAAATGCATTTTTTTTTCTGGATTTTTTTTGTTCTGTCTCTCACTGTTAAAATGAACCTACCATCAAAATTATAGACTGATTTCTTTTTCAGTGGGCAAACGTACAAAATCAGTGGGGAATCAAATACTCCCCACCCCCCTCACTGTAGGCACCTCGCTTGAGCCCTCTGATTAGCAGGAACTCGCCAATGATATATCTAAAATATCTGTAAACTCCACCTTAATAGAATAAAACTTTGTTAAGATGGTACTTGGTGCTCATCAGAGCAAACTGCTTTAGATGGTGAGGCCAAATAGGCACCCTGTACCACATGTGGTGGCAATGCCCTGAAGTATCTAGTTCTGGAGAAGAATTTTTAATCTTATCCAATCGGTTATGGGAATTTTGTGTCCTTAAAGAGGAGGTCCACCCTAAAGTGGACCTTCCGCTCATCGGAACCCTCCCCCCCTCCGGCGACACAATTGGCACCTTTCAGGGGGGAGGGGGGTGCAGGTACCTGTACAGCACAGGTATCTGCACCCACTTCCGGGATAGCTCTCTGCGGAAAGGGGCGTACATTACGCCCCTTTCCGAAGGTCCCCCGCTGCCTGCTGGGAAACACACGGATCCCAGAGGCAGCGGGTCCATTCTTATTGCGCAGCGCGACTCACGCATGCGCAGTAGGGAACCGGGAAATGAAGCCGAAAGGCTCCACTTCCTGATTCCCATACCCAAGATGGCGGCGGCAGCACCCGAGAGACGATCGAGAGATCGGCTTCGGGTGCCGACATCGCGGGCGCGCTGGACAGGTAAGTGTCACTATTTTAAAAGTCAGCAGCTGCAGTATTTGTAGCTGCTGGCTTTAAAAAAAAAAAAAAAAACGCGGACTCCCGCTTTAAATCCCCAGAAACTGACATTCGGATAAAGACCAAACAATTAATTTATATGATCTTAGCAGCTAGAATAGCTATTGTAAGTTGTTGGAGCCAGACTATAGAGCAGTGATGGTGAACCTTGGCACCCCAGATGTTTTGGAACTACATTTCCCATGATGCTCCACTACAGTGCAGAGTGCCAGAGCATCATGGGAAATGTAGTTCCAAAACATCTGGGGTGCCAAGGTTCACCATCACTGCTATAGAGGCTCTTGACTATGTAAAACTATACTATAAATCTATACTGGATTTTGAGCAACATAAGCTCACTCTTCTCCCTTTTTTTTAAAAAGGATTATATAAAAAAAAAACTTAATAAGCCACATAATCATTTCAATCAATGTGAATTACAGTGCTCCATATACATAAAGGACAAAAAACATTTATGACAAAGCAGAGTCCAACAAAATGTGAATAACACCACCGTTCAAAAGATGTTCCAGTTCTCTGTGCAAAAAGTCCATGCAGTGCTCTTCACCTGTACACCAAGCTGCTTACCAGAGCAACAGACCCCACATTTACAGAGGTCTAAGAGCACTTAAAGAGGAAGTAAACCCTGATGGGTTTACTTCCTCTTTCATTCCCTGCAAAGGTAAAGCATAATGGACTACTATGCATTGCATAGCAGTCCATTATGTGTCACTTAGCTGACACAGGAGTCAGCGAAGTCACCGCTGTCCCCTGTAGTCCGGTGCATCCATCTTCTCGGTGGGTCTCGCTGCTCCACCGCTGTCATTCGGCGAAGCCGCGATGACGTCACTCCCACGCATGTGCACGGGAGCCGCCACTCGCGGCATGCGCCGTAGACAGCAGTGCCTGTCTTTCGGCAAATATCTTTCTTGTACCTACAGGTAAGCCTTAATCTAGGCTTACCTGTAGGTCAAAGTTGGTTGTAAGGGTTTACAACCACTTTAATAGTTTCCACATCAGTTGCGGACTATTATCTAAAATTGGATATTTCCCAGTTAAAGCATCAACACTCAGTAATGCTCAGGATGAAATGCAGAACAGAGCTCCATGGTGTAGTATCACAAACGCCAATTTATTTAAAGAGACTAGGTACTCCTAAACATTAAAAATCATACAGCATATCACAGAAACGCTCCGCTCTCTCCGGCTGGCATGCCTCTGGGTATATGGGTGTTTCCAGAATTTCAGGGTGACCATCGAAGGAGCATTGATTGTATAAGCAAAGATTTCCTGAATGTGTTGGGCTCTATATCATTTGAAGTGCAGAATGATGTATGCTCTTCGTTCTGTTGACAACATTACTTTACTTCCTAGATTGTGTTGAGGCATTAAAAGAGTGGTAGAGGAAAGGTAACAAAAATGGAGGGGAAGAGGAAATAAGATCCCTCCCCTCCCTTCCTCCAAAACCAGTACAACACATTACATAGAAGATGGGTTCAAGATACAGTCCTCTGTAAGGATGCTAGAGGAGTTTGGTCTACATAGACGAACCAAGGCCTGCAGATTTGCTAGTATTTCTCATGCTGTTCCATCTGTTGAATTTCTGTGGGCATAGCAAGCCATTGTGGGAAGTGAACTTTGTTTCCACGTTGCTGGATGCATGCTTTGGCAGCTTTAAAATGGTAGTAAACTCCACTGAGCAGCAGCCGCTGACATCACTGACGCATGCGCTCCGAAGGAACGGCATACCTGTGCTGTACCTTCAGAACTGTGTGCCGCGGCCAAGACTCCCACACGTGGGAGTGTGGTCACTGTGGCTTGGCCTGTCAGACAGCTGGAATCCGCGAACCTGGAAGGAAGACCTGGTGAAGATGGAAGCCTCTGCAACTGCCTACTAGCACATTATAATATTGCCTTGCAGGGTGAAACTTTCCCTAGACTTTACCATCGCTTTAAGAAAGTATTTGTGAGCTTTCATATTTTCTAATGTGGAACTTTACACATAACCTTGCTAAAAGTGCTTTAGCAAGGAACATACATTCCACAATAATAATTATGCTACAAAAATGTGTGTGTGCTGTAAAATGTCCCCAGCATTGCTCCTGTTTCTTCTTCCCATAGACTGTCATTTTGGTCAAGCCCAGAGCCCTTAGTAGCAGGCTTTTAGTGGTTCTGATTTTTGTCACAATGACTAGAGAACAGCTCAGGCTGTGCATTACTGGATTTTAAAGTGTCTCTTCACCTTTTTGGCATTCTTCCCTCCTCTCCACTAGGACAGTAGGCTACAGTGTGTCGTGTATTGTGTTGATGACCTCTTAAGTTTTTAATGTGCTCCTTCTAGTTCCAGGTCCCTGAAGAAAATAATCCCCAGGACTAAACTGTGCAGAGGCTTGTATAACCGATACTGTGTGTTGGATGTAAAGGAGGTGCATGGACTCCGAGAAGAGAAACATCTCATTATTACAGCCAGTCAGGAAGGGGAGGATACAGAGCTCTGCATTCTCAAGGATGACTGGTACATCTGCCTAAATATATGCTATCATTTTATACCAAACATTCTGTAAGCTTTCCTATTTAATGTTTATTTTTCTCACAGGTTTGAACTTCTTGTAAAGCCTGGTGACCTAATTCATCTCGAGGGTGACTGTATACAGAATACATGGATGATAGGCAGGGACTATGGCTACCTTATTTTAAACCCTGATCTGCTCATATCAGGTACCAGCATAGCCAATGCCATACGATGTTTGAGAAGATCGGTGCTAAGTGAAAAATTCAAGGTTGATCGTTTATTTCTTTTTTTTTTTCTTTTTTTTTTATTAAATAGTTTCACTATTTAATGATTTTGATATATGTTTGCATCTTTTAATAATGGTTTGCAGGCTTCTGATAAAGGATCACGGCAAATGCTGATTGGTACAATGTTACACGACATTTTCCAAAAAGCAACTACACGGGGATTTGGTGGTGACGTTTTGCAAAAGCTTGCTCTTCAAACTGTACATGTACCGAAATATCTGAAAGAAATGTAAGTAAACTTCATCCTTTATTTTCTACACTGCACAGAGGGCCTTGTATAGTAGTGGCTTGCTCATGCAATTCCAGTTATACTTTTTTTTACCACTGGAAATAGGAGTCTGGTTGTTCTAATTTGCACATCTCTTGCAGAAGCGTTCACACAAAATAGAAAAAAACAACCAAATTGAGAAGATTTCATAAATATATACATATTTTCTGTAGCAGTGTTTTTTTGTATAGGGGGATTTTGCCTTGTGAATGAAATGGACTAGCAAGTATGCTGTCAATTCCTGGTCTGTTGTCTGCTGTTTGATTCAAGTATTTTTTTTCTTTGTTTTTTTCTTTCTTTCTATTCTCAGGTACCAACTGAATTTAAGCCAAGCCGATATAATGCAAGAAGTTGGTGAATATCTTCCATCTTTTGAAAAGTGGGCAAGGGACTCTGTGATGCCTACCCATCAACAAGTGGGGGCACTAAACCTGTAAGCTACTCAACTGGCATGTTCTTACTTTTGTTATTGAATTGTTTAAACAGGTTCTATATCATGCAGCCATAGCATCAATAATTAAGATGTTTGTCTTTCTTAAAGCGGTGCTTCACCTAAGGCTCCATTCACACAGGGGCAACACGACTTGTAGGCGACTTGAGTGAGGCAACTTGTACACGACTTGAGTTAAGATCACAGCGCGACTTGGGACGACTTCAACACGACTTGTGATGACTTCAACCTGACTTGGGACGACTTACAAGTCGCCCCAGGCCAGGCGACTTTTGCCGTGGCCAAGCAGAGAATGAGCTCAAGGGGGAACTCCACGCCAAATTTCTGCAAAAAAATTTGGCGTGGGTTCCCCCTCCGAGAGCATACCAGGCCCTTAGGTCTGGTATGGATTCCAAGGGGAACCCCCTACGCCGAAAAAACGGCGTGGGGGTCCCCCCCAGATCCACACCAGACCCTTATCCGAGCACGCTACCCGGCCGGCCAGGAAAGGGGGTGGGGACGAGCGTGCGCCCCCCCACCCCAAAGCACCTTGTCCCCATGTTGATGAGGACAAGGGCATCTTCCCGACAACCCTGGCCGTTGGTCACATGGGTTGATGTCACATGGTAAGGGGGCGGGGGTCACCATGTGACATCAACCCATGTGACCAACCCATGTGACATCAACCCATTGTCCCTATATAAGTGGCAGCGGAGCGCGTCCCTGGCATTGCGGCCGGAGAGCTCGTCGAGTCAACATCTCCAGGAGAAGAAGAAGGAGAAGAACGGAAGGCGGCGACGGCGGCGACAGAAGACCGGGCCACCGCCTGTAAAAGAGCTATAAGAAGGCGCGGTGGCCCGGCAGAAGAACCGAAGAGGGGGACAAGACCCCCGAAGTCGGGAGAAGAGACCGGCGGCGAGGAAGAAAGCCGGACTCCTCCGCTAGCAAAAGAGCTACAAGAAGATAGCGGAGGAGTCCGGCGAGAAGACCCCCGAAGACGGAAGACCCCCGGAGCTGTGCAATAAAATATTTTAACCCTGTGTTGTGTTTTTTTTTTGTACTTTATTTCACAGGTGAATGGGTAGGGGTACATTGTACCCCATACTCATTCACATAGGGTGGGGGGCCGGTATCCGGGGGCCCCCTTATTAAAGGGGGCTCGCGGATTCCGATAAGCCCCCCGCCCGCAGACCCCGACAACCAATGGCCAGGGTTGTCGGGAAGAGGCCCTTGTCCTCATCAACATGGGGACAAGGTGCTTTGGGGTGGGGGGGCGCATGCCCCCCCCTCCCCCAAGGCACCCCCCCATGTTGAGGGCACGCGGCCTGGTACGGCTCAGGAGGGGGGGGGGCCGCCCGCTCGTCCCCACCCCCCTTCCTGGCCGGCCGGGTAGCGTGCTCGGATAAGGATCTGGGGGGGACCCCACGCAGTTTTTTCGGCGTAGGGGGTTCCCCTTGGAATCCATACCAGACCTAAGGGCCTGGTATGCTCTCGGAGGGGGAAATTTTTTTGCAGAAATTTGTCGTGGAGTTCCCTCTTGAGAGCTGATAATTCTGTCAAAGTCGCCTCCGTATAGACGGAGATCCGACTTGGAGGCGATCTCCATTGAAATCAATGGGTACCGGTCGCCTACAAGTCGGATAGAAGTAGTACAGGAACCTTTTCTGAAGTCGGAGCGACTTCAGTAGTGTGCATTAAGACGGCTCTCATTCACTTACATTGCTTTTTAAATGTTGTCCGACCTGAGGCGACTAGGGGCGACCTGAAGTCGGATCAGGAGTTGCCCCTGTGTGAATGGACTCTAAAAGGGGAAGTTCTGCTTTAAGTCCTCCTCTTTCTAAAAAAGTTGAGTAGGCTATGTGGGTACCTCATCCTATGGATATTTGAGAGATAGAGCTGATATGATGGACTTTAATGGTACCAGTAAGTGTATAAACAAAATACTAGATGTCTATTACAAAGTGTTAAAAATATTTTAGAGATATAAAATCATTAGAAAAATACTCAGGTATCAATGAATTAGAGAGCTCTGTTATTACAAATTTAAGAGGTCGACACATTTCACATCTTTTCTTCTTCAGGACCTTATATTCTTGACTTAAAACAGAGCTCCTGTTCAAAAACGGAGACGAACACATAACGTATTTATTGGCGTATAACACATACCCCAAATTTAGGAGGGAAGTTTAAGGAAAAAAAACGTACATTTAAATGCCCATCAATGCAGCCTTGTCAGTGTCCATCTGCAGCCTTGCCAATCATTGCAGAATGATCAGTGTCCATCTGCAGCCTTGCCTAGTGTCATCTGCGGCATGATCGTTTATTAGAAACCGCTTTAAAATTACCATCCCCGAGATACAGAGCCTGTGTACTCAGTTGTACTCGGCTCCTCTGGACTTGTCTCGCAGTCCCACCCAGTTCTGCCCCTTTGGCCCAGCTCCTATGATGGACATAACACAGGTCCAATGGTGGGACTGGGTGCGACTGAGCAGAGCCGAGTACGCAGTACACCCGCAAATATTGACGTGCCAAGTGTCGTGGGAGAGCGATCCAACAACCAGTGTATTTAAACAATAAATTAATCAAAACCGTCAGAAGATCATGTGATTTATTCTGAAAATGCCAGTAAGCGTGGAATTAATGAGACATGGGTTTGTAGGCTGACCATAATAATATAGTATCTTACAAAAGGATGGAGTCCTAATTGTAAACGGAAGGAAAACGGGTTGGCATCAGCCACACACCAGAAAACGGAGGACCCTGCAGTTACTCCATCAACAAAGTCCCTAAATAAATCATACCCAATATATAATCAATGCTCCAAAGATAATAAAGATAGGGTTACTATCCCTACTAGAACACGGAAACAGACAAAAAGAATAGTAGCATGTATATAAAGATATTACTTAACCACTAGGCTTCCGCGATATAGCCGAAAGACGGCTACAGTTTGGAACTCCAATTGCTGGGAGGGTGTCGTCCTGTTTACTTCCGCGATGCGCATGCGCGCTTCGGGGAATTTCTGTTTTTGAATTTCTGTGTTGGCCGTGTCCCTTGGACACAGCCAATCACAGATCGTGCTAAGTGGCCAATCACAATAGCCATTTAGCACTCGATCTGAGTGTTCAATGAGAGATGATCTTATATGTAAACATATGAGATCATCTCTCATTACTGGCTCTCCCTCTTCGCACAGAGACTGCGTGGGAGGAGGGAGTGCGAACGGCTGCAGCGGGAGTGTAAGAGAAAAAAATAAAAAGCGAAAAAGTGCAATCTGTCCCCAGTGCCACATTGGTGCCATATATCATCAGTGCCACGTGTCATTAGTGCCACGTATTAGTTCCAACTGTCCTCAGTGTTGCGTGTCATGAGTGCCACGTATTGGTGCCATCTGTCATCAGTGCCACATGTCATTGTCCTGGTGCTCCAGGGCCTTCAAAAGTGTAATAGGTAGTCAACAAGTTAGATGTGTCATTTATGCTCCTAAAACACCTGATGGTGCTCCCTGCATGTTGGGCGCCTCTAAGTGGCCAGGCTGTGAAAAAGTCCCACACATGTGGTATCGTAATACTCAGGAGAAATAGCAGAATGTATTTTGGGGTGTCATTTGTGGTATACACATGCCATGTGAGAGAAGTAACCTATTACAATGACAATTTTGTGGAGGAAAAAAACAATCTTCATTTTGCAAAGAATTGTGGAAAAAATAACAACGTCAAAAACCTCACCATGCATCTTACTATTTTTAACTTGCTAAATACCTTGGAATGTCTACTTTCAAAACAGGGGTCAAATGAGATAGACCACCAGTATATCAGGTGTGATCAATGATATACATTTTTTTTTTTGATTTGCACCACAGCTTGTAGACTCTCTAACTTTCACAAAGACCAAATAATTTCCACTAATTTGGGTTATTTTTACCAAAGATACATAGCAGTATAAATTGTGGCCAAAATGAAGAAAAATTAATAATTTGCAAAATGTTATCACAGAAAAAGAAAAATGCATTTTTTTTCAAAATTTTCGGTCTTTTTTCATTTATAGCGCAAAAAATAAAAAACCCAGAGGTGATCAAATACCACCAAAAGAAAGCTCTATTTGTATGAAAAAAGGACAAAAAAATCATTTGGATACAATATTACATGACTGAGTAATTGTCATTCAAAGTGTGAGAGCACTGAAAGCTGAAAATTTGGTCTGGTCACGAGGGTTTAAGTGCCTGGTGGTCAAGTGGTTAATAGTGCTGTTCAACATGAAGTTGCTCACTCACTTGTAAGGACAAAGTAAGAGGTATATTCTGCAGCTAATACAAAGTTGCATAATAAGGATACTCATACTAATATTTGATAAGTGTATATGAGTTCTAGTGTAAACAAGATTCACTGAAAACAGGGTATAACAGTGTGGCATATTAAACTCTACGCCCTACTGATATTGTTGTATAGCCAATATCTTCTGCCTCATCTTCCATCCACATTCATCATCCAAAGGATCTAAGAAATACATAATTGCATATCTAGTGAGTTGAAATCAGCTCATGTAATAAGCATAGCCGTCTGTCCATTGACACAACCTCAGACTTGCCTATGTCTCCCATCAGCAAGCACAACACCAGTCACCAAGCCCTACAATCAAGACTGATTATATAGCCGGTTTAGGCCCCAAAATGGTGTCCTAATTAATATGAAATGCAGGTGAAATAATGGGATAATTTATTATGTGAGCTGATTTCAACCTACTAGATATGCAATTATGTATTCCTTACATCCTTTGGATGGTGAAAGTGGATGGAAGGTGAGGCAGGAGATATTGGTTAGACAGCAAAATCAGTAGGGTGTATAGTTTCATATGCCACCAGTCAGATGTTAAGTGGCCACGCTAATCTTGTTTTCCCTAAAACTCCTATAAACACTTGTTGAATGTTAGTATGGGTCTTCTTATTATGCAACTTTGTATTATCTCCAGAATATACCACTTATTATTTTTAACCCTTTTGTAATAGACAGCTAGTATTGATTTTTGTTTATATGTCCCTTACTGGTAACGTTAAAGTTCATTATATCAGTCGTCCTCTTCCTGTTATTAAAAGTCAGAAGCTACAGTATTAGTAGCTGCTGACTTATTCTTTTGTCTAGAGTGGAGAGCTGCTTTAAGAACAATCTGTACTGTCTGTCATCAACCAGTTAGACTTAGATTTCCATTTTGTCATTTTCTAGTGCAGGTTTCTAAGCGGTTATAAGGGTTTAGTGCTTCCTATGTAAGGTGCTTTGATAAGTGAGGCAGATTGTGCTGTAAACACTGGTTGGAAATCTTTACCATCCCAGAGCCCTGCTCAGTCGTTTTTGTTTCTATAACAACTACCTGTATGGTTAGTGTTACTGAGACAAAAATGACTGTCATGCTGATTTCATTCACCACTTTTGATGAATTTCTGTTAGAAAGCTGGAAGAATTATCAGTGAAATACAAGGGCACTCATTGGGGCCCTCACAGTTCGTTAAGAACTACAAGCTGTCTGCCACAGTGGCAGACAGCTGTGTAGGTGGTTCCCTTACAGAGCTGCTACATTTTAAAACGTGACAATGGGTGTGGGGAGAAGATCCCTTGCCTGCTGTCACAGTGGAAGAGATGAGGGGGTGAGCGGAGCATGAGCTTGAACATGTTCCAAATGTAAATTTAGCCTTTCTCAAAAGACCCATGTGAGAGGAACCATTCATGAATAAATGTTTTTTTATATTTTTATCAAGACATTCCTGTGACACTTGTTAACAGAGTGCATTTGTATAACCATATATACATTGGTTCCATGTGTTACAGAAATGTCTTCATATAAATAAAAACATTATTAATAATAGTTCCTCTCACACAGATATTTTTTTAATTGGATATACTGGGTGGGATTCTACTGTGAAAATGTACCCAAACAAGACAATAGTGTCCCCTAAGCATTAATAAAAAATAAAAGACCAAGGTGCTGTCCAAGATGACAGGATTGTAGACCTACACAAGGCTGGAATGGGCTACAAGACCATTGCCAAGCAGCTTGGTGAGAGTTGGTGTGAGTGAGTGAGAGGTAACAGTTGGGGTGATTATTCGCAGATGGAAAAAACACAAAATAACTGTCTATCTCCCATGGTCTGGGGCTCCATGCAAGACCTTGTGGAGTTTCAATGATCATGAGAACGATGAGGAATCTGCCCAGAACTACACAGCAGAATCTTGTCAATCTCAAGGCAGCTGGGACCATATTCACCAAAAAAACAATTGGTAACACACTACGCAGTGAAGGGCTGAAATCCTTCAGCGCCTGTAAGGCCCCCCTGCTCAAGAAAGCACATGTACAGGCCTGTCTGAAGTTTGCTAATGAACTTCTGAATGATTCAGAGGAGAACTGGGTAAAAGTGTTTTGGTTAGATGAGGCCAAAATGGAGCTCTTTGGCATCAGCTCAACTTGCCGTGTTTGGAGGGGGGTGGGGAATGCCGCCTATGGCCCCAAGAATACCATCCCCACCCTAAAACATGGAGGTGGGGACAGGACAACTTCACCGCATCAAAGGGACAATGGACATCAAATCTGCAAGTAGAGGAGAGCCGATTGGCTGCTCTCCTGACAGGGGTGTCTGCGCTGATTATCATTGCAGCCCCCCCCCCTGTTTTGCCCACTTCAGACCACCAGTACCACCAGGGATTGCCACCACTGATGCCAATCTGTGCCCAAAATCTATGCCAGTCAGGGGCCAGTAATAATGCCTGCCAGTGCCTCCTTACCAGTGATGCCCATTAATGCCATCTATTGGTGTCCAGTGCCACCCATCAATGCCCACCTAGTAGTGCCCATATCAGTGCTGCATATTAGTGCCCATCATCAGTGATAACCTCATTGGTGCCGCCTTGTCAGTGCTGCCTCATTAATGCCCATCAGTGAAGGAGAAAATGTACTAATTTATAATATTTTATAACAAAGAAAAACTTTTTCTGTCATTTTGTGCAACAAGTAAAAAAAATAAAAACCCCAGCGGTGATCAAATACCGCCAAAAGAAAGCTCTGTTTGTGGGGGGAAAAAAATTATAAAAATTTGTTTTGGTACTCTGTACTATGACCACACAATTGCCATTCAAAGTGCGACAGCGCTGAAAATTGGCCTGGGCAGGTAGGAGGGAAAGTGCCTGGTATTGAAGTGGTAATCCCATTAAAAAATATGTGGAAGGAGCTGAAGTTTCGTGTTACCAAACGTCAGCCTCAAAACCTTAATGACTTGGAGAGATCTGTAAAGAGGAGTGGGACAAAATCCCTCCTGAGATGTGTGCAGACCTGGTGGCCAACTACCAGAAATGTCTGACCTCTGTGATTGCCAACAAGAGTTTTGCCACCAAGTCATGTTTTGCAAAGGGGTCAAATACTAATTTCTCTAATTAAAGCGGGTTTCCACCGAAAAAAAAAAAAAAAAATCCTTTAAATGTCAGCAGCCACAAATACTTTTTTAAAATAAGGACACTTACCTGTCCAGGGGCTCGCAGTGTCCTCACCCGAAGCCGACCCATCCCTCGGCCCCTGGGTAGAGGGGCCAGCATCTTCAGTAAGGGAAACAGGAAGTTAAGCATGGCGGCTTCACATCCGGGTTCCCTACTGCGCATGTGCGAGTCGCGCTGCATGTTCTGACTGGTCCTCTGCAGATTCTGTGGCGATCTATTGCTGGAAGTGGGAGCAGATACCTGTATTGGACAGGTATCTGCTCCCCCTGAAAAGTGCCAAATATGAGACCGGAGGGGGGGAGGAACCGGATAAACGGAAGTTCCATTTTTATTTTTATTTTTTTTGGGGGGGTGGAATTCTGCTTTAAAATGCATATCAATTAATAACTTTTTTTTCTGTCTCTCACTGTTAAAATAAACCTACAATTAAAATTCTAGACTGATCATTTCTTAGTGGGCAAACATACAAAATCAGCATGGGGACCAAATACTTTTTTTTCCCTCACTTTATTGTGTGTTTATATATTTACTTATCACATTGCGACCCTTCTCTCTCTCTCTCTGCTTATTACCACCTCCCTCTGAGGTGGAGAAGCGGGGAGGAGAATAATTTTACATAATTTTCATTGCACCTTATTAAACTGATTCTTTTGAGTATACTTTTTTTTTTTTTTTTTTTTTACTGTGCTACAATGAGAAGAGCATAGCATCTCCACTCCATTGCATCTTATTAAAATGCTGCACAGTGGAGATAAGCTACGATAGTCACTGTCTTGACTCTTCTTAGTTTAATAAACATACACCTTAGATGGGATGTAGCACGCAATATTTCTTTACATTGGATCTTATTACAACAAAGCCTTTTATCCTTTTGTAATAGTTTTTTTTTCCAGTCATCTTCCAGGACGGCACACCTGAGAGAGATGACTGGTCCATCTGACAGGAAAAACAATCAACAACAAGTTTAAAAGTTCCCACCCCTCCCTCGGACCCTCAGTTCTTGATTGCGTTTCCCACAAGTGGCAGCGAAACCAAGTTTCTTCCATTTTTTTATTTTTTAACTGGAAGGGTCTGGGACCTTTTTCCTCTAAATCCTTCCCCAGGCTTTGAGACTCAAGCAGACAGGGGGTCTGCAGTAGTCTCAAGGTCGGACGCTAGGAATTGCAGGCTCACAAGACAGGGGAGTTGTCTTGGATAGCGCTGCCTCCCGTCTGTTTGCTCCTTAAAGGGGGGACCTTTTTAGAGAGGGGTCAGGGACCCCTTGTTCCTTTAAACCCTTTCCCCCCAGGCTGGGCCACTCAAGTAGGCTGGGAGCCTGCGATAGTCCCAGAGAGGTCACAGAATTTTGGGGACCCTCGGGGGGGGGGGTTGGCTCTTCTTGCCTTGTTGCAGGAAGAGTTTTTACAGGCTGCATAGGCAGGGGAGTTGTCTTTTGCAGCGCTGCTCCCCGTTCGTACTGTTTTTGCAGACTGCTGAAGTGCTATAGTAAATAAACCCCTATGTGTCTTTGATTTGTTGGACTTGGCAATATGCACTTATCTTCACACTGAAAAATATGTTTGGCCCCTCCTTTACCTTAGGGCACTGCTGGCCTCCCGGGTTGCGTTGGTGGAGAGCGGTGAGTTTTCACTCCCTCCGCAGTGCAGCGGTGGCTGGATACGAGCGGCGTGCGTTCCAGCGTCACTGCGCATGCCTGGAAGTCCGTTGCGCCATCCGACGTCACTTCCGGGCGACGGACTTCTTGAAAGATGGCGCCAACCACCAGGACAAGATGCTGTAGCTAGTGCAGTGGAAAGCACCCAGACACCACGGACAGGGCTGGAGACGGATTGGCCGCAGATCCAGACCCTTGATCACAGCACTTAGGCAGCAAACAGGAGGGGGCGCTCAGGACAGCACCCGGTCCAGTTTAGCGATCCTGCGGGGCAGCAGAGACGCCATGGACATGAAAGGGGCATCTGAGCAGACAACCAGTGAGATCGCCACAGGGGGTGAGTGATCCACTGTATATGGTAGGAGCAGGGTACTCTAAGATAGACCCCCCCTTCTCCTTTAGGACGTATGTAGCTAACTGGGACTTTTTTGTCTCCAGTGACCCAAGATTCTGCCCAGGGGTAAGCCAGTAGGTCCAAGGGAAAGGCTACGTTTAAGTCCCGGCGTTGTGGGTATTGTAACTCTAAGCTGCCACAAGACCACAGCAAGCCCTTTTGCGAGAAGTGCATTTTTAAGCTTGCTGGCAAGGAGACCCCTCAGGTAGTGAAGGAGTGTCGTGCCTTACAGTCAGAGATGTTAGCCACCCTCCAGTCCTTCCGTACCACACTTGAGAAAGGTCGGGATGAGGGCCCCTCTGGGAGAGATACCCCTCTTTCACAGGAAGACTTATCCACGTCTTACACGGAAGGTTCCCAGGACCAGGTCTCCTTTCTATCTGAGGTGGAGGAAGGTCAGGTCCCAGATTTCAGTACTGGGGAGGAGGATTCGGACTAGGATAGCCAGGGGGGGGGGGGGTTAAGCCTGGGGGTCTCTTGTTCTCGGCAGAGGACATGGAGGGCTTATTAAAAGCCATTTATGCCTCGGAGGATATACAAGTACCCTCTGCTCAGGTATCAGTCCAGGATAGGGTGTATAGAGGCCTAGGAAAGTTACAGGCCAGAACCTTTCCTGTTCACCAGTCCCGGAAGGATATAATCCTCAGGGAATGGAAAGAGCCTGAGCGTAAGCTTCTTAGGCTAAAGGCCTGAAAGAGAAGGTGTCCTTTTAAGGACGAGGAGGAAGAAAAGTTTTTTTAAGACTCCTTGTTTGGACGCAGCCCTAGCACAGGTGTCCAAAAGGTCCGATCTGTCCTTTTTGAAGATTCAGGAAGCATTCAGGACCAAATGGACAAGAAGTCTGAGATTTTACTCAGGAGGGCTTGGGAGGCAAATGCGGCGGCAATGGCTCCCGCCCTAGCCTCGGCCTGTGTAGCCAGAAATGCAGATGCGTGGCTTGACCGATTAATGGAACACTTCTCGCGTAGCAAAGAGGCTAAAGAAATTGTAGACTCGCTGGAGGTAATCAGCAGAGCAGTAGCATATGTGGCAGATGCAGCAGTGGAGACTGTCAGAACCACAGCCAAGTCAGCGGCACTTCTAAACTCCGCTAGGAGGGCTCTATGGGTAAAGACCTGGGATGGGGACTTCACCTCTAAGTCTCGTCTGTGCGGGATTCCCTTTGAGGGCTCCCTGCTCTTTGGTTCGGGTTTGGATCAGGTCCTCTCCCGGTCCACAGAGAGGGGAAAGAAATTCCCGGTGAAGCCTAAAAAAGAAAAGGGCAATAGATTTTTTTTCATGGCCCCCAGTCAAAAGGTCAACATAAGGGGAGAAGTGACCAGAGGAAGAAGTGGGGTCTTGGAAAGGGAAAGGAAAAAAGTGCGATCCTTTGTTCCGGTTCTTCCCATAAGGAAGCCAAATGACGCCACTGCAAAGTTGGGCGCAAGGCTCTGCAGGTTCCTTTCCGAATGGGAGAAGGTTACGCAGAGTCCATATATTTTAAGCCTCTTAAGTGAGGGGTACAGACTAGAGTTTCAGCTGTCCCCTCAACAGAATTTTCGTGTCGCCTTTCTCCCCAGGGACCCTACCAAGGCGGAGGGTCTGCTGGGAAGTATACGAGAGCTGGCAGGGCAAGACGCTATTGCCCCGGTGCCAGCCAGTCAGTTGGCCCAGGGCTTTTACTCTCACGTTTTCGTGGTTCCGAATCCCTCGGGCAAGTTTCGGTTGATAATAAATTTAAGAGGACTCAACCGTTACTTTTCATTCTGAACTTTTTGTGTAATAAGTATCTATTCTGTAAGGAGACATCTTCAGGCAGGAGTTTTTATGGTCACTCTGGACCTGAAAGACGCATATTTACATATACCCATTGCTCCAGAACACCAGAAATACCTACGCTTCGCAATACGCATGCAGCAGAAGGTAGAACACTAGCAATTCAGGGCACTCCCCTTTGGACTGGCGGCCAGTCCAAGGGTTTTCACAAAGGTAATGGCCGGGCTGGTAGTGTACCTGCATCTCCAGGGAATAGGTTTGATACCCTACCTGGACGATTTACTGGTCTATAGTGTGGATCAGGCGCAGACTTTGAGAGACAGGGACACGGTGCTACGGACCCTGGAGACCTTGGGTTAGATGGTCAGCCGGGAAAAGTCCTCGCTGACTCCATCTGTCCAAGCTTTATCTGGGCTACCTGATAGACTCACAGGCACAGAAGGTGTTCTTACCAGCAGAAAAGGTAGCGAAAGTCCAGGGTGCAGTTATCACCCTCCTCGAAGGGGGGGAAGCCTCTCTGAGGTATATCATGAGACTGCTGGGTCTCATGACCTCTTGTATACCGGCAGTGACTTGGGCGCAGCTCCATTCTCGACAGCTCCAAGCCTTCCTTCTTGCCTCTTGGGGAGGAAGTAAAGAAGCACTGGAGAGAAGAGTCTCTCACAGAAGAGGTCTCCCCCCCCTCTCTACGGTGGTGGCTCGACTCAGACAGTCTGTCGAGGGGTCGCCCTTGGTCCCAGATAGACCCGCTGGTCCTAACCACGGACACCAGCGCCTGGGGTTGGGGGGCAGTAGGCAAGGCGCTAAGCTTCTTCCAGAAGCAGTTTCAGGGCAGAGAGGTACAGGTCCTCTTGGACAACCTGGTCACGGTTGCCTACCTGAACCACCAAGGGGGGACAAGGTCAGGCAGGCTGAGGAAGTTAGTGCAGCAGATCCTAGAAGAAGCGGAAGGGAGGATCCTTTCACTTTCAGCGTTACATATAAAAGGGTCGTTCAATCTTCAGGCAGATTTACTAAGCAGACAACCCATCCTTCAGGGAGAATGTGGGTTGAACAAAGAGGTTTTTGCTGGGCATTTCGGCAGGCCAGAAGTAGATTTATTCGCTTCCCGGAGGAATGCGAAAGTCTGCAGATTTTTCTCCCTCTACAAGGAACAGGGGGCAGAGGGGGTAGACGCCTTTGTACAGATGTGGGATTTCAGGCTGGCTTATGCCTTTCCCCCACTAGCGCTCATTCCCAGGGTTCTGCAGAAGTTGGCTCAGTCGAGGACAGACCTGGTGCTGATAGCACCCTGGTGGCCGAAGAGGGTTTGGTTCCCCACCATTCAGAACCGCTCAGTAGCTCCCCCGCTGTGCCTGCCGGTACAACGAGACCTGCTCATCTAAGGTCCAGTCTTTCACCCCGACCCGGACCGTCTCTCTCTGACAGCATGGCTCTTGAGAGGGAAATCCTCCGTGACGGGTTGCTCGGAGAGAGTGATAGATACTCTTCTCCTCAGTAGAAAGGGAGTCACCAGGAGAATTTATGCAAAAGTCTGGAAAGTTTTCTCCCATTGGTTGCAGTCTAAGGAGGGGGCTCTCCAGATGATACCTACCATCCTAGATTTTCTTCAAGAGGGGGTGAATCAGGGATTGGCAGTTAGCACTCTCAAGGTCCAGGTGGCAGCCCTGTCAGTGTTTTTTGACAGGAGGCTAGGACAAGAACCCCTGATAAAAAGATTTCTGTTGGCCAGGGAAAGGGTAGTTCCAGTCAGGTCAGTCAGTTGCCCTCCATGGGACCTATCCCTGGTGTTAGATGCCCTAACAAAAGGGCCCTTTGAGCCGGTGGCTCAAATTTCTATTAGACTATTATCATTTAAGTTTGCCTTCCTTCTGGCTATTACCACGGCCAGAAGGGTTGGTGATATACAGGCTCTTTCGACTAAGGAGCCATTTTTGCGTATCCTAGAGGATAGGGTAATCCTCAGTCAGGATCCCCTTTATTTGCCAAAAGTAGCTTCGGAGTTTCACAGAACACAAGAGATTATTCTCCCGTCCTTCTGCCTGAATCCTAAGAATAAGGAAGAGGAAAGGTTCCATCTCTTAGATGTCAGGCGCTGTCTCCTAGTTTACTTAGAGAGAGTAAGAGAATTTAGGAGATCCAGTCACTTACTAATCACCTTCTCAGGGAAGAGAAAGGGTCTGCAAGCTTCTAAGCCAACAATAGCGAGATGGATCAGATAGACCATAACTATAGCTTATGGGCAGGCAGGTAAGCCAGTACCAACCCACCTTAAGGCGCACTCAACCAGGTCCCTGGTGACCTGGGCAGAAAGGGCAGGCGCCTCAATCGACCAGATCTGCAGGGCAGCAACATGGACGAGCCACAAGACATTTCTGAGGCACTACAGAGTGGAGCTGTTGTCCCCTCAGGACTTGGCATTTGGCAGGAAGGTCCTACAAGCGGTTGTCCCGCCCTAAGGTAGGC
Organism: Lithobates pipiens; assembly: GCF_037356315.1. Lineage (NCBI taxonomy): Eukaryota > Metazoa > Chordata > Amphibia > Anura > Ranidae > Lithobates > Lithobates pipiens. The sequence continues at coordinate 38,050,090 of NW_027507787.1, read as the reverse complement.
CTGAACTTCTTGATCATCGTCTCAGGTGTGCCGTCCTGGAAGATGACTGGAGAAAATGACCAGTTACACTTACCGGTAACTGGTTTTCTAGGAAATCTTCCAGGACGGCAGGCCTACTTCCCTACCCTTGTTTTGTTGGTGTGGTGTATTCACTCCTCACAGAATGTTCCCTCTGACACTGGTGTGGGCTTTTTCCTTTGGGGTCCGAGGGAGGGGTGGGAACATTTAAACTTGTTGTTGATTGTGTTTCCTGTCAGGTGGACCAGTCATCACTCTCAGGTGTGCTGTCCTGGAAGATTTCCTAGAAAACCCGTTACCGGTAAGTGTAACTGGTCATTTTTGCTAATGACTTTGCAGTTGTAGCTGTTTTTAAAATTATAGATGAGTGTCTTGTGTATGAGAGATGTATGTCCCTTTTATGTATCAGTGTAATATGTTGGTTAAATTCTAGATCAGCTGGTGGAACTGCAGCTCAAGTGTCTGAGTTTCTGGACATTGAAGAAAACATTTGGTCACCAAGATTTGGCTTGAAAGGTAAAATTGATGTAACGGCCAAAGTAAAAATACACCAGAAAACAAAAAGCCAGTTGAAAACCATGCCTCTGGAGTTGAAAACCGGCAAGGAGTCAAATTCCATTGAGCACAGGAGTCAGGTGAGGTGTGTGTGTGTGTGTGTGTGTGTGTGTGTGTGTGTGTGTGTGTTTTTTTTTTTTTTTTTTCTCATCTCCAGCTTATGTAGTGTGAATATACTGTATTTAAAGTGGAACTTTATGTACAAAACCAAAATGGGTGAACAGGCAGTGTTTTTAATGCAAAAGAGACATACTTTTTGTCTCTTCCGCATTCAAATGATTCACCTGCCTGTTTCCCCCCCATACATTGTGCTGCGCATGCGCAGCACACTGCACAAATTCAGCAATACCAAATCTGACTGCATGCCTGCGCATTTGTGGGAGTGACATTCTATCGGCCTGGCCAATGAAAATAGCCAGCGCTCGATACCTGGAAGTCACTCACGCATGTGTGGGAGTGACATCAGATTGGCCCGGCCAACGAAAGGGGCTGGTGCCTGATACCCAGAAGCTGGCCGCTAGAAGATGTCAGTGGCCGGTGGGGAGCTACAGGAAGCTGCATCACTAGAGCTGAGTTGAGTATAGTGCCGCTTTAAAGACTTCATTATGTTTTATTGTCGCTTTTGTTTTGTTTTTTCAACTGCATACTGCCATGCACTTGGCCAATGAGTTTCTGTGTCCATTAACCGATTTCTGACCGGCTCACACAGATATACTGCAGCAGAATGGCTCCCCTGGGCGAAATCCTGTACGGGTACGTCCATTCCTTTAGCGGCCACCAGAGGTCACGCACACGCCCCTGCATGGCAGGGACCCGATGGGCGTGGCTGGTGGGCGCGATCGCGTACACGAGCGCAAGCACAGGGATCCATCTGCAGACTATACCTCCAGCCACAGGTCTTCACCAAGGTAATGAATTTGGGATGGGACTAGAGCAAATAATAGAGTACAAATACGGTGACATTGTTGTGGCAGGTGGGACTTATAGCCTTTTTACCTTTTCAGATTCCTGAGTGATGCAGGTGGAGCCACACACTGAATTCTAAATTAAAATAATGACAAGCCAGCAGGGGATGCGGACTCTGACAATATTTCATGTTACACCCTAAACTGGATATAACATCAAACATGGTCAGAAACGTGTACAAGCCTAAGGTTTTTCCTATAGGTCAAGTGCTTCATTTGATCACATCAAATGTCAACCTTTTTGTATCTGAGCAACTGACTGAATCCAGTGAACTAAAAAATTAATTAAAAAAGCGGGCAAAAGCTATTAGTATTGATCCAACCCACCCAGGTTACAGTGTGTTTGTCCCATTGCCATCAGGGAAAAGATATAGGATACTTAAAACTTACACTAATCGCTTAAAGCATATTTTTTTTCCTTAGGGCCGTATTGTCCATCAGGTACAGTGTTTTAGGAATTTTATGTGGAATTCTAATCTTTTATTTATTTTTAAATAACATTTTATATTTTAATAGATATGTGGGCATGTGCTAGGAGTATGTATGTGTGGTTTTGTTGAAGTATTTTATTGCTGCTGTAAAGAGTACCCAGAAAAATGTTGTTGTATGTATACAATGACAATAAAGAAGGATGACTGAGGCACATAAACTGACCAAGGTATCATGGTATATCTAACTTTTAAAGTGGTTGTAACCCTAAAAAAAAAACAAAAAAAAAAAAACTCCTGTTCCTTTAAAAATGATATATAGCACAGTGCTTGTGCTGTGTAATTTGTCCTATTGTATGATGTGAAATACCTGGTTGATCTTGCCTGTTCCTGTGTGTACTGACCACGGTAATCATGACTGATAATCCATGATACCTTGGTCAGTTTATGTGCCTCAGTCATCCTACTCTCTGCTGGGGAGTCTATCCCTCTCCCCTTCCTGCCTTTTAGCTCAGTAGTCTGTGTGAGCGGATCTCCTCCTCTCCTGAAGCTATTCCTGTAATGTATTAAAATGGCTGGCATTGCCTCTGTTTTAGGCAGATATAAAGCACTGTGTCAGTTTAAAAAAATATATATATTCCTAAATACTTTCTTGCACAGCTCCGCTGTGCGGTCACGTGGTCTACCTCTGCTGGCCGGCTGATGTCAGAAGGGAATCTCAGCCCCTCCTGCTGCTCTCCTTAGATCTTTAGATCGCTTTTATATCTGCCTTAAACCGAGGGAATGCCAGCGATTTCAACTAGCGACTTAACCTCTTCAAGTTTATCTGCTTGTTGTATTGCAATGAGCCAGGGGAACTAAAAAGTATAACTGAGGTTATGAGCTAAACAGACATTAGCATCAACTTATAAAGCCTTGTGAGGTATTCAACCTAAAGGTCAAAAATTTTCAAATATTTATGCAAGCACTCTATCTCATTACACACAGCAGTGTGTGATCATTAGACAGTCTTGATACTATCATTCATTTAGTCTTTCTCAATTTTTGTGACAGGTTATTCTATATACTTTACTTAGTCAGGAAAGAAGAGAGGATCCTGAGTCTGGTCTACTCTTATATCTGAAGACTGGAAACATGTACACAGTACCTGCAAATCATCTAGATAAAAGAGGTGTGTGACACAACACTGGGAGAAATGTATTGTGAATGGGAGACTCCCCAGTATTTGTATGTATGCCTTTTTTTTAGATCATAATATTTTTAGTCACGTTTTAGTATCATACAGGTAACTTGAATAGGCAAAAGTTGCAGCACGTATAAATATTTAAAACACAAGGGGCGGATAATGCAAGCTTGATTGCAGTCGGGATCAGTAGATTACTACAAACAAGTGCCCAATCATGGTAATTTGTGGATTACAACCTATATGCATCAGATATGAGCAGTTACCTTAGACCAGGGGTCTCAGACTGGCAGCCCTCCAGCTGTTATGAAACTACAAGTCCCATCATTCCTCTGCCTGTGGGAGTAGTGCTTGTAACTGTCAGCCTTGCAATGCCTCTTGGGACTTGTAGTTTCACAACAGCTGGAGGGCCGCCAGATTGAGACCCCTGCCTTAGACTGACAGTCTAATCGTAGCAGGAGATATTTGAACTCTCTGATCTAATGGCTCAAATTTAATTCTGCCCAAATATTCAGACAAAGAAGTAGTAAGAGGGAAAAGAAATGAGCTAAAGGAAAAAGTGTAGCGAAAAGGAGAAATTTACCAGAACTGGTAGAGAGTATGCTCCCCACGTATAAAGTTTTAAAGTGAATTTATAAACATTTCTTGAGATAATGTGGATTCTAGTTGTGATTTAAGATTGATGCGCTGTAGCAAAAATATATAACATGAAAGTCTAACTCTTTCGCTGCTGGAAGCCACTTTTGTGTATTTTACACAATTTAAAAAAAAATATTTTAGCCCTACAACCCACAAACATATATTTCCTGAAAGTAGACACCCTAAAGAATAAAATAGTTGTAGTTCTATTTTTTTTTATCTTACACAATATGTCTATGGCCAGCTTAAAAGTGAAGTTTGGGATTTTTTTTTTTTTTATATATACCATAATCATACTTGCCTAGATGGATGCCGCATCGGTTTGATGCTGCATCTGTCCCCCGGCGCCTCTTCACTGAGAATTAAGCCACCGATGGCTCGGTTCTCTCACCTCCCCAAGCAGAGGTCAATCAGCATCTCTCCTGCTCTGCTCCTCCATGCTAACTGGAGCGCTGAGCTGTGAAGGGGCAGGGAACGGCCGTCTCATCGGCTCGTTGAGGCGCCTATCAGTCCAGGCACCTGGCAGATCCAGAATTTCAGAGTCGGGACGATGCGGTGCCTGGACTGATTTTGGTGATGTCAGCAGAGAGTGGACTTCAGACTACTCTCTCCTGAAAACGGGTCACAGGAGTGCAGAATGAATTGGACTTCTCCTTTTAACTGTTATTTTGTGGAACACTGATTCAGGTTGTTTTCTACAAAAACAATTCAGAATTCAGTATTTTGGCAGCGCCCTTATTAAATTGTATGGCGCCGCTTTTTGGCCAACCATTTTCTGCATGCCTCATGTACCTGATCTCCAGAACACTGGCGCTGTGACATGCAGTCTAGTCAGCGGCCGTTAAGTGTAACAAAACCCCGCCTCCTCCTTGTCCGTGATAGAACACTGATTCAGTTTCCCAGCAGTGAGTCAGTGTTCCGCCTATCACGGGTGAGAAGGCAGGGCTTTGTTGAACTGAACGGCTGCAGACTAGACTGCATGTCACAGCGTTGGGAGATCAGGTGCATGAGGCTGCAGATGGACACTGTGTAAAAAAAAAAGTGCTGACAAACTTGGCTTATACTTGCGTGCGTGTGTGTGTGTGTGTGTGTGTATATATATATATATATATATATATATATATATATATATATATATATATATATGTATATGTATATGTATATGTGTGTGTGTGTGTGTATATTATGTGTATATATAATTATAATAATATGTTGACGGGATTGGAGAAATAAAGCAGGGCAAAAACGGAGACATAAATGGCGATTAAACAGTTATTTTTTTAGAAGAGGGGAGACTGTTTAGAACCTTTTGTTAGCTCTTTTTCCCCAATCGTCTTTCAGGACAGCCACCTTAGAGAGAGACACCGGCTCCTCCCCTCTGAGGAAACACCGCCTTCATTTTCATGATTTAAGCCTCCTCCTCCCTTCGTTCCTCAGTTATGGTGTTTCCTCCGGCGGGGAGACATCGCCAAGGAACCTGAAGGCTGAATTCGGTTGGTGAATCTGAAAGCTATCCGAGCGGAGCCCCGGCCTCGTTCGGCTATCCGACCATTTATCGGTCGGTCCGGGACAGTCCTATCAGCGGGGAGCTGAAGTGTTCGTACTGTCCATATACCCTAAACTTCGCTTGGGGAAGCAGGAAGTTTATGGGGTCGTCTGTTCGTTCACCCGTGGGTGTTTCAACGGAACAAACAGTCCAGTCGGCTGGGGAAGCTGAATACTCGACTGACCTTTACACGCACTCCAATCTTCGCTTGGGGAAAGCAGGAAGTCTTTGGAGAGGTTCATCCCTGCGTTTCGCCCAGTGGGGTACTGAACGAAGGCGTCCAGGGCCCCCCTGTGTATGCAGCCGGCTGGGAGCTGGAAGCCGGACCGGTAGGCGGGCGACGTCAGTTCCGGTGGGGGCGGACCCCTTCGTTCAATCCGCGTCTTCCGGTTCCGGACGCGGCACGTGAAGGGGAACCTAGCGTTCGGCTGGTGCAGCCTCTCTTTCTACAGTCTGCACAGGTAGCTGTTGGAGGCACGTTCGTACCACGCTTCCTCAACGGGAGAATGTCCGAAGCAGAGGCTTCAAGAACTCCTGGAGATAACAGCACCAGCCACTCAAAGGTAATAGCCCTGGAGAGGGGTTCCCTTACCTTATAACCAGTAGCTCCACTGGTGTGTTTTCCCCCTAGGTGGTCGGGGGGAAGGGCAGTGCATCTGGGATCCAGGTGGAGATTGATCCTAGGAGGGGGCACTCCCGGTGGTTCTCTTAAGTAGTGCTGGTGTTTCTTTTCTTTTCTTTTTAAAGTTTATGCTGCTCTCTCTCTTTTGCTTCAGGTATCTCAGAAAGACTTAAGCAGGTCCCCCCTTGGCTCTTGGAGGAAGTGTCCTTCATGTAGAGCCTCTTTGGGGAATTCCTGGTTCAAGGCACTTTGTAAGGAGTGTTTTAAAGGCCTGGATAGCTCAGTCCGTAGCTCTGTTTGGGTGCCATTAGAGAGCAGGCAGCAGAACAGGGTGCAGATCTGGCGGCTTCTGTAAAGGTTTCAATGCCCTCAGCTCCAGAGCACTCTTTTCACCAGCACAGCAGAGTGTTCCACCTAACCCAATGGTTGTTCCTCCCACAGGTTAGGGAGAATCCAGAGGGTTCCAGAGGGAAGTTGAGGAAGAAGTGGACAGTGCCGTCTCAGACTCCCAAAGGGAGACTGAGGGTGAGGACTTGGATGGGGAACCCAAAAGAACCTCACGGTATAAACTTCCCCTGGATGAGATGGAAAGGCTCTTGAGAGCTGTCCAAATCACTTAGGAGGCACTGTCACCCCACGATCAGATGTACTAGGGCCTAGGGGGAGCGGGTGTTCCCGGGTCATGACGTCTTGATTGATGCCATCAAGGATGGCAGGATCCCGAAGGAAAACTTTTCTTTTCTGGTGCATTAAAGCAAAGGTTTCCTTGGGCGGAAGAGGAGGCTCTCATCTGGAATAAAATCCCCCGGGTTAGATGCGGCCTTTTCTCAGATGTACAGGCATACTGACCTGTCCTTGGGGACATGGGGGCACTTTTAGACCCTATGGTTTGAAGATGCCTGGGTTTTACCATAAGGAAATCTCTAAGCCTACCATAGCAGCCACAGTGGTGGCTCGTAGTACAAAGTATTGGCTTATCCAGATGAAGCAATGACGGCAGAGGAGTCTTTTCTATCCTCCTTTTCCCGTGCTGCTTTAGGCATTGGCATACTCTGCGGATGCTTCGGCTTAATTCATTCAATGGTATGCAAGGTCCTCGGCTCTGACCAACTCAGCCTGGAGGGCCTTAAGGCTGTAGACATGGCAGAGGGACAGGGCGTCCAAATCGAAGCTCGGTGGAATCCCTCTTTAGAGGAGACCTGCTGTTTGGGCCAGGTCTTGAAGCAGTGCTATCGCATGGCTTATAAGAAAGAGGCCTTTCCCCTTAAGAAAAAAATAGGGGGAGCAGTTAAAAAGGGTCCTTCTTCCCCCAGTGGGAGATGATCACCTCCAATCAGTTTGTGTTGGGGATCATCAAAAGAGGTTACCGTGTGGAGTTTTCAGAGCTTCCCCCTTTGAGACTCCTTGTCACTGAGCTGACAAAAGGTGCCTTTCTTTCCTCTGCAGGAGTTAGAGGAATAGGAAGTGGTAATAAAGGTCCCAGCAGATTAAATAGGCAAGGCTTCTATTCTCTCATTTGGGGTTCGCAAGCCTGTGGAAAAGTTCAGGCTCATCCTGAGCCTGAATCGTCTGGGTGTCTTGGTCACCTACAGAAGTTTTTGGTTGGTTTTAATCACGGGGTGAGGGCACCTCTTCCACCAAAACTGTTTCAGGGCATCGATAGTAAAGGATGCATACCTGCATATTTCCAACGCAGAAAGCCACCAGCGTTTCCTCATGCTGGCAGGGATAACCTCGGTAGGGGTGCTACACCTTCAGTTTAAAGCACTCCCCTTTGGGCTATCCCCTTCTCCCTAGTATCTTCACCAAAGGGGGTCACCTTCCTGCGATGGTAGAGGTCCTGTCCTTCCTGCGTCTCAGGGTAGTCTCTGTGATCGTGTATCTTAACGATCTTCTCCTGTTTGTCCCTTCTCTGGCGCAGTTGAACGGGGATCCACAGCTTATAAGGGACCTATTAGGGAGCCTGGGTTGGCCTCTGAACCTACGGAAACTCATCTTAAACTTCTTCCCAAGGGGGTCACCTTCCTGAGTAAAGAGGGTCAGGTTGAGCTTACTGACATCCACGCTCCTAGCTGTTCAGTGGACGGGGTTACGTTACTGTCGTCTGCAAGCTATTCATCTTGAAGGTTTGGGGCCACAGTAGAGGGCCTTAGGACTCTTTGTTTTCGGTTCTAACTCAGGTAAAGAAGCCAGGAGCGGTGGCGTGTGACAATGCGCGCCGTCTCCCAAAGGCGCAGTCTGCGGTTGGATTGCGTATGTCTGAGTTCTAGTCCACCCTGTGTCAAATCACGAGGGTCTCTGTTGCTAGCTTTAGCACGGTAGCTCATGACTGATCACCGAATGGCAAAGGTCACAGCTGACAGTCCCGTGCTGGCAAGGTAGCAGTGAGTAACCGACTTAGAGCATTGAGATAATACTACATAGCCTGTATTTTAAAGTCCCTTTGGTGGGATAGGGGAGCATGTTTGTCACAAGGCCTAGAGTGGATTTGGCCAATATCCAAGAAGGAGGGAGTCAAAGAGACCCTCAAAATTGGAGGGAGTTGAGAGCAGTAGATCTGGTTCTCAGGACCCCGTAGAGAGTGCTCTGGGGACATTAGGTAGCAGTCATGGAGACAATCCCTTGGCAGTGGCTTACGTCAATAAAACGGGGGCTTCTGGAGCAGAGCCTTAAGGGCCTTAGCGAAAAGCCACCCTCAGATGGGCCAAATGTTAAATTCCTGTCCTTCCAGTGATCCGGTGGAAAGGAGAGCAAATTCAGGTATTAGATGCCTCAGCAGGAGAACGCGGGGAGAGAGCAACCAGGTTCTCAAACAGGACGTTTTCGAAATGATCACCCGGGGGAGGGGGATGCCCTCGATAGACTTCTTTTGCCCCAAGGGAAAACGCGAAAGAAGCCATCTCCTGTTCTATGAGCAGGGGAGATGGGATGTCGGAAGCAGACGCACTAAGCACAGACTTAGGATTTCTCTAGGTGCTATGCTTTCCCCCTTCCCGTCCTGATTCCCGTCTTGATTCCTGCAGAGTTGAGGAAGTTCTGGTGACTCTTTCTAATCGCACCTCATTGGCCCAGGAGGCCGTGGGTCTCCATTCTTAAGGGCCTGTCGGTGGAACTCCCCTGGGTTTTTTCCCAGTGTCCAATCTGCTGCCCCCAGGTGGAACCTTGCAGCTTGGCTACTGAGGAAGTTCCGAATGGCAAAGGGGTCTCAGACTGTTAGTAGCCACTCTTTTGAATGGCAGGTAAATGGAAGCTCGGACCATTTTTTTGAGGGTATAGAGGCGGTTCAATAGCTGGTGCTCAGAGAACTCCTTCAAGGAGCACAGCTCGGGGGCCGTTCTAGAGGTCCGGCAGTCAGGGGCAGATAAAAGGTTAGCCCCGAAACATTGGAGAGTCAGGTATCCGTTTCAAGCGTGTTTCTGAATAGACTTCTAATGTCAGACCTTGGGATAGTAAGGTTCTTCAGAGCCTTAAGTAGGTGAAGACCAAGCCTTTGGTCGCCCCCTTCCCAGTCGGGATCTTGCTTTAGTTTTACAGGTTCTCACAAGGGAACCTTTTGAGCCGTTAGAACCTTGCTCGTTAAGATTGATCACTCCCAAAACTGTATTTTTGGTGGCAATCACTACAGCAGGGAGAGTAAGTGACTCGAAGCCCTTTCTATTAGGGCACCTTTTTTACCTAAGGTAGCCTCTAGTTTCCATAAGAATACAGGAGATTGTGCTACCTACTTTCTGTTCGAATCCAGTAGGAGAACAGGAACACATGTTTCACAGATTAAGATGCTAAAAGATGTGTTCTTCATTATTTGGATTGCACAAGGTCAGTTCAAGAAATCTGATTCATTTTTTGTGTTGTTTTCTGGGGCTAGGAAGGGTTCCAAAGCCTCTAAACGTACGATAGCTAGATGGTTAAGTTAGCCATTGGACAGGCGTACGTGACAGGGAGGTTAGGTCCTCCAGTTGGGGTTAGAGCACACTCAGCCGGGGCAGTGGCAACTTCTCAGGCAGAGTGGGCTGGGGCATCTCCTGCACAGATCTGTAGTGCTGCAACGTAGTCCAGTGTTTCTACGGTTGTGAAACATTATAGACTGGATCTTCTGTCAGCCAAAGAACAAGCCTTTGGCCGTATAGTACTGCAGGCAGTGGTCCCACCCTAAGGTAATGTACTCGCTTATCCTCTCTAAGGTGGCTGTCCTGAAAGACGATTGGGGAAAAATGGAATTACGTACCGGTAATGTCCTTTTCCAGGAGTCTTTCAGGACAGCACCGGTTCCCACCCAAATTGTTTGCAGATCATCGGGAACTCATTACATGAGGCCGTCAGGTAAGACTTAAAAAGTTTATTTGTTTGACGTGTTCTTGTGTCTCCCCAGTTTGGCCGGAGGTACTCTGGAAGAACTGAGGAACGAAGGGAGGAGGAGGCTTAAATCATGAAAATGAAGGCGGTGTTTCCTCAGAGGGGAGGAGCCGGTGTCTCTCTCTAAGGTGGCTGTCCTGAAAGACTCCTGGAAAAGGACATTACCGGTACGTAATTCCATTTTTTTTTTTTTTTTTTTTTTTTTTTTTTTTTTTGGACATTTGAGGTTTAAAGCTTTTAAAACTGACCCTTTAGCTATAGTAAAGCTGACCAAGAAACTTGTATGTGTAAAAAACTGCAAGGCTCTCCTGCCATCCATGCATCACCATGAGAATCATTCCCCTTAGTCGGCTGGGAAACCGATAAATCTGGGAGTGTCATTCTCCAAAATTCCCCCTTCGCTTTATCTGGTTCCTCCTACTGAGCTCCACATCACTACCACAGGAGGTAGGGCCTTTTAAAGTTGAATAGGGGAAACCAGTAAGAGCTGCAAGGGGGATCCAAAAAGGCTTACACTCCCTGAAGTTTTGGGTTCCCAGCAGACTTTGGGCGGATGGTTTCTCATAAATAAATTGGCGTCCTGCAGCCCTGGTTGCAAAAGAGCTAAAATCCCTCTGAGACTTGCATACATCCTGCCAGTGACATACTTTCTGTCCTAGGATGACAACACTTGTACAGTACCTATGTGTGAGCAACATTGTCACCCAAGGTCAGGAAGTGTTCTAGAACTACAGAATAACAGTTCAGAGAGAACCTATGAAGGCCTGATAACATCTGAGATTTCAGTGCAGCATTATTCGCTCACTACAAGAAGGTACATATTCACTGGATTTCTGGCAGGGTATCTTAGAAATAAAATTCTGTGTGTGTTCTAAATAAAAAGTATTTATTTTTTCCAGAATTACTCAAAATACGGAATGGGTTATCATTTTATTTGTCAAATGTAGTGCATAAATCCAATAATGGAAGTAAAGAAATCAAACTGTCTGCACTACCAACAATGATTGCTGACAAGCAAGCCTGCAAATTTTGCTCACAGTTCCGAAATTGTGCCCTTTACAGCAGGTGACTTTTTTCAAAGCTTCTATTTTATAACATTTTCCTGATATCTGCAATTTCTGACTTTTTTTTGTTTTCCGTTTTCGCCAATTTAAAGAAACTGCACAACAAAGACAAAAAAGGGGAGTGTACCAGCCTTGCGCATTACCTAAGATACCATTTTATTGCATAAAACGCAACTGGATAGTGAATTTACTCACAAACCAAGCAGAGGGAAAATGGCAGATAGCATTGACAGAGGATATAACACTCAAAATGCATTAGCTTCTGCTATGTCATCTACGTCTGTCTCATGTTTAATTTCTTTTCATTCACCTTGGTTTCTGACTATATCCTCTTCTGTTTTATACAATAAATGGTATCTTCGGTAATGTTTGCTGTGTAATGGTTCTATTTATCTGCCATTAACCACACAGACTTTAGGGCTGAAGATAGTTTGGAATTTAAAGAAACCCTGTCGTCAAACCATCCCTTTCGTCAGTCTTCCCATAAAATTTTATGTGAATTTAAGGTATTTTATATTTGTTGTTAACTTGCAAAATATACAATTGTGTAGATATCCCAAAGCCCTGAGACTGCTGCTGGGTACTACTATCCTGGATGGTAAGTGATGGTTGGTGACTACCATCACTTAAATTGCATACTATACTATTTCCTTTCACTCCTCCCCTGGCTGCTGCTTAAAATTTTATATAGTGGGGGGAAGTATTTGGGCTAACGCATTTATTAGGCTCTCCCAGAAGAGAAGAGGGCTATGACTCTTCCTGACGTATTCAAATTTTGCATGCAAATTTAAAAATACTTTATTTTTTTGTTGTAACTTTACGTTCAGTTTTTTTTACGTTGGTGGCAGGGCCTCTGTAATAGGCAAACATGCTTATTTGATACATTTTGCTGTGTTAGTGAATCAGAAATTGCTCTATATCCTAAAGTAAGATAAACATTTTCGGCCACCCGTATTAAGTACTCTAAAGTATGCAGCCCATAGCAACTAGCCTACTTTTGTAAGCTGCCATTAGAAAATAATCTGGTTACTATAACCTAAATCTATACAGCACTGTGAAAAAGTCTTAGGCAGGTGTAAAAAGCGCTACCTGCTGAGTTCCTTCCAAAACTGCAAGTTTACAGAGAAGAATTGATGCTAAGGGTGGTCAAATCAAATTGATTTGATTTGGATTTCTCTTCTGTTCATTTACTTTCCAAATTGTTAATTGATTAAAATATACTAATAACTAATAAAAAAAAATTCTATTTTTTAAAGTATTCCTAATTTACAGCATTTTTTCTACACCTCCCCAAGACTTTTTGACAGTACAGTTTATATATTTTTTTCCCCCAAGGCCTTCTGAAAAATGAATGCAAGTTATATTTTATGCTGCTGTTATATTAGGTCTGTAGAACAGCCGAGTGGATCCTTCTACATACCCAGTGAAATGGTCCCTATTATTGAGAATCAGACTGAACATCTGAAAGACTCCCACTTGCAGTACTTCAACCTATGGTACCTCATGTGCTGTCTGGAAGGCCAGTCAAAGGATTCAAAAAATGGTCGCAAAAATATCTGGCTGCAGTCAGCAGCTGAGAGGTAACAAGGTTTCTAATTTTGTATATTATTGATAGGTCATTGGTATAGATTTGTCACATAGCTAGTTGTAATTTACTTGATTCATATTTATAGTTAGACAAGCATTTTATATCATTGCATGGATTATATATCTTGTTCTTCCTACCAATGTGATCACGTTAAATAGGATCAGTAGCCTTTTTAATGTTTTAGACCTGTAGTACCATACAAAAATCCTAGGGCCTTTACACAGGTCCTGATCTAGGCAGGAGAGACCAGCCTGGAATAGGAAGTCGCATCCTGTGGTGTTTTTTTTTTTTTTTTTTTTCTTAGGCATAACTTTTTTTTTTTTTCTCTACTGCAACAGTAACTATAATATCTTGGTTTTGTTTACATAGTGTATTAATGCATGTATAGATTTTTTAAAACTATTGTCTATGTCTGTTTGCTTTACCCATTCTTAATTTGTATGGATATTATTTCTTTTGTATTTAGAGAAGACAATGGGCAGTGTATCGGGGACCTCATTAGGACAGGAAGTGTGCAGCCCTTGTCTGAAGGACAGTACCTTCATACTTTCCATCGTCAGTCTGGTAACATTCCAGCTATCAATCTGGCAACAGGGGATAGAGTTGTAGTAAGCGGAGAAGATAAAAAATTCCTTGCACTCTCTAGTGGATTTATCCGAGATGTTAATGAGAATAATATTACCTGCATTTTGGACAGGTTTGTGTGATTTATTCAGTCCATACCTTTCTAAAGGCACATGAATAAGATAAGTAGCTCAACTAAAATGTTGCAAATCTTTCCTACAGGAGCCTAGCCAAGATTCCTCAAGGTACTGTATTTAGACTGGATCATGAGGAAGGAGGGGGTGGCCTGGATGCCCATCTAGGAAACTTATCAAAGCTTATGGAAAATTCTTCTGGAAGGTTTGTGGCTTTTCAGTCTTCATTAAACTACAATACTAAAGGGATGGATTTTTACAGGAATGGCATGGATTAGAAGCCCGTTTGAGGCTTTTTCCTGCAAACATGTCTGCGAGCAGGCTGTGGATCATTTAAAACTCTAAGAGCCCTTTTGATACTAATACGTTTTTGGTGTGCTTTGGGCATTTGAAAAATGCATGAAAAATGTATCCATTTAAATCCTATGGAACTCTCTACATTGAAGGTGCACCGTGTCTTTGAAAAGTTTTTTAAAAGCGCACTAAAAAAGACACCTTCCATTGTCGATCTGAATTTATCAAAAGCGCATCAGTATGAAAGAGCCCTTAAATTGGAGTTCCACTCCAATTTTTTTTTTTTAAAGTCAGCAGTTACAAATACTGTAGCTGCTGACTTTTAATAAGGACACTTACCTGTTTAGGGAGCCCACAATGACGGCCCCCTGAGCCCCCCATCTGCTCAGGTGCAGACGCTGGCATTTCAACTAAGGGAAACTGGCAGTGGAGCCTTCAGGCTTCACAGCCGGTTTCCTACTGCGCATGTGCTTTCTGAATGGGCCTCGGCTTAGACGGAAGTACACCTTTGTACTTCATGAAAGGTAAGAAAAAGAAAAATGTATGTCCTAAAACGAGGGGTGGTCTTTTAGTTTAAGTCCAAGTAGTAAAGTTGGGTGGAACTCTGCTTTAGCTACACAAACACGCATCAAAAGACCATCAGTGTGAAAGGACCCTTAACCTGCACTGACGATTTTTAATGGCCGCTGACTTTTATATTTTTTTTTACAGGTAAATAATGTCATGTAAATCATGCACATTAAAGTTGAACTAAAGGCAAAACATTTTCCCAAATTGTCTTCCAGGACAGCACACGAGAGAGTGTTAACGCCTCCAGCAGAAACGCTAACATATCAACAAATAACGCTTTTAATATGAAGTCCCTCTGCTCAACTGGTCAGTATTTGTGTTTCCTCTTTTGAACGGGAAACATTCTGCTGGAACTCTGGGTTTGGGGCGAAAAGCTCTTTGGGCTGCTCCCTCTATATCTTATCTTGGCTGCTTACCTCCATGGTTTTGAGTGTTAAAACAGAGGCCTTCTCTACTTGCTTTAATACCTTCTATAACTTCTTGACTGGTGAGGGTGCAGTCTTGTCTCCCCCCTCAGCTCTATGATCCCAGGGGTGCAGGACCTGCTCAGCATAATCTCCCCCCCCCCGGAGTTGCAGGTCTCTTGGGCCGGTCCCACTTTCAGCTGGACATATCTTTTAGTGACACCGGTGACATCTTCCACTTGTGAGTGCACTACATTTGTTTTATAAAGATTTAATTTATCTATTTACTGCACTATGGCTATTACTCTGTTTTCTCCTACCCTCTGGTTCCACATTTAGCAACTCTTTGCCTGGTGACGCATGGGTGTCACTTCAGGTAAGGACGGGGCCTGGGACTGGCATCAGGCCTTCTTTCCAGCCCATAGAATGCAAGGGGAGGGAGCAGGCTTCTGGCTGGACACTTTCAGTTCTGAGTCCATGACAGGGGCATGACCCCTGAGCGTTTAGGTAGCCCTTTTGTACTGCTTGCTTCTTGGCATTGGGTATCCAATGAGACTGTGACTATAGGCACCAGTGGCACCAGCTTCACTTATGTTGTCTACTTAACTATTTTGGGTGTGTTTGATTTGACCCCTCATGCATTTATGTATTTCTGTTGCTAGGGGTAATGTTAAACAGAACAGAGTTATTTCTGTTGTTTCTTTCTTTCTTTCTTTCTTTCTTTCTTTCAGTGAGCATACTTAATATAGTATATGCTAATTCCCCAGAGACAGGAGGAACGCAGTACTAGGACTTTTTTTTACTTTTCTTGAAAGAACCTTTAAGGACTGAGACTTAACTTTCTGGTAGACAAAGTGTCTGTGTCTTTGCATATTGGCATGTATCAGTCTTTAGGAGGGTAAAGGTCTTGTTTTTCCAGTCCACAATTTATGCTCACAGAATCAAAAAGTCTGTCCCCCCCACCCCCCAAGTAAGTCCCTCGGTGTGTCTGCCTCACAAGTGTTTGTCCCAGATACAGTGCCTTGCGATAGTATTCAGCCCCCTTGAACTTTTCAACCTTTTGCCACATTTCAGGCTTCAAACATAAAGATATAACATTTTTATTTTTTGTGAAGAATCACCAACAAGTGGGACACAATTGTGAAGTGGAACGAAATCTATTGGATTTTTGAAACTTTTTTAACTAATAAAAAAATGAAAAGTGGGGCATGCAAAATTATTCGGCCCCCTTGCGTTAATACTTTGTAGAGCCACCTTTTGCTGCGATTACAGCTGCAAGTCGCTTGGGGTATGTCTCTATCAGTTTTGCACATTGAGAGACTGAAATTCTTGCCCATCCTTCCTTGCAAAACAGCTCGAGCTCAGTGAGGTTGGATGGAGAGCGTTTGTGAACAGCAGTTTTCAGCTCTTTCCACGGATTCTCGATTGGATTCAGGTCTGGACTTTGACTTGGCCATTCTAACACCTGGATACGTTTATTTGTGAACCATTCCTTTGTAGATTTTGCTGTATGTTTGGGATCATTGTCTTGTTGGAAGATAAATCTCCGTCCCAGTTTCAGGTCTTTTGCAGACTCCAACAGGTTTTCATCCAGAATGGTCCTGTATTTGGCTGCATCCATCTTCCCCTCAATTTTAACCATCTTTCCTGTCCCTGCTGAAGAAAAGCAGGCCCAAACCATGATGCTGCCACCACCATGTTTGACAGTGGGGATGGTGTGTTGAGGGTGATGAGCTGTGTTGCTTTTACGCCAAACATATCGTTTTGCATTGTGGGCAAAAAGTTGGATTTTGGTTTCATCTGACCAGAGCACCTTCTTCCACATGTTTGGTGTGTCTCCCAGGTGGCTTGTGGCAAACTTTAGATGAGACTTTTTATGGACATCTTTGAGAAATGGCTTTCTTCTTGCCACTTTTCCATAAAGGCCAGATTTGTGCAGTGTACGACCGATTGTTGTCCTATGGACAGACTCCCACCTCAGCTGTAGTTCTCTGCAGTTCATCCAGAGTGATCATGGGCCTCTTGGCTGCATCTCTGATCAGTCTTCTCCTTGTCTGAGCTGAAAGTTTAGAGGGACGGCCAGGTCTTGGTAGATTTTCAGTGGTTTGATACTCCTTCCATTTCAAAATGATCGCTTGCACAGTGCTCCTTGGGATGTTTAAAGCTTGGGAAATCTTTTTGTATCCAAATCCGGCTTTAAACTTCTCCACAACAGTATTACGGACCTGCCTGGTGTGTTCCTTGGTCTTCATGATGCTCTCTGCGCTTTCAACAGAACCCTGAGACTATCACAGAGCAGGTGCATTTATACAGAGACTTGATTACACACAGGTGGATTCTATTTATCACCATCAGTCATATAGGACAACATTGGATCATTCAGAGATCCTCGCTGAACTTCTGGAGTGAGTTTGCTGCACTGAAAGTAAAGGGGCCGAATAATTTTGCACGCACCACTTTTCAGTTTTTTATTTGCTAAAAAAAGTTTAAAATATCCAATAGATTTCGTTCCACTTCACAATTGTGTCCCACTTGTTTGTGATTCTTCCAAAAAAAATTTAATTTGATATCTTTATGTTTGAAGCCTGAAATGTGGCAAAAGGTTGAAAAGTTCAAGGGGGCCGAATACTTTCGCAAGGCACTGTACAACCTTCAGGTTGTTAGTGCAACCCAGAGCTTACAGCGATTTCACCTCGACTTTACCTCAGAAGCCTTTTATTCTCTTCATCTCAAATCCCGTTAAGGCTTTTTTTTCTAAACTCAGCCTTTAGTGAGGGCTTTATTAGCTGGAGGCTATGACCACCTTCCCATACTTAGAAATGTAAAACCACTTGGTGGTTATGTGAGGTTACATTCAGGTTTACTTGCCATATTCCTGCACTGCAATAAGAAATCTGTGCTTTGTGGTAAATCTGCAGCTCTAGTACAGATCTGTTTCTTTCAGACCTAGGATGTAATATTTTGACTTCACATTTTCTCTTGAATTTGAAGAAACCTTTGTCTTGCACTATGTCCATATGACTCGTGTGCATAGTTGCTTTGGTCTTGTCTAAATAGGAAGCTGCCGTCCCCCCCATTTTTTTTATTTTTTATCGTGCTGTCCTGAAAGATGATTTGGGGAATCAAATTAGACTTTACTATTTACTGGTAACTATTTTCCGGAGTCTTCCAGGACAGCATGATCCCACCCTTGTGATACCTTTTGTTTGCTTTTTGAATCTGGGTTTCTCAACCTTTTTTCACCTTGGAGAAACCCCTGGCAAAAAGTTTGAGATTTCGAGGAACCCTTGAAATAATGTTCACATCTACATCTTACAGAACATTGATGTGATTAGCGAGCCACTGATATAACAATTATTTTTAGAAATGGCTTTAAATAATAGAATTCTGATTAAAACATACCTATTTAGTTTGACACTTTTTTTTGCTTACTTTTTCTCCACAAATGCTCAGTTCTGGATTGAAATTGAGATAAGCAGTGTACAAGTGGTAGCAGGGCGGGGGGCAGGGGATAAGCATGTTAGAGCAGAGAGGGTCAGGAAGGGCATACTACATGGGGGCAGGAGGGTGCACTACATAGGGAGTCAGCAGTGCATACTACTTTGGGGGGGGTGGCAGCAGAATGCAGTACACTGGAGCAGGGCACATTGAGGCACACAGCAGGGCACATTACTGTGGCGGTTTCCTTCAAATGCAGAGCAACGCAGGGAAGTGGCCGTGAGAAGTCATCTGGTGGCACGCCATTGCCCTTCTCTCATCCATTCTATGTGATGTCACATACATGCATCTGGTATGGACAGGAGGGGAGGAGGGGTAGGCAGGGAACAGCACATCACAACCAGTACTGTCACAGCCACTTCCCTGCATAGCTCCACATTTGTCAGCAATGGGAATACGATCCACCCATTGGCTGCCTGCGATTGACTGGTAGATTGCAACGGAACCCTGGGTGAGAAACCGGTTTCAGATGTCCTTTGGTTCTCATCTAATACTGACCAGTTCAGTAGAGGGACTTCCTTTTTTTTTTTTTTTTAATAGTATTTTTTTGGTGATTCATTTCTTGGTCCTTTTGGAAGCGGTGCCTATCTCTCATGTGCTGGCTTTGAAGGCTTCCAGAAATAGTGTTACCGGTAAGTCTGATTGAGTTAAGGAGAGTTATAAGGGTATATCCCCTGTCAGTTTTTTGCTATCTGTGTCCCACTGGGGAGATTTCTCTTAATTTCCTTTTTCATAGTGATGAAATCCTTCCAAAGTAATGGAATTCCTGGTTGTCACAGAACTAGTGTCCCAGTTGGAAAATTTTCTCTCTTGCTGTTCTGTGAACAATCCAAATTTTGGTATTTTCTTTTAATTTGACTTTTGATGATAATGGTAAACAGGACAAATAGAGAGGGTGAATCTCCCTAATGGGGACAAAGTCAGAAATAATTGAATCCCTCTCCACTATCCAAAACTAACAAAAAAAAGGTTTTAGCTTTAGTTATACTTTAATGGTAATGGTTGTAGAACTGTTTTTTCAACAGTTCAATTCTGACCATCTTTATACATTTTAATTTTTCTCGCTGCCCAGAACAGCCAATCCCCTAATGATGTTGGTTAGGGTGGGCCATTTTTTTAAATAGGAATTGCTCACTCTTCTTTAACTTTGATTCTTGTATAACACGAGATTCCAGCCACGCACCTATTTAAAATCCGAAAATAATATTCAGACTGTAAGTGAAATCCTATGAATTGTCTTTTTTCCCCTCTGTATCTACTCATAGCTTTGAATAAATGTAGAATGTGTCCGTGATTATGCCGCTTCTAAAATCTTCTCTTAACCCTGTCAATAAAAATCATTTGTTTTCCTGTCCTGCAGTGAGAAACTCAGAGATTTGATCATTGACTTTAGAAAGCCCCACTTTGTTCAGTTTCTAAGCTCAGTTCTGCCTCATGATGCCAAAGACACAGTAGCCAACATTTTAAAGGGTAAGGATTTATGTTGTGGACTATATTATAAAAGAGTTTTGGCAGATTCCAAATACAGTTAAAACCAAATTTCATCACTTTGTATTCAAATATAAGCCAAAGTTATTTCCCTAGAGTCATTCTTAATTATCATTAAAGTGTCGTTGGGATATAGGTGGATTCTGGTAGTCTGACTCCACCCATTGGCTCTTTGGAGACTGAGGTTTAGAGCTCATAAATCTAGCTGTTCTCACTTGTTTTGAAGTCTTCAATATTCTCACCCAATTAGGGTACTGCCACAGCTCTTGTGCACACATTTCTATCCACAGGAGTCACTCAGACATGAGAAATCATTAGATGGTTACACTCTCCATCTTTTAAATTCTAAATTCCTTGCGGTATAGCCTGCTGCAAGCTGTGCATTAAACTCGGTTTGTAAAAATTGTATAGTATTTGTTTCATCTATGCATGTACTGTATGAAAACCATATATTCTTGCCCAAAGAAAAAGCAATCTTTCATTAACATTGTAAATTTAATCCATTCTAGGTCTTAACAAGCCGCAAAAGCAAGCAATGAAACGCGTCCTGCTGTCAAAAGACTACACGCTTATTGTTGGCATGCCTGGCACAGGGAAAACTACAACCATCTGTACTTTGGTAAGATGCAAAATAATGCAGGTCTACCTTAAGGCTAGTTTTACACTGATGCAATATGATTTTAATGCATTTTGTAGTGAGATTTGAAGGATCACAGACAGTGCGACTTCATCCACGTTCATCTGCAAATTTAATGCATTTGCTTTGCAATTTGAATGCAGCTGTGATTTTTAATTTATGACCTGGTGTGTCTCTTGCTACTAAAAGCACAGGAATCGCATTCAGTTTGAGCACCTATGCATTTTCCATGCTCTTTCCCTTTAACTCCATCGGGCACAAAATTGCACGAAGCATGCACTTTTTAAATTGCATCGCATTTGGACTGAACATATGTGAACAGCCTCAATTGAAACTCATGTTATTTCTTTTCTCATGCGAATAGATGGGTTCCGAAATGCATCCAAAATTGCATCAGTGTGAATCAGGGCTATAGGTTAACTGTATAAAATGTTTAGTTCTGACCAATAATAAACCAGAGAGTAAAGTACAAAACCACTGTGCATTCCTGTTGAGCAGAGACTGAGAGGTTAATTTGAGCCACAGAGAGCTTCCTTTGTGGCTGATATAATTAAGAACTTTGTTCTATAGCTCCAATAAAGTTGGGATGCTGTGTAAAATTTACATAAAAATGTAATTCAATACTTCACAAAACGCCTAAACCCATATTTTATTCATAATAGAAAACATTAAATGTTTAAACTGAGAAAATGGAAGGTAATTTTGAAATTGATGGCAGCAATATATCCCACAAAAGTTTTAACAGGACAACAAAAACCTTGCAAAGTACACCCCCAATTACTAAAAAATTGGTACAGGACCCTGTTTACTGTTGGTGTATCATCCCCTCTTTTTTAACATCTGGGAACTGAGCAGAGCAGTTTCTGGAGTTTTTGGTAGAGAAATATTGTCCCATTCTTGCCTGAGCATATGAGGTTCTAAAACCTAGATATATCATTCAACATTGATGATTCCTTTCCTGATGTGCAAGCTGCACATTCCATAGTCACTAATGCACCCCCATGCCATCAGAAATGCAGGCTTTTGAACTGAGCGCTGATAAACTGGAAGGTTCCTCCCTCTCCGCTTTAGTGTGGCGAATGCAACGCCCATGGTTGCCAAAAAGAATGTCAAATTTTAATTTGTCTGACCACAGAACAGTTTTCCACTTTGCAACAGACCATTTTAAATGAGCTTTGGCCTAGAGAAGACAGCGGGGTTTCTAGATCATGTTCAGACATGGCTCTTTGCATGATAAAGCTTTAACATTTTTGGATGGCATGGGTACTTTGGAAGTATACCTAAACCCATGAAGTAATGTCCATCAAGGAATCGTACCTGTTTTTAATGCAGTGCTGTCTGAGGGTATAAAGATTACGGGCATCCAATATTGTGTTTCGGCCGTGTCCCTTGAACACTGATTTTCTCCAGATTCTCTAAATATATCATCTACAACTACATAAAATCAAAAGATTTAAAGTCTTTGCTGTTTTACATTTAGGAACATTAATGTGAAATTGTTTTTATAGACACAACTTTTCACAGATTTATAAACCTCTGCCCGTCTTTACTTGTGAGACATTAACTCTCTAGGATGCCATTTTTATACCCAGTCTTGTTACTGACCTGTTGTAAAATGTTCTTCTCCCTGTCACTGGGCAAGGGTGCATCACAGGTCTTATATCGGACGGGACAGAGTGACCCCCATATTCATCCCAGCAGAGGTGTGTGGTCGCTGTCAGCTGGTTCATGCTGTAGGGACAAACCTTACATGTACCAAGAACTGGGGGATGGTTCTCAGTTTAATTGTGTGATGTTTTCTATTGTGAATAAAATATGGGTTTAGGAGATTTGCAAATCATTGCATTCTGTTGTTCTGTATATTTTACACAAAATCCCAATTTCTTGGCGATTGTAAAAATGCAAAAATGTGCAATTCACAATAAACATTAAGGTTAACACTACAACATTTGCTGAATGTGTGCTCTTAAAAAGTATGCTTTCCATTTTAGTATAGGAAGAAAGCACACTTCTTTTGGTTACATTAAATAAGTAATGAGTTCTGGGCCCTGCATTTTTCCCCTGCTATATATATTAATTTTTTAATGTAAATATGGCCTCATACAATTTTAAAAGATTAACATTTTGGTTATTGGGACCTTCAGTTCTAAGTTCCTTGGTGCAATGTAAAATTCTATTTTATTTCAGGTAAGAATCCTCTATGCCTGTGGCTTCAGTGTGTTGCTGACCAGTTACACACACTCTGCAGTAGACAATATTCTGTTGAAGCTGAAAAAATTCCAGGTAGGATTTCTGCGCTTGGGACGAACCCAGAAGATTCATCCAGAGATTCAGAAGTATGGAGAAGAAGAAATCCTCCAAGCCAAATCAATAAAGACATTAAGTGGGTTAGAAGAACTCTATAACAGCCAGGTATGTTGGATATTATAAAAGTGTGGTTTGACAATAAACCTGTGGTACATAAGATGAGATTTGTGAAACTGTGCTGTACATTTGAACATTTTGCTACTTCTAGACATATGTGTTGAAGCGCTCATGAGGTTTTAAAAGCATTATTATTGCTATTTAGCCTGTTGTTGGGACAACGTGTATGGGAGTCAACCATCCAATCTTCACTCGACGGAGGTTTGATTTCTGCATTGTGGATGAAGCTTCTCAGATCAGCCAGCCAATCTGCCTCGGCCCCTTGTTCTTCGCTGACAGATTTGTTTTAGTAGGGGATCATCAGCAACTTCCTCCTCTTGTTCAAAGTGCAGAAGCCAGGTAATGTTATATATCATGTATATTCCATTACATGAGCAATGATTGACTGCCTTCTAGTCTCTATTTTGTTATTGTTTGAGTCAGAGGTCATGTGTTTTCAGTTTCCAGTGATGAAAAACTTCCATATTCTTCCTCTCTAATGTCAGTATTGCATAACGGGCCTAAATCTGTTTTGGCAGAGAGCTAGGAATGAGTGAAAGCTTGTTCAAAAGATTGGAGAGGAACCAAGATGCAGTTGTCCACCTGACTGTGCAGTATCGCATGAATAGGTAAGGATAATGATACTATTTTGGCCATAAAATTTAGCACGTACTTGCTTGTTTTATTAAAGTGATGATGACTTGTGCTCTTTTCAGCAAAATAATGTCCCTGAGCAATAAGTTGGTATATGAAGGACGTCTAGAGTGTGCCTCTGAACGGGTGTCTACAGCCACAGTCCAGCTACCTCAGCTGAAGTCTTTAAAGCTGGAGCTGGAAATCAGGGAGACTCCTGAAAGTGCCTGGATCAAAGATGTCCTGGAGCCCAGTAACCCGGTCTTCTTCCTCAATACAGAGAATGTAAGCTTTCCTAAAGCTGGGTACACACAGGCTGAAACAGTCAATTTTGCAGTAACCGGACGACTTTCAGCGTATTTGTACAGTGCCCTGTCTGACAGAAGCTGGTCTTATGACTGGCGAACATTTTTTTTAAACCAGCATCTGATCAGCCCTTGCAGCCAATGGTTGTCCCCCTCTCAGAATACAATAGCTCAGCAGTGAAGTAAGGCAACCTCTGTTTTTTTTTTTTTTTTTGTTCAGCCTGCTGTGCTGAATAAAAAAACTTTACGTGTACCCAACTCTGCTCACCAGCTTTGTAAAACAAAGAATACATTCATAATCTAGAAGAACAGAGAGCAGCTTCTGTTTTGACAATTTTGTTTATAAAATGGCCTATTTTTTATGAATTTATTTATTTTTAGACATTTTTAGATATTATTTAGATTTTTAGACATTTAAGCTGAAGTGCATCTAAAATTTGATACATCACTTGTCAAGCAAACAGGTTACAGTGCAAGTGGAGTAGTCAGTATCAACAATAAACAGGCTGAAAAGGTAGTTCCATGGATCCATGACATTTAAGATGGATCCACAATGGTATTCATCTTACATGCCCTGGAAATGTAAGGTACCACTTAGAGCAGTTAATGGACAATTGTCTATAATTCAATTTGCTGTGAAGAGTTTGAGCATTACAGATGCAAAGGTTTTCGAAGGAAGGCTAAAGGAAAACAAAGGGGTGTGTGGTTAATAGTGGAGTAGCAAGTAACCCTCCTCAAGTGGATGTAGTAGAAAAGGAACATTGAGGAAAAGGGGTATTGAAGGAGGGGCTTTGGTGGGTAGACCAGAACTCCCATCCACAACTAAGTGGGTGGGTGTTTGGGAGGGAGGAGTATGTGAGAAACACAGGTGAAGGGAAAATAGGGTGGGGGATGGAGGAGGCGATAGGTGATATTGGGCGGCACAGTGGTGTAGTGGGTAGCACTTTCGCCTAGCAGCAAGAATGGTCGCTGGTTCGCATCCCAACCACGACACTACCTGCCTGGAGTTGTAATAGCTAGGTTCTATGTCCAGCAGGGGGAGACAATACAGTACAATATAGACTAGATTTTATTACCACCAGTACTGAACAGCCATTTAATTATGGATTTTGTTTTCTAATCTCATTAGAGTGGTTGCAAGTTAATGGATACCTGTCAAAATGAAAATTTTTTTTTTTTTTTCTTAGAAAAAATTCTTGCTGCCTGCCTGTCATGCTGATTTGACAATGTATAAGTATTTGAACCAAAACTAGTATGCATCAAGTAAAAACAGAATTTATGCCGGCTCGGTCAAAGTTATTGAAAGGATGTAAGCTAAAGATTCAGTTTGACAGTGGAGCAACTAGCATTTTTAGAATGGTCAGAGGAGGCCATTTCTTTCCTTCCAAATACGTTTACTTTAAATGTTAGCAGGGCTTTTGCATATGTTAAGGTGGATTTACACTGTAGTTGTATTCCTATTCTGTTGCTTTCATTGGTTCTTTCATATTAATTGGGGTTGGAGTTCTGGTCACGTTTCTGCTAAGGGAAATATTCACAGTTCAGGCAGAAATGCTGATTGGCTGGCTTCACAAAGGTGTTCCCTATGTAGCTTCAGCAGAGGTCAGATGACCACTGTTCCCCCATATGATTAGATATGATATATGATAGACATCAGCAGGAGTCTGGAGCATCTATTTCTACAAGATAAAATGTATAAGAAGCTTTTTCAAAAATTACTACAGAGGATAGTATATTTTTACATTATTGGTTTGTTTAAAATAGAAATCTGAACATTATTAATGTACTTTGACATTGTTCCTGCCTTTCTTTCACAATGGGGATACCATTTTATTTGCTAAAACAATAACTGTCTCCTGTAGATCAAGGGTACATGTGGCATCTTGTATCCAGTTTCATTGATAGCCTGACTGATAGATAAGTCAGTCATGCCTGTGTATGTGTGGAACAGTAGAAAAGTAAAAAATAAAAACAAGGCAATTTCTGTTTTTCTAGATCCCTGCTCCAGAGACAGAAGAGAAATGTGGTGTCAGTAACTGGATTGAAGCTAAGCTGGTGGCGTACCTGGCATTTCTTTTTGGAAAGGTATGTAATCTTGGTAACCATGATGATGCTGATTTAATGGTTAACAAAAGGTTGTTCCTGTTATGCATATTCCATGTCGTAATGATGGAAGCAGCTTTTGCCTTGCTGGTTGCATTCAGTGCTTATCAGTTCAAGTTATGAACACTATCTTATGCAGAGCTCTGTGGCCTGGGCTAACCTCAATAGATGATCACTGTAATGTATTGTATATCCTGGTGTTGTGATCATTTTAGACCTCAGAATGGGAACTACACTTTAAAGGTACTTCAATAAAAATGGTGCGTGAACACCTTTTTATTGTGTGGCAACTTCACCATTGGGGTGTTGGGTGTTAGATCACTACTGTTGGCTAGCAGCCCTGACATGTACTCTTTTTTTTTTTTATTTTTTTATTTTTTTTTTGGGCAATTTGAATATTTCCTTTAATTCGAAACCTTTTGGATATGTTTTTATACTTTATTTTTTTTAACTTGTGTTTTTGTGGTTATTTTAATCTGTTATTCACTGTATATATCCAGTGGTAATATTATATATGTGTGTGTATGTATGTGTATATATATATATATATATATATATATATATATATATATATATATATATATATATATATATATATATATTGTATAATATTATTCCTAAACCCTCCATAGAGAAAATAAAGTATAAGCATACCTTGGCTTAAATAAAAAATGTATACTCTCCTAGGTGGATGCAGCATTAATTTGATGCTACAACTGTCCCCTGCTGGCTCTGAATTGAGAACTGATCGATCTAACACTGGTGATTGCTCAGCTCTACCCTCTGCTCTGAGCAGAGACCAGTGACTGTCAGTTTCTAGCTCTGTGCTCTGCCCCTCCAGCGCTCACTGGATAGCTGGGCTGTGGAGGGGGTGGGAGTGACTGGCTCCATCTCTGTGGTTCACTGAGAGGCTGAGCCAGCCTCTGGTCCAGGCATCCATGTGAATTCCGACTGTAAAGCCGCCTTTATCCTGCTGTCGACTGAAAACTGGTCACAGGAGTGCATAACGAAGTGCACCCCTGTGATCTATAGAAGCAATGCAGACAAAATGGCCATACTTTTCCTTTTTAATGCTCATTTTAAGTTCCTTATATGTATGCAGCGTAATGAGCTTTTGCAGGTTTAGTGTAATTCATTTCTGCCTTTAGGGTAACTATGTTGCCTTGCAGAGTCTCCCTGGAGGCTGATTGTAGCCACCCTGATGTGTGCTATCCTGGCCTGCTTTTTATCTTTGCGTGCTGCTTTATTGTGCTCAGGTATCATCCTGGTGCGCAATGAATATTTAGGACATTTAGTCCCAACACGTTTCTGTTTTCAGGTGCTATGCTTAGTGCATGAATGTGCATTGTTACAGATGCACAAGGAATTGTGTGACATGTAGTTCCAGTGCACCAGCTCTAAGCCCTTTGCACAGCGCACGCCTTGATCTGAAGTTTGGGCAAAGAGCAGCAGTGAGGGACGTGGCTTGGAACTCTTTCAGAAGGAATAAACCTATTTTGTTTTACATCCAGTTACATTCTGTTAGAGGCCAAACGGAAATTTGCACTGAGGGTTTAATACTACTTTAATGCTTAACTCCAGTAAAATGTGTTTTTACATATTGGATGACAGAAGATAGAAACCTGTCAAAAATCCTATTTCTGTCTGTGACAAATTGGGGAGATTTCTCCTCATTCCTGTCCCTGTAAAGTCTAGAAGATACAAATAACAGTAAAACGGTTATCGGCAGTTCTGACCCTTTCAGTCAGATTTACTAAAAGTGGAGCACTTGGAATCTAGTGCAGCTCTGCACGGTAGCCAATCTGCTTCTAACTTCAGCTTGTTCAATTAAGCTTTGACAATAAAACCTGGAAAATGATTGGTTTCTTTGCAGAGCTGCACCAGGTTTTGCACTCTCCAGTTTTAGTAAATCTCCCCCCTTCTGTCTACTAAAAATGTATGTTTGATTTTTGTCTTTGTCCCCAATTGAGAGATTTCTCATGAATTACTGTTGGACCTTAATGCTAAGTAGTTATATGATGTTTGTTTCCATTTGCTTTTCTTAATTTAGGCTGGCTGTAAACCATCAGACATTGGGATTATCGCTCCCTATCGCCATCAGTTAAAAGTTATCTCCACTTCTTTTGCAAAGCTGTCCTCCAGCAGTGTGGAAGTTAACACTGTAGACAAGTACCAAGGGAGAGATAAAAGTGTGATCATCGTTTCATTTGTGAGAAGCAATACTGATGGAAAGGCAAGTTTCAGTCCTATTCTCCCTGATTTGCTGATAGAAGGCAGATGGTTAATCAAGGCTTGTATTGTTTTACTCTGCCTGTCAGAAATCACATGATACTTTCATATACAGTGGCCCCCAGAGACTTTTTTTTTTTTGTCTGCGCCACCCCACTGGTGTTTAAAAGACCCAACAAGTATTGCTTGCTCCCTGTGCAAAGCTGGTGTGTTAAAAATACCTTATCAGTTCATAACAGTGTGATAATGAATCTTAGGTCTGGCCTGGTGTCTTGGAGACAGCAGCACAAGTTTTATTTTCCACAAAGAAAAAGGCACTACTCAGATTAATATAGCAAGGAGATTGCTGTCACCGCCAGTCCTGTAGCTAAAGGAGGTCAACACTGTAGACAAATACTAGGTTGTGTGATTGTCATATCAGGCTAAGCTCTGATACTTCGGTCCATGCTGTACATATGGCTTTTAGTTGTGTCCAAGTTGAGATTAATCCAGGCCCTTGTCTTTCTGCTGTCAAATGCCAGAGCTTCATTGGACAACCGAGGTTCTGATATAAATGAATAGCATCAGGAGAGAATAGGAAGTTGAGGCACCAATTTACAGTCTGGTTCTAGGATCCGAGGGGATCTACATGGATGCATTTAAAACTTGGTCACCTGTAATTTATTTATAGTCTGTCCACTCAGAAATAACCTTCCAACAGCTACTGATAACAAACCACAGCTTTTGTTGGACTGTTTGGCCCTCTTTTTAAGTTTTGATTTTTGTCCCTTTTTTAATAGAGATACATTGTACTGCTGTATTACTGATTGTAGGGTGTAAGTTGTGTGCATTGGAAGAAACTAATGGGGGGGGGGGGGGGGGGGGGGCGGCTGTATAAAGATTTCTGTTCTTACAAGGAGAATAAACATTGAAAACTGTGAATGGGAATCTGATTTTGTTTTCCTGTCTGAACAGCTTGGTGATCTTCTGAAGGATTGGAGGAGGCTGAATGTGGCCCTCACACGAGCGAAGCACAAACTGATCTTGTTGGGCTGCGTTCCAACTCTTTCCCGCTTCGACTCGCTACAGCAACTAATTGGATATCTGGGGAATGAAAATTTAATATCCTTTTGATGTGAATACTTTTTCAGTAATATATTTTAGATCTCTATTGCTCTATAATACGCAATGTACAATCTCATGATTACTTAATCCACGTATAGAGCAATGATCTTCTATCACTTTATTAAAGTGTCCAAAAGAAAAACTGTTATACTTTGCTAGTTTCAACCGCATCATACCTTTGTTCCAAGCAACAACAGGTGTTTCTTTTAACCACTTTTTGTTAAAGTAAATATAAACTGAAACTGCACTTCCACTTTTGCAGCCTGGTTAGGATAACTCCTACTTTATATTGGTTACACAACATTATTCACATAGCACAACCTAAAAAATAAATAAAATAAAAACAATTTCTGCTTACATTTGTACATAAATTTTACATGCTTAAACTAGCAACTTTGCATTTCCCTACGTAATGTTAAGGAGGGGGTTGTGGAGTTAATGTTTACTATAACTACTCTATCTGTACTGTGCTGGCAGATCTCATTATCATTTGTAAACTAAATTTCAAGACTATCTGCCCTATCAAGGTGTTGGAGCTCTGAAAGCTTGGATTCTGCTTTGAATGTTGAGAGGAAGCTCAGCATAGCCGCACCTTGTCCATCTGACATTTTTCAAATAGCTTGCCGTATTGTGCATAATCCTGCTCCAAAGAAACCACTAGAAAGATGATTTTTTTTTTTTTTTTAAATAGTCACCAAAATAGGGTAAATCTCCTCAGCAGGGATATAGACCGCCTACACTATTATGATAGGGTTTTATAAAACAAATATATTTTATTAGTGTGTGTCTTTTATATTTTCAGCATCTTAAGAACCCCTTATTGGTATTCAGTTCATATTGTAATGTACCCCTGAAAGGTCTCCACTTGTACTGGGAAAAACCCTGAATATATGGCTTCTGAAGTCATATAGGTAAGTATTCTCATATACATAATCTACAGTATAAGCATCTTCCAGACAACCTTTACATGTCATCTTTACTAAATGTTATTTTTGATTATCTGCTTTAGTTTTGTCTTCCTTAACACCAGAACATTCTTAATCTCCCTCCAGCAGCTCATGAGCATCTCCATGGCTGAAAACAATGTGAAATGTTCTTCATCGATTCAGTTGTTAGATGCACTTTGACCATAATGTGAAATTGTGTGAAATCTGGATACAGAGTTTTATTTTATAGACTACTATTCATACAAACTGAGCTGCTGCTTAAATCATTCCAGTGAAGCTAATAATTAGATTGTGCCATTTTGATCTAAACTTGCAGTTTATTTTTATGGTCACATGGAAAGAATTTTTTTTCAAAAATACCTCATTTGTTTTAAGCTAATAAACTAAATGTGCAAACATTTTTAATACCATGCAAAAAATCCATATAATCTGACATATGGAAAGTATTTTCGTAATACTTGTTATGAATAAGCTAATTTAAGCTGCTATGGTATTTGTTTTTTGATACTGATTCTTGTTTGTTTTGAACTATTTTTATTTAAATTCTTAAGTATTTTGTATATTTATATAATGTAATTTGTAGCTTTATGATAATAAAAGGTGATGTTTTGTACATAGCGTTTTTGCTTTCATTTTGGTAAAACAAAGTATTACGTAGTATATCATTGATTATTGCAGTAGGGTTTACTGTTTTGTATCAGGTTAATCCCTCCAATCATGGCACAGGTCTGGTGCACATGGCAACTACATTTTACTTGTACTTGCTGTGAAATTGAATTTGCTGCTTAAAGTGGTTCTAAATTGTAAATATTTGTTACCTTAAGGCCTCCTCCTTCCACCTTTATACTTATACGAGTCCTTACTTGATCCAGCTCTGTGCCCACCTCATGCAGGCAAATCCTGTAATGGGGAGGACAGGGATGAGCTGCACTGTCTGCGTCTATGGATGCAGGCACCGTGGCTCAGGAGCCCACATGCAGGTGTGCCCCCATAGTAAGCTGCTTGCTTACTAGAGGAGGAGCCAGGAGTGTGGGCAGGGGACCCAAGAAGAGGTTTGCGTCTGCTCTGTGCACTTCCATTGCACATTGCAAGCAAGTATAAAACCGTTTAAAAATATAAATAAATGGTGTTCATAATCGCTAATCGGTTTTCATTTTTTTGCGCTATAGACAGAAAACAAAATATTTAGGGGGAGAAACAATATTTTTTTACTTTTTTGCTATAAAACATGTCTAATAGAAATCAAAAAAATCTAATTACTTCATAAATTTTGGCCAAAATGTATTCTGCTACATGTCTTTGATAAAAATAATAAAAAAAAAAAATCCAGATAAGTTTATATTTGTTGGTTTGCATAATGGTTAAAGTGCCTTAAAAATACTAATGGTGGGGATCAACCACTTATAATAGGACTGCGATATTGCCGCGGACAAGCTGACACTGACGCACAGGGTGGACTGACTAAATGGCACTGACATCAACAGTACCATTATTACAGTGCTCAGCACTAAAAAATATACTCACTCTACTAATGACAATGGCTGGGAAGGCGTTAACATCTAGGGAGATTAAGGGGTTGACTATGTGCTTAACTATGTGCTTAACTATGTGTAATGTACACGGAAGTAGGCAGCGTCGCACCAGTACATCGGTTTGCCTACAGCGTCCACACTGCATTGCGGGTGGAAAGTGAATAATATTTGTTGGGTTATTGCTGGTTTGTAATGGCAATTGTAAGCGGTAAAGCTGTATTTAGGCAGGTAATTGAGGTGTGTGTGTTTTTTTTTTTTTTTTTTTTTTTTTTTTTTTTTTTAAATCCAACAGAAGGAATATAGTGGACCTCACAATCGCTTGTACATTTGCCAATCAGCGGAGCACAGGTCAGATCAGTCACAAGATGGTGCTTCAGTAGCATGCATGTATCCCATGACCCAAAGTACATTGCAAACAGAGATCGCTCAACTCATCCCACAACCCAGTCGCCAGCATCCCTTGCTATTGGGTGAAATCACTAATAAAGAGCTCAGGGCAACTGTCATCTTAATTAAGTTGGGCCAAGGTGGGATCGACACTATAAAGCGTGCTCACTTTCTAGGAGTGCCTAATAAATGCAGGGATGGCAGCCCAGGAGTCTCAACCCACCTGTCCCTTATCCTAAAATGTTTATCAGGTACACTAGATGGGTATAAATATCTTTCCATCCAGACAGTACTATTTGTTGCTTCCACAATCAAGTGTGAGAAGGTTCAGAGTAGTCTACTGCATAAGGATTAGTTTCAAAGGCTTCAAAACTTCTTCCTTGATTTTAGGCTCATATGGGAGATGCTCATCTCCTCCTATAATACAAGTACGATGGTCTCTAGAGATGTCCATTTGAAATCCTGTATTAATTGCTGGTGGCTGCACCACAGTACTGTACTATCTTCTGGTACTTCTACAGCATGTGATGGACATCAACTGACACCAGAGCTTTTTTTTGGCAATGATGCAAAGGAGTTAAGACTTTTATCTAGTGATTAGCACAATTTGTGTCCCCCTAGGATGAGGTACTCTAAATGGTCACCAGGACAAGCAGCAAGGAAATATCCTACCAGTGACCATTATCACCAGGAGTAGAGGGGTCATCTCCCAAAGGGAACACTTAAGGGTCGCCAAGGTAGGAAGGGATGGAGGTATATCTGCAATAACCACAAAAATGAAAGTCTGTCAGTACTTAAAAATCTCTCCCATGTTTATCCACAAGTCACAACGGGGCAGATACTGTATACCAAACTGTCCCAGAACCCACATTGGCTACAAGAGACACATTTGTGTCATACTAACTTCATTTACAGCGGGTAAAATAATTATTAAACATGGCAACATTTTTCTAGGTAAATTTCTAAAGGTGCTATTAACATGAAATTTTCACCACGTCGTTAACAACCCATGCAATCCATACATACAAAGAAACCAAACAAATACGTTCAGAAAGGAGGTTATGTGTAATAAAATGGAATGACACAGGGAAAAAGTATTGAATGCCTGAAGAAAGGGAGATGCAAAAAGGCACGAAAAGCCAAGACACCATCTGAAATCTATCAGTAATTATAAAGCAATCCTGCCCCTTGTCAGTGCATATTAATATCAGCTGGTTCAGTCTTCAACTGATGGCCTATAAACAGGTGTCTCATAACCAAGGTGTCACGCAAGAAACATCTCATGATGGGTAAATGCAAAGAGATCTGTCAAGACCTTTGCAGCCTTATTTTTGCAAAACATAATGCTGCTATTGGTTACATAAGGATTTTTAAGCTTCTGAATGTTCAAGTGAGCACTATTGGGGCCATAATCAGGACGTGAAAAGAACATAATTTCACCATAAACCTGCTATGACCATGTGTTCCATGCAAGATTTCTGACAGAATTGCTGAAGAAAAAGCATGTTAACGCTTGTTTAAAGTTTGCTGCACAATATTTAGACAAGCCTGTGCAATACTGGGAGAATATAGTCTGGTCAGATGAGACCAAAATTGAACACTTTGGATGCCATAATACACACCATGTTTGGGTATCAAATGGCACTGCAGATCACCCTAAAAACACCCCATTACCAACAGTGAAGTTTGGAGGTGGGAACATCATGGTGTGGGGCTGTTTTTCAGCATATGGTACTAGAAATTTTCATGTCATTGAAGTAGGGATGCATGGAAAAATGTACCAAGACATTCTTGATAAAAAATCTGCTATCTACCAGGATGATGAAGATGAAATGAGGGTGGACATTTCAGTAAGACAATGATCCCAAATACAAAGCCAAGGAAACTCTCATTTGGTTTCACGAAAGAAAATATAGCTGCTAGAATGGCCCAGCCAATCACCTGACTTGAATCCAATAGAAAATCTATGGAAAGAACTAAAGTTCAGAGTTCATAGAGGCCCATGGAACCTTCAGGATTTGAACACTGGAAGAATGGTCAAAATCACATTAATATTAAATACAATTCAGTTTGTGTGTTAAATACGTTTTCCCTGTGTCATTCCATTTTATCACACACAACTTAATTTGTGAACTTATTTGCTTTGGTTTCTTTGTATGTATGGATTGTGTCGGTTGTTCCTGATGTAGTGAAAATTTCTGGTGAAGTGTTCAATACTTATTTTACCCGCTGTATAAAGAAAAAAAATGTACTGGGGTAGGAGACGATGATCTTAGGGTCACAAAGTGTGTGTGTGTGTGTGTGTGTGTGGGGGGGGGGGGGGGGTAGGGTAGAGATGGCAGTGACCTACAATGGATAGTAAAGCTTGCTAGAAAATGTAGTTTCAAAGACTGTCTTAGAAAATGACTTTGCCTGTATTACTCAAGCTACAGTGAACATGGAAAACTTAGCATCTCCTGTTACTAGAATGTTTGTTTTATTAAATGTGTTGGATACAGGTAAGCTCATGTACACCAAGCTTGTAAATTGATGTGCCTTACAAGATTTCCTCCTATGAGCAATAACTTTTCTACTAATAAGTAGACATGGTGTCCAAATCGCAAATACAAAACTGCGCATTCCAGGAACAGGAGATGGGTGCATTGTATATAACACTTTAGATGTCTGTCGAATATTGGCTAAAGAATTCCAGTGTTCCAGATTGATATATTTTTATTTTAATGCTTGGTCTATGGAAATGTTTCATGTGAACAGACTGACGTTTTACATAGGAGGTTCAGCTTGTACAAGAAGTTTGTATATGAGACACCTTTTACGCAGCAAATAAAAAAGAGAAAAAACACTCACATTGCCTCATCCGCAAATATTGGCAACAAAAAGAAAACAAAAAAGGAATTCAAAGAAAACCTGTGGTTGGTCTTTAACCACTTGCTTACTGGGCACTTAAACCCCCCCTTATCCAGACCAATCTTCAGCGCTGTCGCACTTTGAATGACAATTGTGCGGTCATACAACACTGTACCCAAATGAAATGTTTATCATTTTTTTCCCCCATATAGAGCTTTCTTTTGGTGGTATTCGATCACCTGTGTGATTTTATTTATTTTTTGAAAAAAATGTAAAAAGACCGATTAAAAAAATATATATAAAATTTCTTGTTTTAAAAATTAATATTAGTATTAGTTATCTTAATATAGGGTAATTTTTGTCCATCATTTATGTACGCTGATGAGGTGGCACTGATGGGCTTCGATAGGTGGCAGTGATCGGTTACACTGATATGCAGCACTTCTAGGTGACACTGATTGGCACCACTAGTGGGCATTGATAGGTGGCACTGGTGGGCATCAATAGGTGGCACTTGTGGGCATAATTACTCTATAAATGAGGCATAATTGCCTCTTCCTTTTCGGGACCGATGTCCCTTTAAGAACTAGCCGGTGATCTGCTTTTTTTTTTACTCCTCCGCTGTCAGCGTGAGGAGAAAAAAAGATCACTGAGCTTTAGTTTACATCATGTGATCAGCTGTCATTGGCTGACAGATGATCACATGGTAAGGGACCGGCCCCTTACTCAGAT
Organism: Lithobates pipiens; assembly: GCF_037356315.1. Taxonomy (NCBI): domain Eukaryota; kingdom Metazoa; phylum Chordata; class Amphibia; order Anura; family Ranidae; genus Lithobates; species Lithobates pipiens. The sequence goes on along the minus strand of NW_027507787.1, from coordinate 38,014,318 downwards.
CGGTGATCACCTGAGTCTCAGTGACTCGGTGGTCACAGCATGCACAGGGGAGGCCCTCATATGACGGCCTCCCAGTAATTCACATCCGTGCTGTGGCTGTCATTCAGCCATAGCGCGGATGGCAGGAGGTTAAAGGCACAACAAACACTGGGAGTACAATTTTTTTTTTTTTAACATTTATTGAAAAATAATGACAGTGAGTTTCAGACCCTTCCTATAAAACTATCCTTTGTGGAAGACTGATGTGAAACGTATTAACTTCATCGAGATATTAAGATTTTTTTTTTATTCTCTTTTCCAGATTTTTATTATTTTCTTTACAAGCTAATAACTGTACTTAAATCAATATAACTGCAGAGAATACTGTGATTTCCATTGTGCATACCAGTACGTCTGCAAGCCTCCTGCATGTATCCCTACATTAAAAATGTCACCCCCTTGAGAAGTAGGAGCCCCGCAATACTCTGGAATCAGTGAGTGGATCTCTTTGCCGGAGCATGGTGGGTGGAGTCGTGGTGTCACAAGACTCCCCGCCCACCTCTACACTTTCCTACTGTCCTATTCCTGAGTTTTGAGTAACATCCAGTCAAAACTCCGGAAAGGCACCACATGACTTCAGCATACCCAATCATGCGGAGGTGTGGAGCAGCCAATCCTGGGAGAGCTGGAGAAGAAAGGAGGAGGGATGTGAAGCTGGAATCGTAACACACGCACTGCTCTCTTGCTGGTTCATGAGATAAAGAAATCAGATGTCAGTCACAGCAGTGGCGGATGTGGTGACACAAGCTTATCTGTGTGTTTTTTTTATCTTACTAAAAAAAGACAAGAGGATTGCTCAGAGCTGGATTAACTCTTTGTGGCAAGACTGGGCACAGATGACTTGACATCCTCTACTGTACCAGGTAGAAGTTTTCATTAAAACATTTTTTTTTTCAGATTTAAATCCACTTTAAAGTGTATCTAAACTTAAAAAACAAAAATGTAATATACAGTATTGCAGCTTACCAATTCATGCATGCGGCAACTGCATTTGTTTTCTCTTTTTAGGGTTTTTAATTTTATTTTATTTTAAGCTAGTGGCCCAACTTCCTGTCTTAGGCCTCTTTCACATGAATGGTACATTCAGGTCTACCTATCAGTTCTCAAATCAGATGTAAACAGATGGGCAGAGGGTGTTTGTGTGGGTTGTGTCTGAGTGTGCTTTAAAAAGGCAAAAGCTAGCAATGACTGCCCTTTTCTCTTTTCTTCTCTCTCATTGAGCCAAGCTAAAAGACACGGAGGATGGATATACGGAACGTATCATCCATGTGCTTTTATTTCTATATGCTCTGTAATATTCTAAGATTTCTATGTTAGTGTTCTATTTTCTCTGTAAATTAATAAGACATTTGCTTCTTTGAGCAGTGTGTTCATTTTTATAGCTAAATATTGTTATTATATCAGCACCATCAATGTTATCAGAGCTTTGATAGACTAGCTAATTATAGGAACAGACAAGATAATATATATTTATACGACCAGTTTTAACTGTTTCACAGGTTCAGTGGACTGTCCATTTGTCGAGTTATTTTAGGGATCCAAAGCTGGTTGCAAATTGAATGATAGAAGCGTTCTGCTGTCCATACACATATGCAAGCGGCATTCAAGGCTGTGATCTTCCATCTGCTCTACTGGGTACATCTGTGTGTTCTCTGATTATAGCAGTGTTCCGTTTTATTGTATTTACTGGAATGGTAAGAAATCAATACGAGGATACCGGAAGTGACGTTCGCATACACGAGCGGATTGCTCGTCCGTTTTTAAAGCTGTATTTTATCGTATGTTTGTGAGTACCTCTTTTTTTATATCGTTACAATAAATTTTACGAACGTACTTCACCATCCGAGTGTACCTCTATCTTTCCTATGAGACCTCTGGGAGTTATACTGAAGCCAAAGATCTATATGGAAACTATCTGAGAGGAAAAATACCTACCTGAGGGGACCAATATCCACCTGCTAGGAATTGGGATAGAATCCCTGGACCCTTGTTTTTGCTGCTTGATTTGCTGTTTACCTTACAGCAGTAAGGTAAGGGGCCATTTCACCTAGTGTGCCGTGTATACTGGAGACACAGAAATTACAACACGATTGCTGGCACCTGTCTTTCTTTTTGAGAAGCACTGAACAAGTCACTGAGCACCTATTTCAGCTTTTATATAGACTGTCTTATATACATATTTAATAATTTTTTTTATATTTTTTAAGAAGATTACGGAACCAATTATCACTGTCACTTTATTTAACTTCACTAAAGACTGTATTTTACCATTTTTTTCATGCACTATGAATTGCACGTTTTAACATTTGCACTTTATGGAATATTTTTTCCTTTTACTTAGTTACTTATGTTGATATATAAACACATGATTTCTGGAATTTAAGTTTTATAATACACTAGCACAAGGCACCTTAATTTCTATTTAAGATAGGCTAGTTGATTTATAGCTAGATTTTATTTTTTCCAGTACTAGGCTCTCTATATTTATATTTATATCTAGTTCAGGTAGCGCAACACCATCTGTTTGATTTTCATTTTTAAGAAATCAATACGCTCTTTAAACCGTAGCTTTTTTTTTTTTTTTTCCCCTTTTTTTTCTTTCTATCTTTATTTCTTTATTAAGTTTTTGCACAGTTAACAAAAAAAATCAGTACACATTCTTCCCCATGATGTCCCGACCCTCCCTTTAAACCGTATCTTTAATTAAACTTTAGTTTTTATTGATTGACTAAGCAACATGTTCTTTGAAAATAATCCTTTGAAATGTTTTATTTCTCATTAATACTCTGTATTGTAATAGACTTCCATTTATGATTATTATTCATCATATACTATTTATTTACATAAAGCAAGTTTTCATATAAGATTCAATGTGTTTGTTACAATTTTTTCAGTTATAAGCACATATATAGATACCATAGTAAATCTAAGAGTTCTTTATTTTTAAAAAGCCTACACTAGTTATTGACAGAGTGAAGGTGCTGGGCACACATTATGTGAGCAGCAGTCACAAGACATAATACACAAGTTATCACATTGCTTTACATCAGATATTGATATCACTGCACATTTGACTAAGATGTATAGATAGCCAAAAAATAACGTAACTTGTAGAGAGACATTTTTATTTATAGCCTTTTCATTTTATAGTCGCTAAATTTAAACCTGTGCAAAGAAATATACAGCCTACCTTTGCTGATCTCTTTCTAAAATATTAGTTGCCTGGCATTAATCATGTCCATACTTTGAATCTCTAACCTGGATCAAGTCTGAAAATTAGATGTCATACTTACATCAGGACTTCACTCTCTCAATCAACATTGACTATTTTTAAAACTTTTGCTGCTAACACTAGTAAATAGATAGGAAAATATATCATGTTAACTTGTTTTAAACTTTTTTATATTTCTTCAGTTACTTCCTGGTTTCAAGGCTTAGGCACATGATGTCATACAGCCCAAGGGTCTTCAGGAGGGGCTCTCCGTTAACTACACCCTTCTGCCTACATGCCTGAGCTAGGGGCAGATGGATTCCAGGAAGTCAATGCTACGTGAAAAACATCAGCTCTTGCTCAAGATGGCCAAGGCTAGAAATTCTAGGGGATATTTTCAAAGTTGTGCAGGAGCCTGACACTCCACTGATCCTGGGTGCAATGCTTTGCTTGATCAAGTAGATTTTTTTTTCTGCAAAAATATGTGCATTTAATTTTTTTTTCCTAAAAGGTGAACTTATCCTTTAATAGGGCCTTTTCCCAATGACCTTCAATATAAGATTGATCGCCTTCTCCCACTGACTGCCAAGCTAACGGGGCCCTTTTCAATTGACCACCAATGTAAGGGAGAATTTTCTGCAAACAAACAATTTAATGTAATACTACAATTTCCACAGTTGGCATTTATATTTTTGGCTTTATGGTTTAATTTAATTATTATTGAAATGAATTGTCGTATAGCATGGGTGTCAATTTCTCAAAGTATACCACATTCTTTATTCTTCATTTATTCAACTTGCTGTTTAAGCTAATGTCCTGCAAGCGGTAAATATTATAATTATAAGCAGGGGCTTGGTGAGACCTAAAAGGTTTTTTTCAGGGGTTCCTTCATGTTAAACGACTTCCAAAGAATCACTTATGTATCTCTAGTCTAAAGGTCACCTTTACTGGGGTAATACGTGGGCTGTTATTGCTGAGTGATCCTTTTAAAAAGGCGTATTGCCCAACTATTATGCTGATCCAATGCCTTCATTATTTTCAGAGTAACTGACCTGGAACAAACATGCACTTGTTGCATGCTTGTTCAGTAAGTACCTCCAAGGTATTAAACCAGAGACACCCATGCCACTACTATATTCAGAAATTCATCACTATCTTCTTCCATATTCCTTTTAGTAGAGATTTGCTTTAACTTTCTTCTGGATGATGCTATTCACACCTCCATTCTGCTTCTAAGCATTGGGAAACATCGGCAGTCAGATACACCTCCTGATTTTACCACTGGAATGAATATGGTAGTAACTCCTAGGCTTTGCAGCATTCAAATCATGGGCAACATAGAGACCTACAGCAGAAAACACTGCACAAGGAGCTACCAATCATGCCAAAGTACTTACTCTCCAAATGCCAACTGCAGATAATATTTTAATGTCATGTGAATTCTTTAAATAGACATATCACAGATCCTTCTTTAGAATGGGCCAGTCCTATGATTAGTTAATTCATACAGCCTGCATAAAAGCTTAACACTACCAGTGTTGTATAGCATGTCCCTGCTTGGTGCTGTGGTTCCTCTGCCAGCCACTACATCTCCACAGGACATAGTAGTAATGTAGCACGTTGCAGGAAAAGTCACTGTTCCCTGTAGGGGACCAGGTAAACCTCGCCATACACCTATAGATTATCTGCAGATTTTCTATGGTTAGATGGAAAAGTGCAACAGATTTCTCCATGTATGCTTAACTGTGTGGATGGAGGAATCTCTCACTGGGCCAAGCTTTAGTATCTTTCTAGTCGGCCCAGCTGGCTGTCAACCTTAACGATGCCTGCACCCAATCAGAATGTTCAGGTATTGTGAGAGCCAGCGGGGCCAACTAGCAAGATATGGAAGCTTGGGCAAGTGGGAGATTCTTCCATCCACACAGTTCAGCGTAGATGGAGGAATCTGTTACACTTTTTCCATCTGACCTTAGAAAATCTGCAGATAATCTATAGCTCTGATGAGCAAAGATTGGAGTTATCTTCCATTTACAGAGTAGCTCTATTTTTATTATTTCATAAGTAGTAGAGTAATCACTTATTTTATAAATGCTTTGGCAAAATTTATGTATTTTTTAAACCTAAATTAAGTTCATTTTTTCTAAGCCAAAGCTTTCAGAGATATACAGACAGTCCCCGAGTTGCAAACATCTGACTTACAAACAATTTATAATCACCGTTTACACTGGTGTGATTTGTCATGTGTTTGACAGTTCCAAATTGCATGACAAGCCGCACCCTATTGCCGGAAATGGAACCATTCATATAGCCACGACTCATGTCACAGCAGTTATAAAAAATGTTCCTGCACTACTTTTCCTTTTACTTTTACAATTTCATCATGACTTGCATATACTTCTGTTCAATGAAGCCGCAATGAAATCGGCAGTGCAAATCACACTGATGTGCGGCTTTGAAATGACGTGATGTGTGGGTTTCATTAGACTTTTTCCGTCAGAATGTCCGACCAACAAAGTTTGAGAGCTGGATATAAAATTTTCCAACAACATGATCCGATAGGACTTTGTCCGATCGTTTGTAGAGAATTCCGATCGGACAAAGTGCCACACATGCTCAGATCAAATTACGAGACCAAAGCTATTGGCTACTAGCCGAAACGTAGTCCCGTCGTAACGTACAAACGTCATCATGTTCCGAGCGGATTTTCCGACAACTTTGTCCGACTGTGTGTATGCAACACCAGTTCCGGACAAAATCCATCAGATTTTGTTGTCGGAATGTCAGACCGTGTGTACAAGGGCTAAGAGTTATGGGAAAAAAGATGTCTCCGCTGAAGCTTTATTACCAATCCTTGTTTCCACAACAACCCAAAATTTTCAAAATCCAATTGTCATTGGGACAAAAAGTGAGGTGAAATTTTCTGAACAAGGGCACAGACAGCAAAACAAAACATTACACGGGTGTTAACCCTTCCCTATGCTATCCTAAAAAACTTAAAAATGATTTTCTTGGTACCTGTTCCAACCTGCATACGAATTCAACTTAAGAACAAACCTACAGAAACCTTGTTTGTAACTCGGGGACTGCCTGTAGTGGGCATTACCTGTACCAGTAAATTGGCATGATTCCTCACTTTCAGAATTGCTCCAAAAGTCTTCATCTATGATAAATTGAGGCAGTATGTAACAAGGTACAACTAACTGTATTGTGCAGTCAGTGTACCAAATATTGGATGGAATGATAACAAAAAGTGCAGTCCATTTTTAAGCGGTTCTCAGTGATATGTTTAACATAACCAGACAGTTACTATACATTTAATCAGTCTACATTTGTGCGTTGTTAATTTAGAGGTACCAGGACTGTGCTTCATACATTCAGAATCCACACTACCTCAATCTAAGGGTAGTTCAAGGAGTTCTGTGAGCCGTTAATATTTGGATACATTGCATTACTGTTTCTGTACGATGGTTCCATGATGTTCCTGGGTTTGTATTCAGACTCCCAGCTTTCCTTGTGTGGTAAAACTTCTTCCTGGCTAAGATGTTTCTCCTTTTTAAGAAAAAGTAAATGATTAAATATCCTTATATAGATTACAGTAATGGACTGAAAACAATGAAGCTGGCTAGATTTACTAAAGGCATTTGTTTAAGAAATTCAGGAGACTAGATTTACTAAAGGTATTTGTCAGGACTTATACTGTTACATATGTAGGCTGCATTTTCTTTTCTTTGATAACAGCAGAGCAGTTACACAGGTCAGAGGAAACATTTTCTAATACCTGTAGATTTTTCTTGGTGACTCCTGTATTCATATTTTGTTGCTGAATACTGCCACTGGCAGTAATCGCATGCATAAATATCCAACAGGCTGGTTATACCTAAGTTGATTGATTGATGGATGGCTTGAGTACAATCAGTCTGCAATTACATGGATCAAAATTTGGCCAGCCCCAGCTAAACTGGCTGAATTTCAATCCATGTATGGTTGGCTTAAGGGAGGTTTAATACCCCTGTAATTTTTTGTGTTGTCTCTGTCCCATTAATGAGATTTCCCTTGTGTTTTGAAACTGTTAAAGACTGTTGCCATAGGAGACAGCATTCTTACACATGCAGATGTGTCGTCTTGCTGGATGCCTTTCCCAGCATGACTGTCCTCCTATTGAAGTCTCAGAGTCTGCCAGTTAATCTTGCAACCACCTAAGGGTGTTCTGGCCCTTTTTAAGAAAAATAAACTTTCTTTTGCATCCAAGAAGTATCTGGCACCCAATAACTTAACTACTCTACACCCACCATGCTTCACAACCCACTACATACAGAAGGATGTCAGCTATCCCTTGCCCTGGAGGTTCTCATTAGATCAAAGGAGGCCTGGGACCTTGCTACACTTTCAATATTAATTGTAATCAGGACAAATAGAGAGGGCGAATCACCCTAATGGGGACACAGATAGCAATAAAACCTGACATGGGTTCCAATTCATCTCCACTCTGTCCAAAACAAAAAAAAGGCTTTGCCTTTAGGTATACTTTAAGTCATTCCTTTATGAGGGCTGGAAGCACACTGTAGGATCCTGGGAGTGTGTATTAGACCCTTTTCACACCAGGGCATTTTGCAGGCGCTATACCATTAGAAATAGCGCCTGCAAAACACCCTAAAGAAGCTGCACTATTGTGTGTAGTGTGAAAGCCCCGAGGGCTTTCACACTACAGCGGTGCGCTGGCAGGACGTCAGAAAAAAGTCCTGCCAGCAGCTTCTTTGGAGCGGTAAAGGAGCGGTGTGTTTACCGCTCCTCCACCGCTGCTGCCCATTGAAATCAATTGCGCCGCAAATCCGGCGGTAAAACGGCGCTTAAAATAGCGGCGTTTTACCACCAACACAAGGTGTGGTGTGGTGTGAAAGGGGTCTTAGAGCTGTTTACCTTTTAGAGGGACTTTACTACTCTTGTTTTCTCCCTGCTTCAGTGATGCTTGTTAACAGCAATACAAATTGGTTAAATGCATTCTCACCTTCCAGTATCTAAACTTGTCTCACATAGGACTACTGTCTGTTTGCATGCATAGGGCACTATGGCTTTGTGCCTGGGATGTTGATGACACAGCTAAGGAGCATCTGACACTGTTACCCTTTGAGTGGAAGAACCCATTACATCCTGCATCTACTTCAACTATAGTAGCACACAGGTATTAAGAGCTTACATCTCATTCAGGTGGTAGGGCTCAAAACCAGAGTTTATCTAACCCTTCTGACCTGCATAAAGGTGCACTCCCCACTTCCACGCGTATGGCTTGGCAGGTTTGCTATTTGATTGTCCATTACCACTCTCATCCCCCAGAGACAGACCTTTGAGACTTGACACAGGAAATGCACAGCTGATCAGCTCAGCGGCACTCAGTATAAAGAAGAGCTCCAGCATTAGTAAATGAAAACATTTGGCATATGTGCATATGCATGGCCCTCCATGTGGCTTCTCATCCCTGCGGCTCTGTGTCTCCCAACGAACAGTAAGTTCTTTTTCTCGCCCTGCTGGAGTCCTGAATCTTGGCTAGACTTGGCATATGGTTTAGTGACGAGTACCCAGGGGCAGACTGACAACTCATGGGGCCCCCGGGCAATAGGAGAAGATTATGGGGCCCCCCAGGCAATAGATTATGGGGCCACACAGTATACACATGCACGCATACAGTATACACACACAGACACACAATATACACACAGAATACACATACACACACTGAAAAGGTACTGGAGAGGCGGGGCAGCTATAATCTTGGGATTTAAAAAAAAACACAGATTTTTACATACTGTCCCTGGCTTTTATTGAGGCTGTCATCCCCGATGGGGCCCCTTAGTGGCATGGGGCCCTCAGGCAGTGCCCGTGTGACCCAATGGTCAGTCCGCCCCTGCGAGTACCACACTACACTGCTAGCAGGTGGGGTCAACAGGACAGGTTAAATACGAGCAGACATTATAAGATATCAAACAGATGGTACAGCGCTCTAACTAAAATAAAATGATTACTAACATATTAAAATTAATAAAAAGTCCAAAGATAGCTTTTGAGTCAAAAAGTCCACGTGAGGAATCTTCAGTGGTATACAGTCAGTTCATGCATAAAGTGACTTAGTGCCAAGGGGGGGACCACCACCAATGGTAAAATTGGCTGCTCACCTCATCGTATGGACCCTTTAAATTACAGAGGGTCGTATGCACTTAAATATCAACTCATCCAATCGCTGTACTCCTCTCCGACAATATCCGACCAATTCACAAACGAAAACACAGCTTTCTCCTATTCAGAGTCAAATGAACTGACACGTTCGTGGAATACCTCAGGCAGTGGAATACCTCAAGTCCCTTACTTCATCCGTGTCCGCTGATGAAGTCCCGCCCATAGGGACGTAACGTACGGACGGAGATCACGTGACGTCACCCGCGGTCATTGATCATTTTAAATATCGTATGAAGCTTCGTTATTGTAAGTGTGTTTTTTATGTATATTCATCATTAAAACGTTTTTCTATGGAGAGCACTATGGCCTGTCTTTCTATCCACATGGTCTGAGGAATTGTGAATACTGCTATATACCGATCCAGTGTGGGTATTCCACGAACGTGTCAGTTCATTTGACTCTGAATAGGAGAAAGCTGTGTTTTCGTTTGTGAATTGGTCGGATATTGTTGGAGAGGAGTACAGCGATTGGATGAGTTGATATTTAAGTGCATACGACCCTCTGTAATTTAAAGGGCTCATACGATGAGGTGAGCAGCCAATTTTACCATTGGTGGTGGTCCCCCCCTTGGCACTAAGTCACTTTATGCATGAACTGACTGTATACCACTGAAGATTCCTCACGTGGACTTTTTGACTCAAAAGCTATCTTTGGACTTTTTATTAATTTTAATATGTTAGTAATCATTTTGTTTTAGTTAGAGCGCTGTACCATCTGTTTGATATATTGTATTTTGGGATTTGGTAATTGATCCTTGGTGTCCAGCAGCTTTTCGTAAAGGGGTTGTACTGCGCTGATTTTTTCTGTATTTATATTTAGACATTATAAGATCACTATTACACTATAATAATGGAACTGTTTGGATTTAAGCCACATTATAACTGACATTTATTACTCACATGCTGTTTGGAGCACTGGTTATTTGCATGATACTCATGTTCACATTCAGCTTGGACATTGATTGCAATCACCTGTACCAATCCTAGAATTCTGTCAATATTTCAGGTCTGTGGAGATGCCGCTGCATTCTGCAATTAATCACTGAATCACCTGACAGGGTTTATGACTACTATGCATGGGTCATATGTGAGCTTAGATGTCTGCTACTAAGGCACACAGCACCTCATTGGCTAGTGCTTAGTGTGGTTTCCTAGGACCCCTAGTGACCCTATTCACATCCCATTATATGTGTGACAGTTTATGCAGATGTTTTGAATGGTTTGGGTGTTTGGGATCCCAGAGATGTGCATTTTAATAGACAATGTTGTCTTTTAACCCTTTGCAGTTGCCTATTGTAATTGTTCTCTGTCAAATTTTGTAATTTGTGAATAAAATATTTTGGAGTATACAGCTGACAGTTCTCACTCAGTTTTGAGGTATGGACCTCTTGTGGGACTTTCTATTGTACCTAACCCCCTTTTTTTTTTCAGTGATGCCCAGGTCCTATTGGTGAACTCCATGGGTGATTCGGTACTCCCTTCCTAGACCCTGCTCCATGGAATAGCGTCAGTTTGGTCCATGTCCACCCCCCCCCCCTTTCCCTTCCCTGGCCAAGTAACCCTTTGCAGCCTTCAAGCTTGATCTTCGAGTGGAGAATTTCCTTTACTCATACCTCCTCCTTTCCTCATATTGCTGAAAATCATTGTTTATTCTCCCAGGCTTCTTTTGGGACCTCAACTCCCGCAGTACTTGATACTTCTCATTCCTTTTTGAGGGATCTCTTGACCTACAAGGTTGACTGGGACCAATTTCCTCTGTTCCTGACCATAGTAAGGAGCTGATCCTTCAGTGCCCTCCAGCAGTACCAGTCCCTGCTTTTAGCATTGGCCCTCATGCCTATGCTAGTGCTTATTCCTAACACCCAGGTATCTAGAACTGGTAAACTTGGTTCACCTATGTGAAAGCTATTGTACTTAGACCATTGCTGCTAAGGTAACCCACTTACTGTGGACTATCTGCATCTTCACAGAATTCCCCCATGTTCCCCTTTTAGGGTTTATGGTGTGGGTGGACGATGTCCCTCTGGTAGGGTTTTTCCATTTTTTACAGACTCTGCTCTTCTGTGTTTGGGAGCCTGGACTCTATGGGAGACATCCAGTTGGTCTCCTTGGAACAGGAATTCCCCAACACAATCCACTGATCTCAAGCAGAAGTAGGGCATATTCTTCCCTCCTACCCTGAGGAGCATATCTTCATGCTTAGGAAATTATTTTGGTCCCCAAAACAGACACTTCCCAACTTGTTGTGGGTATTTCAGTGGGTCCATATCCTGACATGGTCCATATTCCCTGGTTGGACATCGCCTGGGTACTGCAGATGCTTTGAGAAGGTTTGGGAACTCTCCTGTGACAGAGTGACCTGCTATCTTTGTCAAATGCCACGGAGTGTGTCTTTCCTGACATCACCTATCCAAGGACAAGGAATGTCTTTTGGATCCACTAGTTACCCTACGTTAAAGGGTAAGAGTTCAGCACCTAAATGCCCCCCCCCCTTCCTGTTTGAAAAGAAGTGTGCATCCTTGGATTACCCTATTCAGGCAGAACATGCTGGGACATGCTGCAGGTCTTTCCTATGTGAGATGGTGTAAATCCAGACCTAAGAGATCAATTCCAGGAAAGAGGTTTCTCTTCTGCAGCTGAAATAAGTCCTCCTAGATTCCTACTCTTTCCTGTCCCCAAAGAGATAAATGTTCTCAGTAGTGTGATTAAGATTCTACCACTTGCTCATTGATGAAGGATGCTGCACTGATCCAGGGTAGGTTTAATGATTTTTAGAATCATGGAATTTGTACTTGGTAACGCAAGTTTGCAACCCAAAGAACACCACAAGGTGTTTGGTTGGAACGAGTCCTGCTCATCCTGGTGTTTTTGTGCACCAGTCTAGTGTTCAGTATACCTCACCGCTGCTTGCTCACCTTACACTCTCCTTTAGGTGGACTTCAGTGTTGGTACTTTTTTTTTTTAACAGAAGAGTTCTTCGTTTTTTTCCACCAGTCTTGGAGATAATTTTCTTTTGGGTTAGTATTCTGTGAGCACTCTAACAACCATTGTTGTCTTGTTGCAACAATGGTTGTCTGTTTTAGACAAAATCTTCTTTCATCTTCGCAGATCCTCCATTCCCTAATTTTCAGGGTTAGAAATGCTAGGCTTGAGCCGTCTACTGATGACTTTCTGGTTTTCTCTTTTGAAATTTTGTTTGTCAAAACTTCCCTCTGGGGACACATCTTATTCTTAGGTCATGTCTTCCTGTTCAGGTACTAGGTACTGTTTTCCCATCTCTTTTTGGTGGACTGTTGGGGTCCTCCAGTTTCTCACTGAACTCTAGAATGCGGTGACGTACAACATGTACGACTGGACTAGAAAAGGGAAGTTAAATGGCCAGTAGTCAATAGCTGCCCATGCTTTGTTTTTGGTCCGTCGGAACAGTACACAGGCGAACGGTTTTCCCAATAGGAAGTGATTCCAACAGAAAGATTTAAAACATGTTCTATTTCTAGATCCGTCAGAATTTTCGGGAAAAAAAAAAAAAAAAAAGATGAAGCCCACACACAATTGGAATATACGATGAAATGATTCCGTCTGGAAAGTCCGACCATGTGTACACGGCATTAGACTTCTCTTAAATGGTTTCTTCAAAATTCCTGTGCACCTCAATGGACGATGGAGATTGTCCCAACCTCCTGTAGATGGCAGTATAACTTGACTGTTTCTAAATTCCTGTGTTCCCAATGGATGAGATTTTACATTAAGACAATTTTATTTTTATTTTTTTTAGCTTTTTCTACCTAGTTAGGGTAGTTACTAATGTTGGCTTCATGCTGTAAATCATTAAACTGCACCCTTTGCTTCTGACTGCTAAGCAGGGATACCTTCCCATTTATTGTTTCTATTGGTGAGAGACAGGAGCATTTCACTGTACTTCTCTGCCTTTGGTGACTTAGCATTGTTTTCGTTTGCCCACCATTTTAAATGTAGTGCCAGCAAGTTTTGGGGCAAATCTCTTTTCCTTCTATTACAGCAGTCCATGCTATTTAGCATATCTGCCACTGTGGGTGAACCATCTAACAGGGCCCTTTTATTGGTACTCTGCAAGGCCTAAACTAAGCACAGGAAAGGATTGTGCTTTATGTACCTGCTACAGACTCTATTCAAATCAACTGCATTGGTGGCAGCCAGAGCCCCTCTTTTAACTTCAGCTGCTTATTCCTCTCCCAGCGATTTATGTTTCAGTTGGTGCTTATCATAGCTCTTTCTGTTGACAGGGACTTAAAGCATCTGCTACCACCTTCCCCATTGGGCTCAAACATAGAGATGCCTGATGGGCAGCAGCGCAGCTGATAAGTGGCTAGCACTTGTGCCTTGCACCACTAGGGTTGTTAATTTGAATGCCAACCACGACACTACCTGCCTGGAGTCTGCATGTTCTCCCTGTGCCTGTGTGGGTTTCCTCCAGGTACACTTTTCCTCCCATACTCCAAAAACACACTGGTAGATTAACTGGATCTTGTCTAAATTGTCCCTAGTATGTGTAAGTACGAATGTGAGTTAGGGACCTTAGACTGTAAGCTCCTCGAGGGCAAGGGCTGATGTGAATGTACAATATACTGTAAATGTAAAGCACAAAAATTGACAGTGCTATACTGCTATACAATTACCTGTAATAAATAATCATTGAGGATTCTTTTAGGGACCCCCCCCCCCCGAAGATTCATTGTCATACATGTACGCTCAGCTAGTTCCAGTCGACAGATGCATTTTCCTAACTAGAGGAAAACTGTATCCTTTCTAATTGTGGTCGGCGTTTCTCTTAAAGTTGCAGGAAGCCTCCATTCCTCCACCTAACACAATGTTGGACCTTGGTTTCCATGGACCTAAATGCTCCCTCATCATCATTTTTGATGATTTGATCTCTAAAGATTGATAACACCCAGACAACAATACCTTGCCTCCAAGTGCTTTATCCCCATAGAAGACACTCCTTCTCAAAGGATCATACCCGCAAGAATCTGGATGTAATTTCTGAAACTCATTTACACCTTAGTGGGCTCTCTATTAATTCAGTTCAAAATGAAACAGAAAATGCAACATCTGTGGCTTAAACCAATCATCTGGGGGGCACAATAAACTGTTGTCCGGTAACAGAGGTAAAGTTTATCCTGTCCTGGGTGGAGTGTCAAGTTCTAGTGATCTCTGCATTGCACATTCCTGGGGTGGTGAATTGGAAGACAAATTTTCTTTGCAGACAATGTCTGAACCCAGGAGAATTGTCTCTTCATAAGTTCTGGGATACATATGAGCATTGGGGAACACTGGATGTGGGCTTTCTAGACTCTCGGTTCAACAAGAGGCTGGATTGATTTGTCTCCAGAATACTGGGATCAGTAAACCCTACTACTTTGTCTACATCAAAGGACTAATGTTGAGGGAATTTTTTCCGATAACACTCACAGCTCCAGATTTGCCTTAGAGAGTGTGAAACAGTAAGTCGCCCTTGTTCTGCTGTTAACTGATGCTCTGTAGCCTCTGGCATATTGTCCAGATCTGTTCACTCAAGGTCTGATCCTTTACACTGCTTCTCATTTTTCTGGCTTTGATGGCCTGGCTGTAAAAACCAATGCTCTTAGACCCCTTTCACACTGAAGACCACCCCCGCGCTAGCTGTAAAGTGCCGTTCTGCTTAGCGATGCTTTACCGGCACTGTGCGGGTGTGGGACACTTTTAACCCCAAAGAAGGGTTTAACAAGGGGTTAAAAGTGCCTGAAAAGCGATTCAGCAGCACTGCCCATTGATTTCAATGGCAGGGGCAGTGTAGTGTATACACACCACCCTAAAGACACTGCTTGCAGACTTTATTTTCCCATTCTGCAAGCGCATTGCCCCAGTGTGAAAGCACTCAGGCTTTCACACTGGAGAGGCAGTTTACAAGTGCTTTACAGGCGATATTTTTAGCTCTAAAACGCCTCTAAAGCGCCTTCTGTGTGAAAGGGGTCTAAGAGACAGGGGCATTTCAAATTTAGGCCCCTTTCATACTTGTGCGACTTGGGACTGCAAAGTCGCATGACAAGTCGTACCCCATGATTTCCAATGAGTTCCATTCATATCTGTATGACTTCAAGTCTCACCAACTTCAAAGTAGTCCCTGTACTGCTTTGGTCCAACTTTGATGCGAGTTGAGGTCCATAGACCTCAAGTTTACACGGCATTCCCTAAAATCATGGCAAAATCACATCTGCAAAATTGCGTGGCTTTCAAGTCGCGGCAGTGTGAAAGGGGCCTTAGTAATCCTGACACAGGTTAAAGCTCCTAAATCTACTTCCCGCATATTTTTATCATCAAACGTGAATTTTTTTTTCCATTGGTAGTTTCTGGGGCTTTCCCTAGGTGCTTTTTAAGTGGGCTGTGCTTCTTTGTTTCTCCATTTAGGTGTAGAAAAACATTTTTGACACCCTAGCACCAACATCTTCTTGCTAATCATTTGCTGGTTCATCCATTCATACTAGGCATTACACTTGTTGCTCCACCTGCTACCAGCAGTAGAAATTAAGCTTAGTAATGTCGGTGCTACAAAGACCTCCTCTCAAACCTATTCCAGATGTCTGCTTGGCGTTACTATCCTGTTAGGCAGCTATTTTTTGTGGACATCACTCTGGGCAGAAGGGTTGTAGCATTGGCTGCATTGCCCTGTAGAAAACCTCATCTGATTTTACATAGGGACAAAGTTGTTTTAAAAGCACAAACATTTTTTTTTTTCTTTTGCCCAAAGTGGTTTCTGCTCTTCACCGTAATGAATTAATGTTTCCATCACCGTGTCTGGCATCGGTTCACTGCAAGATTTTTTTCCATTGCCTGGATGTGGTGAGGGCCATCGGGGTTTAACATTCAACCACTTCTTTTAGGCACATGGATTCCTGATTTGCTATTCCAATTGTTCTAAAGGAGTTTCTAAGTGGACAGGTTGTTGTGTAGGCCTTAATGATAGAACAGCGAGTGCTTTCTGGGCATTTTACCATCAGGTTTTTGTTTCTCAGATCTGTAAGGCTGTGACATGGACTTCTGTACGTTATTTAAGTTCTATAAGGTCAATGTGTCTGCCTCAGCAGATGCTAGCTTCGGCCGTAAGAGGCTCTTTGATACCCATGGTTCCTTTCTGTGTTGTTTCTTTCCTGTTGAGCTGGTTCCCCTGTGTTTGTTTGGTGTGCCTGTCCCTCTGCTAGGATTGCTTTTGGATGGCCCTAGGTTGCTAGTTGTGTCCCTCAAGGGATGATAGAGAAATTAGGATGTTTTTATTCCTTGTAGATTTCTTTTCTCAGTCCATTGAGGGACACAGCTCTCTCTCATCATATGATATTGTTCTTGTTTGGACTGTTTGCTACAATTGAGCTGGTGTAAGGTTGGAGGGCTTAAGATCTTAGGGGGCTGGCCTTTAGTTTTCTATGTAGAGTCCTTTACTACTATAGGTAACAGTATACCCTGGGTTATTTTATTTTTTTTTGATAGTGGGGAGAGATTAGTATCGGTCAGGTTTTCAAATACTGTCTGTATCCCCAGTGAGATTTCCCCTTCACATCCTGTCATCTGCCAATGAAGAACTGTCTCCATCCACCCTGAACTGTTCTGGATAAATTAATTTTGTCATTTTTTCAAGGTAAAGCTGAAATTCTCAACATTAAAGTGGTTCTAAAGGTTCTAAAGCCGAAAGGCTCCACTTCCTGATTCCCATACCCAAGATGGCGGCGGCAGCACCCGAGAGACGATCGAGAGATCGGCTTCGGGTGCCGACATCGCGGGCGCGCTGGGCGGGTAAGTGTCACTATTTTAAAAGTCAGCAGCTGCAGTATTTGTAACTGCTGGCTTTTTAAAAAAAAAAAACGGCGGACTCCCGGCGGACTCCCGCTTTAAGGAATTGGTCTGTAGTAAAGCACAGTCCCAGGTTGTATGGTGATTTCTATTTAGCCCAAAGCTCTGGTTACACAATTCTCTGAGCAGCTGTGTTTGTAGAAGCTCAGCAATTCATAAACTCACCTTCACGATATTGTTCTGTAGATTATCTACCAGGTTTGTCTGTTTCATCTTGTTTGTTTCCATCGTCTCTAGTTTCATCTCTACCGTTTCAACTTTTCTCATTATTCCACCGATGGACATTTCAAGTTGCTGAAGCCGTCTCATAATTCTGGAATACAGGTTATATACAGGTTATTATATTCCAAACTCCAATTTTAATGAGTATATTTATATATCTTTAGGAGATATTAAAGTTGGTAATATAGTCATCTATGCTTTCAGAAATCTCTTTTGTGGTGATCAGTTCCACATACTCATGTATATGTTGTGATAAATGATACATCAAGGGGCCTGGGGGTACTAGATAAACCTTGCATGTCCCGTGCTTGGCTGCATGAGGATTGTACTTTGATCAGCTATGTAGTGCGAGTGACTGTCTGATTTGATACAAATGTAATTTGTTGTTCAGGTGGGTCCTCCTATTCCATTATTTTGGTAAATCCAAAAGAAATATATGGTTATCTTTATATAAGTACATAGGAGGGAGTGGATGGAGACACTCGGCTGTCAGGCCCTGTTCACATCTCAACTTAAAGAGGGATTCCGCCCAAAAAAAAAATATTAAAAGCCAGCAGCTATAAATACTACAGCTGCTGACTTTTAATAAATGGACACTCACCTGTCCCGGGTTCCAGCGATGCCGGCAGCCGAGGCCGATCGATCGCTCGGCCCTCGGCTGCTGCCGCCGCCATTCGAGGTGAGGGAATCAGGAAGTAAAGCGAATCGGCTTCACTTCCCGGGTTCCCTACTGCGCATGCGCAAGCCGCGCCGCGCAATCGGAAATCTCCGCGCTGTCACTGGGACCCGTGTGTGTCCCAGCAGACAGCGCGGCAGGGCAGGAAATGGCGTAGACTCCCGTGGGAGTCTATGCCCGGAAGTGGGTGAAAATACCTGTCTTTGACAGGTATCTCCACCCCCCCCCCCCTGAAAGGTGTCAATTGTGACACCGGAGGGGGGGGGGGTTCCGATCAGCGGAGGTTCCACTTTAGGGTGGAATCCCGCTTTAAATTCCTGCACAAGTTGTTTTTTTTTTGTAGGTGTTTTAGAGTGTTTCTGCTCATCACAGAGCAGCCACGTCACTTTTTTAGGGCGGCACATTTTTTACCACCTTTTTTGTCATCAAATTGAACGGCATTTAACGGCAACACAAGTGCGATGCATACACATTTCCAGAGTTTTCTTTGCTGTTTGCCATGCGTTTGAAAATGCACAGATGTGAATGGGGCACCATTGTTCTTGTCTAAACACACCAACTTCACTTTCAGGCCCCATTCAGACTAGTGTAGTGGGAGCGCACTTTTTTTTGCTCGTTTTAGATGTGACATGCATAGGGCAGCTCATTGATTTTAATGGACTGTGCTACATGTGGCAAAATAGCTCATGGGACATTTTAGCGTGTTGCGGTTTGTACATTTTTTTATTCCATGTTTTGTTGCGTTTTTCACTTGTTTTTTTTCACATTGCAAAATGTGCTTCTGCATGTTAACAATTAATGGTACTGATAGTATAACTAGTACATTTTAGGTGTATAAAGGTGGTCATACACTATACAATCTGCTTGTACAATCTCCTTTAGATTTACTAAAACTATTTAATAAGAGGACACACCTATCTATCCAATCACTCTGTATCCAATCAGGCAGGCCCTTGCACTACATCATTGATGGTAGATCTAAAGGAGATTGTATAGTGTATGGTGAACTATACAGACTTCCAGGGACACACTTCTCCTGTTTTCAATACCACAACTCTGTGTTTCCCCAGCTTCTGAACACTCTGCTAAATGAACACTCTATGCAAGAAGAAGGTACAAAACTATCAATGGCTGTCTATAGAGTGGGTGTTAGCAACTGGTCAATCGCGATCTACCAGCCAACTGCAGCCAGGTGACTGGTCGATTGCGTCTTTGACTTATCAACCTGCTGTTCCCACAGCATTGAACACAGTGGGACTACTTCTGTCATTTGCAGCTGGGGAGGCACTGGCCACAGAGGGAGAAGGCAGTTGCACTCGAAGCAAGCGGCCACATCAGCTGATACCTCTTCTTTAGTTCAGGCTGCAGTATAAGGCTGAGTGATATCTGCTGCACCCTGACTCTTAAACCTGTCAGCCAGAGCAGTGCTCGCAGGAGCTGCAAGACAGAGAGAACAGCTCTGTGGTGCACTGAAAGTGGGCTCTCCACTCTCCTGCTATAACATCTTCAGGTCAGAGTGTCTTACACTATACTGATATGGCCATAATAGCACCTAACACTCTGCAAACTCTGTGTTACTATTAGGGGGCTCAGGGCAGTAAGAGCTCTTTACATTTTGTGGTTCAGGGGTGGTAAAACCCCATAGTTGAGCCTTGTTTTTACCGCACTCCCTTTAGTGGCCAGAAGTGTACACATGCCCTCAGCAGGAATTATTCGCCCTTTCACACTTATCGGGCGTAACACCAGCCAACCATTACCCATTCAAGTGAATGAGGCTGCTCTGCAAGTGCTCTGCAATCTTGTGGAGTACAGTGATCAAGGGGTTAATGCAGGCAGTAAAGAGGCGCTGTATCATCTCCTCACCACCTGCAATAAGCCCTTAGACCTTACAAAGGTATGCAGTTGTGGTTCATTTGTAGAGTGGCCCTATTTACTAAACTGGGTCACGATTAGTGGGTGGTAGTGCCCCACTGAAAGCAACAGGGATATAATTTCTGCTGCGGCATGTGTGCACCCTTAGCTGCTGCCCTATCAACACCATCCACTTCCGTAATGACATGGTCCACTGCTCTACTGACTCCACTGACACTGTCCACACAACATCCACTGCTCTACTGATACTGTCCGCTGCTTTACTGACATTAACCTGTGCCCTACTGACATTGTCCACTGCTCTACTGACTGACACTGTCCACTTTTAAAGTAGGGTCAATTTATATTTCTTTAATCGTACATCACAGCACACAGAGCCATAGTAATTACTGTGTGGGTTATAGTCCACCTTCAGGTGCTGGACACTGGCACACCCTGAAGGCTTGTTAACGGAACCCACCGTGAAGGGTGAAGATTGGGTCTGTTGGTTTTTACCACAGAAAACCCTGCGGCAGGAAAGATAAGAGATTTTCTAAGGAATTTTTAAATTTTCTTATGAAATGTCTCCTTTAAAAAGGTAAATGTCATGCCTAAGTGTCAGCACTGGGGGCTGTATGAGGCATGTACCTTCTCATGCTTTCCTCAGAGATCACGCTGTGTCACAGAAGCAACAGGCTTTTTTCCTCCGGCTAGCAGGCAGACCTCCGGTAAGTTTGGGGGGCTTTTGCTTCCACCAGACACCCCCCACCTGGGTTGAACTCTCCCCCTCTTCACGGGGCTGAGCATTAAGGGAGAGCTAAAGATCGATTGACGATGGCGTTTTCTTTCACTGCACCTAGCACAGCGGTGGCTTTCAGGTCTCCTCCATGCCATCCCTCCCTCACACACAAGCCGATCCCATCGGATCGGAGGCCTACGTTCGCGCGGGATTGCTCTTTTTTGAAAGAGAAAGGAGGGGGGGTGGCGATGCGACAGAGGGGGCTGGGCTTAACACAGCGTTGACGTCCTCCAATGCGGGAGTGTGTTTAAAAAAAAAAAAAACTCAATTTGTGCTGGCTGCAAAAATTGTCGGAGGGACACAAGAGCAAAGAGTGGCATGAAAGAGGTTGGTGACACAGGCATTTCCTATTTGACACATTTACTATTTGCATCAGGCTGAGCATTAATAGGCGTGACAGTGGCTGACTATTGCTCAAACAATGGATGCAATTTCTTCTGGTAGTACCTCTGCTTTGTGGAGATGTGGGGGTTGAAACCCCCAAAAAGAGCTAAAAGGTTCTCCCTCAAGCTCTGGGACGCCTAATCATCTCTACAAATGGCATCCTCCCCTGAGAGGGGGTGGCTGGTCAGAGTGAGCAATTGTTTGCAATTGTTTTCAACACTGCTGCCCCTGTTTATGTTATTAAAAATATATTTTTTCCTCAGCCAGGATAGTATTGAAAAAAAAAATCGCATCCCAGTGTGGTACTAAGTGCAACAGGTTCTCTTCCATTACCCAGGACCCTCAAACTGAGGAACTAGGGGCAGGAGAAGATGAATTCCCTCAGGGGACCATGGTGAGGCTGATGACTCCTCTTCTGAGGTGTCAAATGCGAGAGGATTAGCTTTCACAATCTGTAAGATTGATGGTGCAATTTCTTGCTGAATAGTCCGCTCCACATTTATGTACCCTTAACTGAGTGTTTGGGTTCGCTAAAGCCTCCTCAAGCTGTGCATGCCTTTCCTGTCCATTCATTGCTGGAAAAGTTTTTTGTATCTGAGTGGATCACCCAGATAAGCATTTTATTCCCTCCTAAAAAGTTTTCACACTTTATCCTATGGTGGACAAAATTCACGTAGTAGGGTATACCAGCAAATAGGTAGGGTATACCAGCAAATAATGCTGCTATATCCTCTGTGAATAAGAGTTTGACTTGTCCGGCAGACAATGCTCACATGCTTAGGGATCCAATGGATAAAAAGTTGGAATTCCTATTAAAAAAAACAAAAAAAAAACACTTTTCTTTGGCAGATTGAGTGTCTCAGCTTGTGCTGACAGTAATTGGTTAATCATTGAGAGACCAGTTTAAACAAGTGATCAAGGTTATTCTGCTCATAAGGCCCAGGATCTGGCAGCTTTGTATGGGCTATTTCACACGGGACGATCCCCACTGAGCAGGAAGATGACAGATCCGTTTCTGCACACTGCACAGGGACGGATCTGTCAGAGCGTCGCTCTCCCCTATGGAAGAACGGATGACGATGGACCGTAGAGTCCATTGCCGCCCAATCCAATTCGCAGATGGATGGAAAAGTAGGTTTTTCCTCCGTCATACTTTTTCGGATCGGAGCGGGTCAGATGTCAGCGGAAATGTCACCGCTGACATCTGGCGCTCCATAGATGTCTATGGAGCATCCGTTCAGGTCCGCCTAAGAAACTGACAGGCGGACCTGAACGGATCGTTCGTCTGAAAGAGGCCTTATTTTGCAATAGTTGCTATGAGAGTTTCTATCCTTCATGCCTTGCGCCCTTCGCAAAGCGCCATGCAAGAAGCTCCTGCTAGTCTTCCTTTTTGCGGTGAACCAGATATTTAAGGATGTTTTGGATAATACATCCAAAGAAATTCTAGTGGAAAAAGTACCCCTTTTGCCTTTTAAGAAAAGGAATAAATGTATTTTTGTTTTAAAGCTCCTTCTTCTGTACCAGTGCCATCAGCCTCCAGGCAGTCACAACAGTTTCTGCCGTCAGGTTCAAAAGGTAATCCTCAGAGTTAACCCCAGGGACAAAAGAGATCTTGGGGTAGGAAACCTACAAGATACTGAAGCCTCCTTATGAGGATGCGCCCCAGCTCGCTCGAATGGGGGAATTCTGCAGTTCTCCAGGATCTGGCAGGAAGAGTGTCAAGATGAATGGGGGACTTCCTCAATAGCTCCAAGGTACAAACTGGAGTTCTAAGAGTTCCTGTCTCCGTTTTCTCAGATCAAACGTTCCTAAGGATCCAGAGAAAAAGAAGTCTTTCTCTCAAGCATTGGACCATCTTTTGGCAAAAAGTGATCATGGTGGTCCCCATGTAACCAGAGGTTGGGGTTTGGTTCAAACCTCTTTTTCATGGTGCCAAATCCGAATGGACATTCTGGATCTCAAAAATCTAAATTCAATTCCTGAATATAACCACTCTTTTTTCGCATGGAGTCAATCCAATCAGTTACCTCCATCCTACAAGGAGGAGAACTTCTGGCGTCAATCGACAACAAAGATGCATACCTCCATATACATATTTCTTCGTTCACTATTAATATCTTCTTTTCAAGAAGGAAAATATTCATTGCACCTTGAGTGTTTACAAATGTTCTGACCCCTCTTCTAGCCAGATTATGGTTTACCTAGACGATCTGTTCTTCATAGACCAGTGGGTAGCCCGCTTAGACCAAAGTATGGTCACCACATTCAACTACCTTTAATATCTAGGTCAGATTCTCAACCTAGAAGAAATCTTCTTTAAAACCATGAAGAAGGCTAAAATACTTGGGTCTGATCATAGATACAACCAGAAAAGGCAGAGATCAGCGCCATAAAGGAGCTGATTCAGGTGGTCGAAGCAAGATGAATTCTTCTATTCATCTTTGCATGAGGTTGTTGGGGAAGATGGTGGATTCATTCAAGGCCGTTCCTTAAGCTTAGTTTCATTCGAGACTGCTGCAAAACAGTATCCTATCGGCTTGGAACAAAGGGTTCAAGCTCTAGATTCCCAATGTGTCTGATTCCAAAGCCTACTGCCACATCACCCTGAAAGCACCAGATTTTTTTGGATCTTGGAGACTAAGCAGGAACAGGCCTGGTTAGTGCCTGGATGGGAGACCGCCTGGAAATACCAGGCGCTGTAGGCTCGGTGCGCCCGGAGCCTCAGTTTTTGGTTGATAACCAAAAATCTGCAAAGGGGAAAATCCTTCCTTCAGTTACCTGGGAAATGGTAATAACATATGCAAACCTTTTTGTGGGTTGGGGAGCAGTCTTTGAAGAGGCAACTGTCCAGGAGAAGTCGCCCAGATCAGAAAGGGCCTTGCTCATTAACATTCTAGAAGTTCAGGCAGAGCACTTGGTCCTGAGGGCCTTAACGTTCAGTTTATGGAATTGTCCTGCCAGGATCCAATCCGACAATACCACAGCAATGGCCTATATTAATCACCAAGGGGGCACAAGAAGTTGTGTGGCCCAGAGAAAGCTGAATCATATCCTATCTAAAATAATGTACTTTGTCTATCGGCAGTCTTCATTCTAGGAATAAAAGATTGGCAAGTGGACTACTTGAGTCGCCAGCAGTTGTTCCAGGGAGAATGGTTCCTTCACCCCGATATCTTCCTGTCAATATGTCAAAATGGGGGATCCCAGATGTGGATCTGTTTGCGTACAGGTTCAACAAAGAAATCGTCAACTTTGTGTCAAGAACAAAGGATTCGCTAGCATGCGGAACAGATGCCTTGCTATTCCGGTGGAATCGGTTCTCACTGATTTATGCATTCCCTCCTATTCTGCCTGCATCCATGACTTCTTCGCAGTATCAAGCAGGAAGGGAAGTTGGTGATTCTTGTGGCCTCCAGCGGGGCCCAGGAAATCTTGGTATGCAGAGATCATAAAGATGACAGTAGGGGACCTATGGACCCTACCACCAAGACCATACCTTCTCTTGCAAGGTCCAGTATTCCATCCTACTTTACAAATGCTTTGGCTAGTGAGACCCACACTCTGAAGAAGCGTGGGCTGTCAGGTTCAGTGGTTTCTACCTTGGTTAATGCAAGGGAGCCGGCCTCCATAATTTTATATTATGGAGTCTGGGAAGCATATGTTTCCTGGTGTGAAACCAGGGTTTGCACCCCAGGAAATAGGTCAAAGGTAGAATCCTTGACTTTCTGCAGATGGGGTGAGAAATAAAGCTGGCCTTGAGCGCTTTCTAAGGACAGGTCTTGGCCTTATCTGTATTATTTCAAGACCACTTGTTTCACATTCTTTGGTTCGTAACTTTATTCAGGGGATAACTTGGCTAAATCTCCAGTTAAGTCACCCCTGAACCCTTGGGACTTGAATTTAGTTTTGTTGGCATTACAAACCAGCCTTTTTGTGGGCCAATACGACATATTCCCTTGGACCTTTTTGACAAGGATTTTTTCTGGTAACCATATCTACTGCAAGAAGGGTATCATAATTGGCTGCTCTTTCTTGTAAAGAGCCATATTATTATTGTTTTCAAGGATAAAGTAGTTTTGCGTTCTTATCCTAACTTTTTACCGAAGGTACTTTCAGGTTTTTATCTAAACCAGGATATTGTTCTACCTTAATTTTTTTTCCAGAACCCTGTTCTATGGAAGAACAATTGCTACATTCTCTTGATGTGGTGAGAGCAGTCAAAGTCTACTTAAAGGCGACTGCTCAGATTTGGAAAACTGATGTTTTGTTCGTGTTGCCTGGAGGTCCTAAAAGAGGACAGGCAGCATCAAAATCTACTATTTCTAAATGGATTCGACAAGTAATCGTTCAAGCTTATGGTTTAAAGAGGTAGTTTCTACTCTCTCAAATCAAAGCGCACTCCTCTAATGCCGCAACTTGGTCTTCAATCTATACATTTACCAGATTCTATCAGGTGGATGTAAAAAGACATGAGGATGTCGCCTTTGGGCACAGTGTACTGCAGGCAGCAGTATAAATCCTCTGATCTCATGGTGCCCTACATTTGTTGTGTCTTCCTCCCCTCAGTTGATATTGCTCTGGGACATCCCACATAGTAATCACTATGGCTCTGTGTCCCGTGATGTACGATTAAAGAAAATAGGATTTTTATAACAGCTTACCTGTAAAATCATTTTCTTTTGAAGTACATAATGGGACACAGAGGTCCTGTCCCTCTTTCTAGTATACACATGTATTGCTTTGCTATAAAACTGAGAAACTCCCGGTATGAGAGGGGTTATATAGGGAGGCAACTTCCTGTTTAGGGTGTGCCAGTGTCCAGGACCTGAAGGTGGACTATAACCCACATAGTAATTACTATGGCTCTGTGTCCTGTGATGTACTTCAAAAGGAAAGGATTTTACAGGTAATCTGTTATAAAAATCCTATTTTTTACAGTGGAATTTGTTTTGTTATATGTTTCTAAGATTTTCCTTATATTTAGTTAGGCCCTGCTAGTTAATTTCTTGAAAATAAAGAGTGCCCAACCACAGTGATATTTGAGCTCTTTCATGTAGTTCAAGTAGATCTCTACTTCTCAATGGTTGACTACCCCTGAGAGAAGCTCACTGACAATGTATACATCGGAAAAGCATGTAACTGCAGGTGGGTGGGAGCAATCTCCTGGAGGGTGAGGGAAAGTGCAGGGTGTGTGTAAGATGAGGTCAGCTTGTGAAGTACTTCCTTGTAATGGTTTTTCCGTCCCAAATATCAAATTTCAGGACAGGTAATAGAGGAGTTTTCTATAGGAGGCTAAGGTAAGGCCTGTCCTAACAGACAGAGAAAGCTTTTTCATTTCTGCAACAGAGGTACATTAACCACTTCAGACCCGGAAGAATTAACCCCCTTCCTGACCAGAGCACTTTTTGCGATTTGGCACTGCGTCGCTTTAACTGACAATTGCGCAGTCGTGCGACGTGGCTCCCAAACAAAATTGACGTCCTTTTTTTCCCCACAAATAGAGCTTTCTTTTGGTATTTTATCACCCCTATGGTTTTTATTTTTTACGCTATAAACAAAAAAGAGCGACAATTTTGAAAAAAACGCATTATTTTTTACATTTTGTTATGATAAATATCCCCCAAAAATATATAAAAAAACATTTTTTTTCCTCAGTTTAGGCTGATACATATTCTTCTACATATTATTGGTAAAAAAAAAAAAAAAACGCAATAAGCGTTTATTGATTGGTTTGCGCAAAAGTAATAGCGTTTACAAAATAGGAGATAGTTTTATGGCATTTTTATTAATAATTTTTCTTACTAGTAATAGCAGCGATCAGCGATTCTTATCATGACTGTGACATTGTGGCGGACACTTCGGACATTTTTGACACATTTTTGGGACCACTGTCAATTATACAGCAATCAGTGCTATACAAATACACTGATTCCTGTGAAAATGACACTGGCAGTGAAGGGGTTAACCACTAGGGGGCAGTGTAGGGGTCTAACTTTGGGGGGGCATGGTTATGTGTGACACGTCACTGATCTGTGCTCCCGATCACAGGGAGCAGAGATCAGTGACATTGTCACTAGGCAGAACGGGGAGATGCTTATTTACATTAGCATCTCCCCGTTCTTCCTCTCCATGAGACAATCGCAGGTATGCCCACGGCGATCGAGTCTGCGGGACCCACAACCTGACTCACAGAGCTCGGGGAGCGCACGCGCTGGCCGCCTCTTAAAGGGCAACGTACAGGTATGTTAGTTTGCTTGTACGAGCCCTTCTGCTGATGTATATCTGCATGAGGTGGTCGGCAAGCGGTTAATATCAAAACATAAAGCAAAAAAAAAAAAAAAAAGCTTATCTGGCGCTTATGAAAAAAACTCGTTAGTTCATAGTTGAATTTAGCTGCTGCTATAATAAATAGATACTCAAAACACAAAGCTCTAGAAGTTCATTAATGCAATTCATAGGCTAAAGCAGTGCTTTTGATGATAGACATCATCCAATAGTGGTGATATGCCCTCTGAAGAGGGAGTCCAAAGCACCTATGGTGTTCCTAAAAAGTATTCACATAGGGGGTTATTTACGAAAGGCAAATCCACTTTGCACTATAAGTGCACTGCAAGTGCACTTGGAAGTGCAGTTGCTGTAAATCTGAGGGGTAGATCTGAAATGAGGGGAAGCTCTGCTGATTTTATCATCCAATCATGTGCAAGCTAAAATACTGTTTTTTTGCATGTCCTCCTCGGATCTAAATCATGTGCACTCCCAAGTGCACTTTCAGGGCACTTGTAGTGCAAAGCGGATTTGCCTTTCGTAAATAACCCCCATAGTGTCTTGTCAGATAGATGATAACCTCCACTGCACAGTGAGACCGCACCCCTTAAAAATGCACACTCACCAGAACGGTATAATAAAACCGCCTTGTTATAAAGATGGATCTCTGACATATAGCAAGACCGCATCCTTAAAATCCTTAATCAGCAATCATAAGGGGTTACCACATCCCACACGATAGATCTGGTTACTCAGAGCAGGATATACACTTGTTGACTCGTTAGGTCAAATCACAGGAAAAAAAGGGGAATCCTCATAACGTAAACCAGTTTAAAATTTTATTCCCATCAAAGGTCCCCCCTTTAAAGATATATGCTTACACAAAGTTCAGTATAAAATAGCATCTCATGATAATCATCTGGAATGTACAGCTTACAACGATATTCGTTCACTGTGCGAAGGAGCGCTCATCTGCGGTGATACCTAGGTGGAGATCGTCAGAAGCTGACAGTTTCTAGCAAGCCGTCTGGCCTATTCTTATAAGCTGTACATTCCAGATGATTGCTATCATGAGAGGATTTTAAGGATGCAATCTTTTGTTATACCGAGGTAATCAGTAATATACCGATTATGACAAGGCAGTTTTATTACACTGTTCTGGTGAGTGTGCATTATGAGGCGAACGGTCTCACGTGGTGCAGTGAAGGTTATCATCTATCTGACAAGGCACTATATGAATACCTTTTAGGAACACCATAGGTGCTTTGGACTCGCAACTCAGAGGGCATATCACCATTATTGGATTTTGGTGCGCTGTTTTGGACTATGAATTGCATTTATGAACTTCTAGAGCTTTGTGTTTTAAGAGGTACATTATTGGTATACTGGTACATAGGGAAGCTGGAATTTGGGGGTTTGGTTATGTGAATCATGATTGTAGCAAAGAATCTGCACAAGAACAACCCTATGTCCCAGTGGAGAGATCTGCTTTCTATTCAGAGTTTCTGGATCCTTCAGTGTGCATTTTGAAAAAACAATGCTGGCAGGTAAGCCATACAAAGTCTCTTATGCCGCGTACACACGTAGCCAACTATGCGACGGACTTAGACTGGCGGACTTCCCGCCAGACTGTCCGTTGGACTTTCTGAACGGGCTACTTTCCCACACACGGCACTTTTTCAGCGGACTAATACGGCGTACTAAGTCCGCCGTACTATCCGCCCTACTTTTGAAATGAACGGACTCGCCCACACACGCGGAGGAAAGTCCGCTCTTTTCGAGCGCGTCTCCAGGTAGGCGGGGCCCGCGAAGGAGACGCCGCTGGCCCCGCCACCTGGTATGGACTTAAAGGGGAACCCCAACGCCGAAATAAAATTGGCGTGGGGGTCCCCCCTAAGTCCACAACAGACCCTTGTCCGAGCACGCTACCCGGCTGGCCAGGAAAGGAGGGGCGAGCGAGCGCCCCCCCTCCTGAGCCGTGCCAGGCCACGTGCCCTCAACATGGGGGTGCCTTGGGGAAGGGGGGCCGCGCGGCCCCCCGCCCCAAAGCACCTTGTCCCCATGTTGATGAGGACAAGGGCTTCTTCCCGACAACCCTGGCCGTTGGTTGTTGGGGTCTGCGGGCGGGGGGCTTATCAGAATCCGGAATCCCTCCTTTCCTGGCCGGCCGGGTAGCGTGCCCGGACAAGGGTCTGTTGTGGACTTAGGGGGGACCCCCACGCCGATTTTTCGGCATTGGGGTTCCCCTTTAAGTCCATACCAGGTGGCGGGGCCAGCGGCGTCTCCTTTGCGGGCCCCGCCTACCTGGAGACCCGCTCGAAATGAGCGGACTTTTCTCCGGGCGGGAAAAGTCAGTTCATTTCAAAATTACGGCGGACTGGCATACCCACGGCCGGATTGTCCGCCGAAATGCGAGTCCGGTGGGAAGATTGGAGTGCAAAACTACTTTCTAAGTCCGCCGTACTTTCGGGTCAAAAAAGTATGCCGGAGGCTACACACGGGGGGATTTTCCGGCGGACTTCAGTTTGCCGGACTTTTCCACCCGCTTGTTTGATCGTGTGTACGCGGCATTAGGCACTCTTACCTGCTCAGTGATGTTTTTATTTTTTCCACTGAACATTTGTTCTGCTTTAATACCTCATCTCTTTCCTTGGTTTGGGTCAGTTACTCAGAAAGCATTTCAGGAAGGCAGTCATAATCTAATTGGTACAATGTAATCTGATTTATACATTAAAAGTCAATAAAAATGCATATGAAACCTTTCTTCAACCTGCACAAACACTTCCATTGCTAAACAAAATTAAAGAAAGTGGCATACATGTTGACTTCTTCCTGTGACACCCAGTTGGTTTTGGTAGAAAGGTTATTCTTTATGTCCGATAAGTTGAGCCCTTCAGCCAGAGCCTTGTTGCCATAAGATTTTCCCAGATTTTCAATTTCAGCATTCAGAGCCAGCTAAAACAATACAATAATAAATAAGTAAAGCTTGTCAGACCCAGAAAATTTCCAAGCACTGTGTTCTTGCCATACAGGGCAAGCATATACATAGAGATATATCTACTCGCCTTGGTAAAAATCGCCCTACTCCTGAAGCCCCTGCTAGTTTGTACCTGCTTTCACCCACAAGAGTTCATAGTAAAAAGCAGCACTTTGTGCCTGTTTCTCTTTTTGCATAAAATTATTTGCCTATTCACATTACAGTGAATGCTTTGATTACATTTTTAATAATAGCAGTTTCCTGGTGCTTGTATTGGTTCCACTAACATGCCCACTACACCAAGTGGAACCCAATGCACCCCTGGAACTGTTTCTTTTTACACGAGCGTCAGCTGCATGCCTGCATCCAATGGTCCTGGGCAATTTAGACAGGCAGCGATAGATTGGAGCTTTAAAACCACCATGAAATTTAAACAGATTTTCATGGTGTTAAAGAAGCTGTTAATTTTAAGGTTGAACCCTAACTCAATATAAAATACATAAATCAATGCAGCTCTTTGATCATTTACATGATTGGAAGTTTAAAGAGAGCACAGGTTCCAGGGAGTATCACAATTTGAGCTCAGCTCTGTGTAACAGTGGCCAATATTTTGTGGGGAGGTAATTTGAAAAAGATCAATTGACTTTGTTAAATGCTATTAGGGTATTGCACTTCTCAGGTACCCTGGAGGGTTCTGTTCTGATCTTTACAGAACTACCCACCTTCTGTGGTCCTTATGAAAGTATTCCACTCCTTTTGATACTGATGGTACAGAGAATGTAGTGGGAGGAATGAGCTTGCCACAGTTAGCCCTGTACACACGGTCAGAAATTCAGGCGGAAAATATCTGATCGGACCATGTTGCCAGATAATCCGACCATGTGTGGGCTACATCAGATTTTTTCTGTCGGAATGTCCGACCAACAAAGTTTGAGAGCTGGATATAAAATTTTCCAGAAACATGATCCGATCGGACTTTGTCCGATCGTTTGTAGAGAATTCTGATCGGACAAAGTGCTACGCATGCTCAGATCAAATTACGAGACCAAAGCTATTGGCTACTTGCCGCAACGTAGTCCCGTCACAACGAATGAACG
This sequence comes from Lithobates pipiens, assembly GCF_037356315.1. Taxonomy (NCBI): domain Eukaryota; kingdom Metazoa; phylum Chordata; class Amphibia; order Anura; family Ranidae; genus Lithobates; species Lithobates pipiens. The sequence goes on along the minus strand of NW_027507787.1, from coordinate 37,982,714 downwards.
TCATCACGTTTTGAACGATCTGATTTTCCAACAACTTTGTCCAACCGTGTGTATGCAACACTAGTTTCGGACAAAATCCGTTGGAAAAAATCCGACGGATTTTGTTGTTGGAATGTCCAACCATGTGTACAAGGGCTTAAAGGAGGAGAACCCAGAAATTCTCTGATAATTTTTGGTGGAGATTCTAGTTAATACAAGCTAATAGAGAATATTGCCTACCCTTACATGCTACATAGCTGTTTTCTGTTGGCTAACCTTAAAACTAGCATACACTGTTTATATGGACATTGAGGTACACTTGGACAGTGTGTACTATACCATCATGGTACTGGGTTATATCTTTTATTTGCTTACCCTCTTTTCCTCCAGAATGTTTCTCATTTGTTTCTGTTCTTCTTCATCAAGAACCCGGTTACCGTCCTGGTCAAATTTGGAAAAGGCTATTGTAATTTCATGATCATCATGACCCATCCTGCAAATGTATAGGCGATTGTTAGGTCACAAAATCCTCCACACTGTACCCAAATGGACACTTTCTTAAAGTGGATCTTCATCTTTTTTATAAGGTTCTCTGTCCTGCCTACTACCCCCTCCCTCCTACCTCTTACACATTGCAAAAAAAAAAAAGTTTTAAGAAAGTAAACACCTTTGCGCAAGGTCCAACAAACTGCCTTCTAGGATGTCTGTCACACAGACAGACCCTGCAGCATTTGATGTATGCTGCCGGGTCTCTGCCAGTTAGGTAGCAGCGTTCACGGCATTGATCTGCATGCGCAGGGAGATACGGCACATATACAGACATGCTGCAGGGCTCTGTCAGGCCGCATAGATTAGGAAAAGACTGCTACAGTGTGTGCACATGCTCCAGATCTTGATTCAAGATGGCGTTCCTGGAGGAGAGCAATGTAGGAAGAAAACTGGGCTCTGTAATTTAGTGAGTATGATATATATATATATATTACAGTGCAAAAATCTTAGGCAGGTGTGAAAAAATGCTGTAAATTAAGAATGCTTTCAGAAACAGACATGTTAAGGCGCGGTTCACACTGTTGTGACATGGGATCTGACCTAGTGAGTCGCATGATATATTAAATTCAATGTTTCCCTATGAGAGTTGTCTTAACTGATCTGACACAGGCCGCTCCAACTTTAGAAAGGGTTCCTGCACTACTTTGGTCTGACATTGATACGACTTCAATGCCATAGAGTGTAAAAAGCCACATTAAGTCGGATCAAGTTTGGACTGAAGTTGCAGGGCAAAGTCGGATCAGAAGTTGTGCGACTTTCATGTCGGAGCAGTGTGAACTTGGGTTAATAGTTTATTTTTTATCAATTAACAAAATTGAAAGTAAATGAGCAGAAGAGAAATCCAAAACAAATCAGTATTTGGTGTGACCACCCTTTGCCTTCAAAACAGCATCAATTCTTCTAGGTACATTTCCACACAGATTTTGAAGGAACTTTGCAGGTAGGTTGTTCCAAACATCTTGGAGAACTAACCTTGGATCTTCTGTGGATGTAAGCTTCCTCAAATCCTTCTGTCTCTTCATGTAATCCCAGACAGACTCAATGATGTTGACATCAAGGTTCAGTGGGAGCCAAACCATCACTTCCAGGACTCTTTGTTCTTTACAACGAAGATAATTCTTAATGACATTGGCTGCATGTTTGGGGTTGTTGTCCTGCTGCAGAATACATTTGGGAACAATCAAATGCCTCCCTGATGGTATGGCATGTTGGATTATTATCTGCCTGAATTTCTCAGCATTGAGGACACAAAAATCTCCAACTCCATTTGCAGAAATGCAGCCCCAAACTTACAAGAAGCCTCCACCATGCTGCACTGTTGCCTGCAGACATTCATTATTTTACATCTCTCCGGCCCTTCGTGAACAAACTCCAGTTACAGCCAAATATTTTACAGTCTCGAGCACCTGCCGCCATTTCTCTGCACCCCAGTTCCTATATTTTTGTGCATAGTTAGTCTCTTAGCCTTGTTTGTCCTATGCATGAAAACATAGGAACTGGGGTACAGAAAAATGGTAACTGATGCTCTGGACTGATAAGTCAAAATTTTAAGAAGAGACAGAAGGATATGAAGTAACCTGCATCCAGAGAAGATCTATAGTTAGCTCTCAAGATGTTTGGAACAACTTACCTGCCAAGTTCCTTCAAAAACTGTGTGCAAGGAATAAGTATTGATGCTGATTCAAAGGCAAAAGGTGGTCACACCAAATATTGAGTTGAATTGGATTACTCTTCTGTTAAATTTTATTAATTGATAAGCATAAACTGTTAACTCTGCATTTTTTTTAAGCATTCTTTATTTACAGCATTTTTTCCCACCTGTCTAAAGCTCTTGCACAGTACTATATATATGGTATATATACACAGTATCTCACAAAAGTGAGTACATGCCTCACATTTTTGTAAATAGTTTTGTATATCTTTTCATATGACAACACTGAAGAAATGACACTTTGCTACAATGTAAAGTAGTGAATGTACAGCTTGTATAATGGTGTAAATTTGCTGTCCCCTCAAAATAACTCAACAGACAGCCATTAATGTCTAAACCGCTGGCAACTAAAGTAAACCACTAAGGGAAAATGTCTAAATTGGGCTCAATTAGCCATTTTCCCTCCCCAGTATCATGTGACTTGTTAGTGTTACAAGGTCTCAGGTGTGAATGGGGAGCTGGTGTGTTAAATTCGCTCTCACTCTCTCATAGTGGTCACTGAAATTTCAACATGACAAAGAACTTTGAGTATTTGAAAAAAAAAAGAATTGTTTTTCTACATAAAGATGGCCTAGGCTATAAGAAGATTGGCAAGGCCCTGAAACTGAGCTGCAACGCGGTGGCTAAGACCATACAGTGGTTTAACAGGCCAGGTTCCACTCAGAACAGACCTCGCCATGATCGACTAAAGTAGTTGCGTGCACGTGCTCAGCATCATATCCAGAGGTTGTCTTTGGGAAATAGATGTATGAGTGCTGCCAGCATTGCTGCAAAGGTTGAAGGGGTTGGGGTCAGCCCTTCAGTGCTCAGACCATACGCCGCACACTGCATCAAATTGGTCTGCGTTGCTGTCATCCCAAAAGGAAGCCTCTTCTAAAAACGATGCACAAGCCCGTAAACAGTTTGCTGAAGACAAGCAGACTAAGGACATGGATTAATGGAACCATGGCCTCTGGTCTGATGAGACAAAGATAAACTTATTTGGTTCAGTTGGTGTAAAGCGTGTGTAGAGACAACCAGGTGAGGAGTACAAAGACAAGTGTGTCTTTCCTACAGTCAAGCATGGTGGTGGTGGGAGTGTCATGGTCTGGGGCTGCATGAGTGCTGCCAGCACTGGGGAGCTACAGTTCATTGAGGCAACCATGAATGCCAACATGTACTGTGACATACTGAAACCGAGCATGATCGCCTCCCTTTGGAGACTGGGCCGCAGGGCAGGATTTCAATATGGTAACGACCCCAAACACACCTCCAAGATGACCACTGCCTTGTTAAAGAAGCTGAGGGTAAAGGTGATGGACTGGCCAAGCGTGTCTCCAGACCTAAACACTATTGAGCATCCTCAAATGGAAGGTGGAGGAGCGCAAGGTCTCTAACATCCACCATCTCCATGATGTTGTCAAGGAGGAGTGGAAGAGGACTCCAGTGGCAACCTGTGAAGCTCTGGGGAACTCCATGCCCAAGAGGGTGTTGGAAAATAATGGTGGCCACAAAAAATAATGCCACTTTTTGACAAATGTCCAATTTGGACATTTTCCCTTAGGGGTGTACAGTACTCACTTTCTTTTGTTGTCAGAGGTTTAGACAATAATTGCCGTGCATTGAGTTATTTAAGGGGACAGCAAATTTACCCTGTTATACAAGCTATGCACTCACTACTTTACATTGTATTAAAGTGTCATTTCTTCAGTGTTGACACAAGATATAATATAATAAAATATCTACAAAAATGTAAGGGGTGTACTCACTTTTGTGAGATACTGTATGTGTATATATATATATATATATATATATATATATAAAACCTGTGAAACAGTGACAAACTTTGGTTCTCTAATTTTTCCATAGGCGGCATTTTAAAAGCCCATACATGTCATCAGTTTAGAGTTAACCGTGAATAATGGACCAAGAATTATTGCTCTCACTCTGACAATTATGGCGATATGCAGCATGCAATGCACACAATGATTTCACACATAGGCACCCCACGATGCATGTGTTTATGTTCACGTGTATGGGAAGAGGTTGTGGTTTAGGTGCCTGGGTGTAACTTTTTTTTAAAACATCACATAGGGAACAGGCAGGTTGCTCTCCTATATTATTTAAGATTGGAGATTTAGTTACATAGTTACATAGTTAGTCAGGTTGAAAAAAGACACATGTCCAAGTTCAACCACAAAAAAAAAAAAAAAAATTATAATAATATCATACAATCCCATATACCCAATTTTATACCCACAGTTGATCCAGAGGAGGGCAAAAAACTCCAGCAGAGCATGATCCAATTTGCTAAAGCAGGGGAAAAAATTCCTTCCTGATCCCCCGAGAGGCAATCGGATTTTCCCCGTATCAACTTTACCTATAAATGTTAGTACCCATTTATATTATGTACACTTAGGAAATAATCCAGGTCCTTCTTAAAGCAATCCACTGAGCTGGCCAGAACCACCTCTGCAGGGAGTCTATTCCACATTTTCACAGCTCTTACTGTAAAGAAATCTTTCCGTATTTGGAGATGAAATTTATTTTCCTCTAGATGTAGTGCCCCCTTGTCCTCTTTGTTGACTGTAAAGTGAATAACTCAACACCAAGTTCACTATATGGAACCCTTATATATTTGTACATGTTGATCATATCCCCCCTTAATCTCCTATAGATTTGTATAGATTTGCTTATTTAGCCAGCCTTGGGATGAACATCCTTTTATTTGTTTAGAGACAGTGGTACACTAGGACATGTGTTGATGTATGTGTTGTGACAAAGGTCCTTATCTCATAAATTTTTTTACCACTCACTCTTTTAGACTGTTCTTGAACTCTTCGAAAGTCACTTCTTTAGAAGCATTCTGTAAAGCTTTCTGCACATCTGAAATTCGTTCTTTCTTTAGCTTAAGCTTCATCAGTGTCTTCTTGTAACCCTAAATATAGGAAGTGAGATGCACATATCTTTTATAGTGAGAAATTACACATACACATGCCTGACGGTTTATGTAGAAGGAAATAATGCTTTTGAGTGTATTCAAAGCAATGGGGTATGCCTCAGAATTTCTAGCCTTCTTCATTCTCCTTTCCTTTTGACATGTATATGAAAAAAACAAAAAAAAAAAAATTCTGACACTAACAAATGGACATGTGCAGAAGCCCTTAGCCCTTGTACACACGATCGGAGAATCTGTCGGAATGAGTCTTATCGGACCGTGTCGTCAGATAATCCGACTGTGTGTGGTATGCATCGGACTGATTCCTTCCGAATCTCCGTCCGACCCAATTTTCCAACATGTTGGAAATATTTCCCGACCAACTGGGCCGGTCGGACCTAATCCGATCATGTGTATAGCATTTTGATCGGACCAAGTGCCATGCATGCTCAGATCAAATTCCTACATCAAAGCTTTTGGCTACTAGCCTGAATGTAGTCCCATCGTAACTAAATTACGTCATCACGTTCTGAAAGATCGGATTTTTCGATAACTTGGCCCGACCGTGTGTATGCAACAGTTTCGGACACAATCCATCGGACTAAATCCGACGGGCAAAATCCGACGGATTTGGTTGGCAAAATCTCCGACTGTGTGTACGTGGGCTGAGACATTCATGAATTTCCATTGTATAATTGTCTGTTGATTTAAGGTTTAGTAATTACAATCACCTGCTTTAAAATGTCAGAAAACTGTAGCTCATTCTTCTGCTTTGAAAGTTCCTCTTTGACCTCTGAGTAGGTGTCATTGATGATCGCCAAAAACATGTTCTACAGAAAAAAAACACAACACAGTAATTTTGCAAAATGAATGTCAAGCACTTGTTTTGGCTTTACTTTCAATGCATACCGAATCCCAGGGTTGTAAAAAATTTTACTCCCTTTATTATTATACAGAATTTATATAGCGCTAACAGTTTACGCAGCACTTTACAACATAAGGGCAGACAGTGCAATTACAATACAACTTAATACGGTAGGAATCAGAGGGCCTTGCTTACAGTCTAGTACTTTATTGGAGTAAATCGGTAATTAATATGCAATTTCCAGTGCCGTAAACTTTTCTAATGACTTTAGCTATGCCAAAGTTAGCAACGTTTTAAATAATAGAAGCTTTATTTATTAGAAAACAAAAGTGTTACTAGACCCAGGACCCAGAATTAACTATATCTGGTCTCCCACAGTACACAGAACATGGAAATGCAATTATTTTAGTAAATATAAACTGCTAAATACCTTTTCTTATCAGCAGTATATAGCAGTCTTGTGACTTCTATCAGTGTTTGGTTAAAGCTTGTAGGTGAAGTTTTTATTCTACTCTGACTGTCCTATGAGGCTGCATGACCCCCTGACCCTCTGTCTGGACAGTGCTGATTGGCCTTGTGCTGATCACATGCACCCTCCCAAAAAAAATCTCTTGCAATACACACCAAACTGAGCATATGCAGAGTGACTCCAAAGGTCCTGCCTTATCAGAAGATGAATTTGGGGACAGTGGAAGAAGGGGAGAATCAGAGAAGACTGGATCAAACAGCCTTTTTTAAACAATGTGGAGGATTAACCCCTTAGGTTTGTTGCCTTATGAGGAGTTTATGAGTAATCTCCATTAGCAACGGGGAATATTTGTATTATAGATGTATATATTAGTATAAGAAATAAAGAAGTAGTTTAGCTTAACCTGCCCAGATGGTTTGATTTACAGGAACAGACGTCTGGTCAGCATATATAATTCAATTAACAATACCTTTGTCTCACAGGTATGCTAAGTGTGGGTGTGAGGGAGATGTCCTGCTGTCTACCTAATGTAATAATCAAAACCCACGAACAGATACCATTTGGGGTGTGTAGTCGGTACGGAGCCGAATTCATTTGCTAGATAAAGGCTTGTGTATTCTTCCGTGCTAATCAACCATTTATCCATTTCAAAGGGTGGTTGATATGCTTAAAATTTCTTTGATCTGTTCAGGAATGGACAATTTACCCCGGCTGGGACTATGCATAGTTAAGTGTCCTATTCAAGAGCAAACTTCCTCTTTAATTAAGTGGGCTTCAGACTAATTATCACTAACCAATTAAACCCAAAAGAGGAGGTGCTATTGAGGGGAGGAGAGGGCTAACCAATCAGTGTGGTCCTATGCAAGTCAATGAGAGATGGCCCTTTTTAAGGGGACCCCAAACCTAGGATAATGGCAGATGAGACTGACCAGAGAGTAGGTAAATGATCAGATCATCTCCCAGCACTTACAAGGTATACCGAATTGTCATATGTCCTGTTTTGTATTGTAATGAATGTATTGTACTCTTGTTGTATTTTAAACTAATATTTTACTCCCTCACTTAGACTATAGATATTTTCTGTGTATTAGATAAACCTGTAACGTACTCTAATAAATGGTGTTATGTTAAACCTTCCTTTCCTTTGTCAATAAGAATTCTCTTTTCAACCCATATCATATCTTCTGATTAATAAATCAGAAATATAGATTTTGAAGGTTAACAGGTTCCACAGTAAGTACTTTTACTGTATATACAAACTGATTTTACTGTTGCGGGTTTAGTAACACTTTAAGTGTACTAGGACCTTCATATATCTGTTTACAGTGTATTCAAGAAGATATCAGTCATGACAAATGTAAAACAACTGGCTGAATATAATTTAACCCATGGTTCAATGCAGGGCCGGACTGGCCTACCGGGAGATTTCCCGGTAGGCCGCCTGCTCTGGGGCCGCTTTTAGTTGCGGCTGCATTTGTGCTCTCTCCTATGGATCACAGAGCTCTGGCTGGCTCTGTGTTCAGCGGCCGCTCTGCAACATGGCCCCCCCCCCCCAGACCGGCTTGTGTGATAGTAGATAGAATCAACGCTCCGCCTATCACATGAGCTGGTCTGGGGGGGCCGGGGTGCCGTGTTGCAGAGCGGCCGCCGAAACACAGAGCCAATCAGCGCTGTGATCAGGAGGGTGACATGAAGCCCGTACAGCCCGCCCTGTGTGCCTGGATAGGAGGATCAGCAGGGGGCTGCATATAGAGGAGATGAGCTTTCTAGGGAGAGGAAGATAATCGAGCATTCAGTGGCTGCATGGAGGAATATAGAAAGCTTATTTCTTCTATATGCAGCCCCTCTGCTGATCCTCCTATCCAACTTCTTTTACTGCCCCCCCAGTTCACCTTGTGCTCCCTCCCCCCCCACAGTTCTCTCCACCCCTGTTCTTTCTGCCCCCCCAACCCCAGCCTGCTCTCCAGTTTTCCCCATCCTTCTCTAGCCACCATCCCAATGCTATCCACTCCCCCCAGTGCTCTTCACCCCCCCAGTGCTCTTCACCCCCCGTGCTCTTCACCCCCCCAGTGCTCTCCCCCGTGCTCTTTACCCCCCAGTGCTCTTCACCCCCTCCCCCCAGTGCTCTTCTCCCCCTGTTCTCCCCCCCTGTTCTCCCCCCGTGCGCTCCACTCCCCCCAGTGCTCTCCCCCCAGTGCGCTCCACTCCCCCCAGTGCTCTCTCCCCAGTGCTCTCCCCCCAGTGCTCTCCCCCAGTGCGCTCCACTCCCCCCAGTGCTCTCCCCCCTATTCTCCCCCCCACCCAGTGCGCTCCAGTCCCCCCAGTGCTCTTCACCCCCCCCAGTGCTCTCCCCAGTGCTCTTCACCCCCCCCAGTGCTCTGCTCCCCCCCAGTGCTCTTCACCCCCCAGTGCTCGCCCCCCGTGCTTTTCACCCCCCCAGTGCTCTTCACCCCCTCCCCCCAGTGCTCTTCTCCCCCCAGTGCTCTTCTCCCCCTTGTTCTCCCCCCATGCTCTCCACTCCCCCCCAGTGCTCACCCCCCTGTTCTCCCCTCCGCAGTGCGCTCCACTCCCCCCAGTGCGCTCCACTCTCCCCCTGTTCTCCCCCCCACCCAGTGCGCTCCACTCCCTCCAGTGCTCTTCATCCCCCCCAGTGCTCTTCACCCCCCAGTGCTCTGCTCCCCTCAGTGCTCTTCACCCCCCCCGTGCTCTCCCCCATGCTATTCACCCCCCAGTGCTCTTTACCCCCTCCCCCAGTGCTCTTCTCCCCCCAGTGCTCTTCTCCCCCCTGTTCTCCCCCCGTGCTCTCCACTCGCCCCAGTGCTCACCCCCCTGTTCTTTCCCCCCCAGTGCGCTCCTCTCCCCCCAGTGCTCACTCCCCAGTGTGCTCCACTCCCCCCAGTGCTCTTCCCCCTGTTCTCCCCCCCAGTGCGCTCCACTCCCCCCAGTGCTCTACCCCCTGTTCCCCCCCTCAGTGCGCTCCATTCCCCCTAGTGCTCTCCCCCTGTTCTCCCCCCCACCCAGTGCGCTCCACTCCCTCCAGTGCTCTTCACCCCCCCAGTGCTCTTCACCCCCCAGTGCTCTGCTCCCCCCAGTGCTCTTCACCCCCCAGTTCTGTCCCCCCATGCTATTCACCCCCCCAGTGCTCTTTACCCCCTCCCCCAGTGCTCTTCTCCCCCCCAGTGCTCTTCTCCCCCCCAGTGCTCTTCTCCCCCCAGTGCTCTCCTCCCCCCTGTTCTCCCCCCCGTGCTCTCCACTCGCCCCAGTGCTCACCCCCCTGTTCTTTCCCCCCCAGTGCGCTCCTCTCCCCCCAGTGCTCACTCCCCAGTGCGCTCCACTCCCCCCAGTGCTCTCCCCCTGTTCTCCCCCCAGTGCGCTCCACTCCCCCCAGTGCTCTACCCCCTGTTCCCCCCTCAGTGCGCTCCCCTCCCCCCGCAGTGCGCTCAACTCCCCCCAGTGCTCTCCCCCCTGTTCTCCCCCCAGTGCACCCCACTCCCGCCAGTGCTCCCCCCATTTCTTCCCCCTCCAATGCTCTCCACCCCCCCTGTTCTTCCCCCCCCAGTGCTCTCCACTCTCCCCATTGCTCCCCCCTGTTCTTCCCCCCCAGTGCTCTGTCCCCCTGTTCTACCCCCCAGTGCTCCCCCCTGTTCTTTCCACCCCAGTGCTCTCCACTCCCCCTAGTGCTCCCCCCTTCTTTCCCCCTCCAGTGCTCTCCTCCCAGTGCTCTCCACTCCCCCCAGTGCTCTCCCCCCCTGTTCTACTCCCCCCAGTGCTCTACACTCCCCCAGTGCTCTCCACCCTTGTTCTTCCCTCCCTTGTTCCTTCCCCCAGTGCTCTCCCCCCCAGTGCTCTCCCCCCCAGTGCTCTCCCCCCCAGTGCTCTCCCCCCTGTTCTCCCCCCCAGTGCTCTCCTTCTGTTCTTTTCCCCCCAGTGCTCTCCCCCCTGTTCTTTCTCACCCACCCAGTGCTCTCCAGCTCTCCCCATCACTCTCCAGCCCCCTGTGCTCTCTACCCCCCTGCTCTCCTTTTTGGCTCCCCCCAGCACTCACCACTACCCACCCCTGTACTCTTCACTCCCCCCTGCATTTTGCCCCCACCCATGTGCTCTCCAACCCTGCCAATGCTCTCCACCTCCCAAAATGCTCTCCAGTCCCCCGTGCTTTTCCCCCTGTTCTTTCTGGCCCCCACTGGTGCTCTTAAGATCTCCCCCCTACTCTTTGTACCCCCCCAGTACTCTCCAGCCCCCGTGCTCTCAACCCTTGTTTTTCTGTTCCCCCCCGTGTTCTTCGCCACCCCACACTCTTAGCCCCCTGCATTTGGTGGGCACCCACCCCCCTTACCTTAGTGTATTCTTTCTGTGGAAGGTGGTCCCCCACGTTCTGAGTTCCTGGGGTCCCCCTTGATGATTGTCCACTTACCACTTTTAACTGAAATTTGCATATATATATATATATATATATATATATATATCCCTATGTGATTTCATATCTATATATAATACGCTCTTCATCAAATGTGCTTTAAAATGTATGGTTTTCCCTTTCATGAACAAAAAAATAATGACGTTATGCTATTGGGCTGGTATAATAATGCTGTGGGGCTGGTATGAATTTTTTTCCAGAGCTGGTTTTTATTCCCAGTCCGGCCCTGGTTCAATGCAACTGATGTAAGGAAGATTAGTTCATACATAACCCAGAAATAGGTTTAATTGACATTGCTAAATCAACCAGCACAAAATGCAGCATTCAGACATTTGTTTTGGCGACATACACAGCTTGTTCTATGCTTTTCTACTCTGCCATGATCACCTTCCTCTTTCCCCACACCTGCACACATGCTGTTCCTACTCTCAGTGTACAATGATCAGGTGCTGCTTCTGTTTCCATCTATCCCTTAGTATGAATTGCCCGCTGCATTTCCTCTATTCTTCTCTGTCCACAATCAGATCCTAATCTGTCTTCCTCTCCCTCAAACCACAATCTTCTTGCTATGCTGCTTAGCTGGAGCAATGGAATATTTATTCAATTATGAGTAAGCAAATTCTTACCAACAGCACAAAGAAGACAAAGAATACGTAGGTTACAAAATAAATTGGTCCCAAAATTCTGTTAGCATTGTCAATAGCGTCATAGTCAAAATCTCCTAAAATGATTCGGAACTGGGTAAATCTGGAACATAGAAAGTTTGCAAACTGTTTATTCCTGAGCAGACTGTATCCAAAGATGACATTTGAAACATAAATAAAGCTTAAACTTACATGCATTTAACAAACGTGCTAAAAGTTTCCACTTGTGTGCCAAAGAGAAGATATCCAAGCTGGGCATAGGCAAAAAACACTATGAAGAACATAATTGCAAATCCAAGAATATCCTTGGCACAGCGGGCAAGAGTAGATGAAAGTTGTGTCATTGTCTTATTGAAGCTTATGTATTTAAAGATCTGAAAGAAAACAATGTAAATTCTAATAAGAATGTATGTGGCTCACTCATAAAAACTGACTGAAAGTGCCTAAAGCCTTATAGCATTCATTAACTCTTTGTAACCCAGGGTTGGGACAAGAGGCCGCTGCCTGGACGCAACGTGTATTGTAGGGATGGGGGAGCCGCAGGTACCTTCTACTATAAGGCTGCAGAAGTAGTGACAGTGGCATCACTACTTCTGTCAGCCCAGCGCTGGAAGTGGCAAGGAGAGTAGGAGAGAGCCAGGAGGAGGTATGGGCTGTGCTCTCTCTCTCCCCGTCCTCCTCATAAACTCACACATAATGAAGGGGGGTGCAATTTGGTATCTTTGCCCTGGGCACTGGATGATCTTGTCCCAACACTGTTGGAACCACAAGGTAAATGGCATTAACAGCTTTCAGCATACACAGAGCATGATTGAATGAGGATTTATAAATAATAGCTTCTTTTTTTAGGAAATACATGTGAATTAAATCAGCTTAATACTAACTATCATGTTCAAGTTTGGGAATAGGCAGGCATGGAGCGCCACATCCCCATCCCCCTTTTCACTTCCTCTTTCCTTTCTCCTCCCCCCTATTTTTCTTCTCTACCATCTTCTGCCACTTCCGAGTATCTTAGTTGCCCACATTTCTCCAACTCATGGTACCGAGTGCCCTCACGTAAATGTCCTCCTTACTACCAGCCTTATGATCAGAGCCCTCCCTCACAGGCTAATTTACCAAGATGCTTTGGTTAGAGTAGGTGTCCGAAATGTGTGGATCCTTGCAAACGCGCTATCTACTAGCATATTTTGGTACAAGTTTTGATGGGCTTGCTCAAAGTACTCGCTGCATCTGAACTTGCCTATTCTACATACCCGACATGAAAATGCTCTCTTATTTCTCATGTCTATATTACACATATTGTCCCTTTGGACACTACTGAAGCTGTAAACAAGTCCTATTTTGCTGTATCTTGTTAAACCTTAATAAAGTGTTAATGAAAAAAAAATATTATCTTATTATATGTAAAGGCTCATCTTCCAAAAAGTAATTTACTTAAAAAAAAAATAGCTTTCTCTGCTATACTCCTCTCCATTCTGAAGCATGGTCCCTCTTTTGGATTTGACGGGCAGCATAATTCAACCTACTTCCTGTGAGCCCAAGGCATCAAAGATATCTCCCTGGGAATGTATTATCTCATCCAGCCTCAGCTACCAGGAGAATGCTGAAGAGAATGGCACTGACGTGATAGCATGAGGAGCATTTTCTGCAGCATTCAGTATTATTCACCTCTGAAGACAAGAGGAGGAATAGGACATGAGATGTCACAAAACCATGTCCAGGAGCAGAGAGGAATCTTGGAGTTGACATTTAATATTTACAATCTCATGTTTAGTTTTTAATATATATATATATATATATATATATATATATATATATTTATTTATATATGTACATGGGGTCAGATATATCAGGCCACTATGTATCATATATGAATATATTGTATTTGTATTATTTGGTAAAAAAAATGAGACTTAGTGAATGCAGTGACATCCAAATTTAGGACTAGTAACTAATCTAAAAATCTCCATATTTAATACAATGGCATGTAAAAGTCAAGTAAATAATTTAATAGCTTATTAGTTATATGCCATACCACCACTTCTATCTGCATTATTTAGAAATATTCTGCTATTTATTGAGTTTCTGCCATTTTAATCATATCAATGCAGAATGAAACTTTGATAACACAACTAAATTCAAAGTGTAGTCGATTACCTGTCTGCCACCATAAATATTGGATACTCACTTTAATCCAAGCAAAGAACAGATTGACTGCATTCATGTTGTTATACTGTGTCTGCCAAAAGGCCAGGAATTCAAAGTCTGCATACATGGTGGGTTGTTCCAAAAGGGACCCCATAAGCCGATTGACCTCCAGAGTTCGGAAGATGTGGAATGCAATGGCTACAAGAGAAAGCTTCACAAAACTGTGACAATTACTTATACTTCCACAGTTCATGTATTAAGTCATGATATCAACAATAAAAAAGGACAACAGAATGTATTCTGTAATGTTGAAGGTACCATAAGCACAGGCTGCATAAGCTAACGGTTTGCTCTGTTGAATCCTTAATTCCATTTTAAATAAATTTCCTTTTTAACGTCTACCAGAGTTTAGTATCTCTATGTCCTGATAAAAGAGTCTTCTGGGCTTGGTAAATTCTGGAAATACTGGTAATGATCGTAGCCTGCAGCAACCAGTCAGATTTTCCGTAATCAACTCTCTAAGATACTGTGCCTGTTTGGTTGATACCTTTGCCTGCTGGGCACTTTCAGCGCTTCCTGCCCAGGCTAATTTTCAGCTTTCAGCGCTCTAATATTTTGAATGACAATTGCATGGCCATGCAACACTGTACCCATATAAACATTTTATCATTTTTTTGAGAGAGATAGAGCTTTCTTTTTGTGGTATTTAATTTCTACTGTGTTTTTTATTTATTTTTTGCTAAACAAAAGTTTGTTTCTATTAAATTAACAATTTTTCTCCTTCACTGATGTGTGCTTATGAGCACCGATAGGCTGCACTAATGGGCATTGAGGTGGCACTGATATGTACTGATGAGGAGGCACTGATAGGTGGCACTGATGGGTGGCAATGACTTGTGACTTTTATCAGTGTCCAGCAAAGCACTGGTTAAAGCTTATTGGAGGAGTTTTCACCCTCCTCTGACTGTCCTATGAGGCTGCAAGACTCCTTACCCTCTGTCTGGACAGTGCTAATTAGCCCTGTGCTGATCACATGCACCCTCCCAAAAAAAACAAAAAAACAACTCAGATCACCTAGGCAATCCAAGTGGAAGTAAGAGGCAGGTACCTTTCAAGACTAGGCACCTGCACCCCCCAAAAAAATTACATGCCAAATGTGGCAATGGAGAAATACTTAAAGTGGAACTTCTCCTTTTGGGTGGAGCTCAGCTTTAATGTCTGTTCACACAGCAAAGAACTAAACTTCAACAATTTAATGTGCGGAAGCGGCCCGTTTTGTCTGCAGCGAGCTGGCAGTAGAGGGTGGTGTGATGTATGTTTCAGCCAATCACACATTTTTTTTTTAACTCATCTTTATTTGAAATCTACAAACTGACACTTCATTTGTGTCACTGTTCTGTGCTGCTGTACAGTGACATGCGATCCCATCATGTGCATCTCAGCTCACTTCACTGCACCTCCAGGGTGCCTTGCAGTGGTATGACCAGGACACATAGAAAACATTTGTTTTGTCCTGGTGATGACTAGGGTTCTTCCAGTGTAAAAAAACACTGATCACCACACTATATGCCTTACAAGGACCGATATGGCAGCCATCTTAGAGGGGTGAAGTACAGAGTGTGCAGTGGAAAACTGCCTAGCGAGGTGTCTCAGGGGTAGGATTTATATAGAAATAGATGAGTGACATTCTAAATCCTAATATATAATGTCCGCAACTGCCCTTTGCTCTCATATTGTGTGAGCAATGGATGCAGTTTGGCTTGCCTCAATCTCCTCTTCTGCCTCCTCAATATAACTAGTGCAATTACAATGATTAGGGCTGTTACACTAGAAATTCTGTTTTTCAATGCCCCCCAAAAACAAAAACGTGTTTGTCTTTGTCTCTGTCTCCCTCTATTTTTCTTCCTCTCTCTCACTCCTTCTTTCCAGCCACAAACAGGAAAAGCATGTGATGTCAGAGGAAATAACCTTCAAAATGCATAGCAATTTAACACAGATTAAAATGCTTGTTAACGTGCATTAAATACTAGTCAAAGCGCATTAAAAATGCATGTCAATGAAAGGCAATGGACATCCATTTTTCAAGCATTTCTATACATTTGAATGCATGTTTTTTGTTCAAACATGACCCTAAAGCCGGGTACACGTGGGGCAAATGTCGGGAGACAACGGCCAGTTCAAATAAAAAAGGGCGACATTCGGTTCATGTGTATGTCGGTCTGTCTGACAGAAGCCGCTCGTTTGGCCCGTCTTCTGCATGATGGAAAACCAGCAGCAGACTGACTCCCAATCAGCGCTCTCAGCCAATGGCAGAGAGCGCTGATTGGATTGTTCTGGCGGGGAGGCCCTCCCCCTATCCAAACACAACAGCTCAGCAGGGGAGATCGCTGAACTAACCTTGCAAGGTTAGTAGAGCTGCTCTGACCGGAGCTGACAGTTTTTTTTCGTTCGACCCCTGGAGTCGAATGGTGTGTACCCGGCTTAAGTGTGAGATCCTCCATTGCTAATCCTCCTAGGCACTACCCACAGTGTGTGTTATAGAAGATGTGTTTTCAGATTTTCTTCATCAGAGCTAATTTGCATACATGCCTGTCTTCCATAAAAAGCCCCCCATTTACCTTACTTGTTAGGCCGAACACCCACAGCTAATATAAATAATAAAAACTTATATACACAATCATGTACTATAAACAGAGTGAGCGGAAAAAGCTGTGAAAGAACCAATACTCTGTTAAAATCCATAGAGATAATGACTAATACAAACTGTAAATTGATAATATATTTGATCAAATTTAATAAAGTTTTTATTGAAGGCATATCATAATGCCAGTGCGCTTTCTATTTGTCATTTAATGAATATTATCATTGCCAACCTCTCATTCTGAAAACATTAGTTGACTAGTTAATGTTTTGGCTTTAATGCAACTTGAATGATTGACCCAGTCGAAGTATTAGAGGTAAAGACTGACTTTTTGGTTGCTTTCTTGGAATATGACCAAACATGGCCATAGACTGTTCAGCAGTGTTAAAATGTTTTGTTGACTAAAACATTTTAGTCAGCTGAATGAATATTATTTTAGTTGACTAAAACAACTGAAATGACTAAAATACAACTAAAATGCCGTTTTAGTCAAAAGACTAATGCCCCATACATACTGTCGGACATTCCGACCACAAAATCCGTCTGATTTTTTTCCGACGGATTTTGGTCGAAACTTGTGTTGCACACACACACGTCGCACAAAGTTGTTGGAAAATGCGATCGTTCTGAACGAGGTGACGTCAAACACGTACGTCGGGACTATAAACGGGCCAGTAGCCAGAAAATCCGACCGTGTGTATGGGGCATAAGACTAAAACTAAATTGAAATTTGACTTCAAAATTAACACTGGTCTGTAGTGCATGTTTATACCTCAATTTAATAATAAATAACATTTTAGATTTTTCACTCCAGCAGTATATAATGAGTTTGCAAAATGTAGAGAATTTTTAACTAATGCATTACAATTGAATTACACCCATTAGATATTAGTCGACTAAAATATCCTGGAGATTTTAGTCGGCTAAAACGTAGGACATTTTAGTCGACTAAAATGTAGTGGAGATTTAGTTGACTATATACGACTAAAACTAAAACAATTGCAGAAGACTAAAATAGGACTAAAACTAACATGCCATTTAAGCCTAAGACTAAGACTATAACTAAATCGAAATTTGCTGCCAAAATTAATACTGCTGTTCAGATCTTCGGAGATTTAAACCATGTATGGCTAGGCTGAATGTACCCAAGTTGATCGATCAACTTGGGTACAACCAGCCTGTCAGATTTTACATGTGATTATTGCTAGTGGCTATTATACATGACATGCATAATATGACATGAAATATGAGCAAAGCATATCCCTCTATAGTGTGTCCCAATCCAAAGCACTACTGTGATTGACATCCTCAGCTCTGTTTCTGTGTACTGTGTGAAGGGGGGGGGGGGGTTATCCCTTCCCTTCCCTCCAATCACCTCTAACTGAGCTCTGTAGAGTGTACCTTCAGTACCCCGCCTCCTGCTTTCTGAAAGCTCAGGCAAGCTGTATAAATGTTGGACTTTGATTTATGTAGATAAACAGGTACAGCTCACGTAGGAGGATTTGTTTCATCTTTGTGCATCACCTGAGGCTAGTCACTTCATTGGGTACAGGCAAGAGTTTACAACCACTTCAAGTCACCTTCCTTTATAGGAAATAAAAAAATCTTACAACAGCAACCACATATTTCTTCAGAAAGTGGACTCACCATTATAACGACAACATCTAAAATGTTCCAGATGCTAGTGAAGTATTTGAACCTGTGTATTTTCAGCTCCAGACACTCTTCCACCACATAGTAAAATATGAACACACAAAATATAATTTCACAGGCAATAATAAAAAAGTCCCACTTGTTGACATAGCGAATGAGCTTGACGGTACGGATCTGCCATGATGATATTGCACCACCAGTTGCTGGAAATTCTACAACAAGCCTACAAAAGACATGTTTGTTCTGTTAGTGTATTTATCCAGTGAGCATTTTTATAGTAGTGTAGCTACAATCATTGTAAAAGTGACCATATTTTATACAATCTGATTCCACAATATCCTTTAGATCTACCAGCAACTGTTTAATGTAAGGGTCTGTGTGCATGAATACAGATTGAATGAATTGTTTAGGTGTGTCCTGTTATAATTTATCATTCATGTAAGTGTAAATCAGATGCACTCACCTTAATACACAGAATAGATTGATGTTGGCATTGTATACTGAAAAATCAATAAAGACGGCCCGAGTTCCTCTATCCAGCCACAGATTATTTTTCAGTATTTGCAGACTCCTTAATGTGTCCTGTTTGGTCGTGTTAAAATCTAGATAATAACCTCCACCACTATAGGTCGCTAATATACCCCAATGGGATGAGCCCTTCAAATGGTCTTCAGTAAAATATGTCCACCTGGAAATTTCATAGTTAAACAAAATATAAGTACTGAAAGAATTTGAAAAAATTCACAGTGTTGTACATTTATTTTATTTTACACAATATTTTAAAAGGGAAATCCATGGGGTAAGCTTGTGGCTGAATTTTCCAAAAATGATTAAAAGCCCAGGATGTTTTAACTTCTTGAACTCTGGGTTTACCCCCCCCCCCCCATGAGCAGGCCATTTTTTAACTGACAATTGCGCGGTCATGCAACGCAGCACCCAAATAAAATGTACGTCCTTTTTTTCCCCACAAATAGAGCTTTCTTTTGGTGGTATTTGCCGTTTTTATTTTTTGTGCTATAAAAAAAAACAACATCATTTTTTGATTTTGTACAGAGCATCCCTGATCCTTCTCTTCTGGAGTCCCCCCGCCGTTGCTCCTGGCTCTTCCCCCCGCCCAGTGCCCCCAGAGCAAGCAGCTTGCAATAGGGGCCCCCAGGCAGGCTCGCCGTGGCTCTGCGTGTCCATTCACACTCAGAGCCACTGCTCAGCCCCATTCCCTCTCTCCTCATCTCTCCTCATTGGCTCACTGGCTGTGATTGACAGCAGCGGGAGCCATTGGCAATGGGCCAATGAGGAGGGCGAGTCCCTAGAGAGGCCAGGTTCTTGTGCACAACGCTGGATTGCGATGGGGCTCAAATAAGTATTAGAGGGACTGCTACACAGAGAAGGTTTTTTACCTTCATGTATAGAATGCACAAAGGTAAAAACATAGAATTTATTTATTCCTATATAAATTAGTTAAATGCAGCTGCCCACAGGAGAATTTTGACCAGTGACAGCCTGTCCATAGGGGGCGCATGGGTAGTCACAAAAGAAATATATATATTTTTAAAACTGGCCCTTTAAAAAAAATAAAAAAAGGTCTATAAGTGCACTGTATTCGGACGCCGGACACAGTGCGCTTATGGGAAGCGCTCCATCTATACAATAGCAAGATTGCAGATGCGGCACCTTTGTTTGCGGGTTTGTGTTCTGCCTTGTGGCGCATTCCGAAGCACCGAGTAGCTTCCACCCAGCGCCCGTAGTATCTATTACTACGGTGGGGTGGTTTGATTGACATCCGAGTTAGATGTCACTTCCGGTTTTCTCTCTCCCATTGCACCTGAAAGAGAAAACCGAAAGTATGAGGAGCAGACTCCTCCATCGCTGCTGCCAGTGCCGTCTGAAGGAGACACCGCAGGAGAGGACACCACAGCAAGGTAAGTTCTGCTATGCCAGTTCGGACCTCCTGCAGAGAAGGGGGGAGGGGGTTTGATGGGACACAGGCTGCATTTGATGAGACACAAGCTGCATTTGATGGGGCACAGGCTGCATTTGATGGGACACATGCTGCATTTGATGAGACACAAGCTGCATTTGATGGGACATAGGCTGCATTTGATGGGACACAAGCTGCAATTAATGGGACAGTGAGGCTGAATTTGATCGGGCACAGTGAGGCTGCATTTGACGGGCACAGTGAGGCTGCATTTGATGGGCACAGTGGCTGCATAAGATGGGCGCAGTGGCTGCTTAAGATGGGCACAGTAGCTGTATTTGATGGCACAGTGGCAGCATTTGATGGCACAGTGGGAGCATTTGATGGCACAGTGGGAGCATTTGATATGGCAGAGTGGCTGCATTTGATGAGCATAGTGGCTGCGTTTAATGGGCACAGTGGCTGCAATTGATGGGGTTTTTTTCAGAACTTGTTTGCGTCCCCTCAAAAATTTTGAGCACCAGCTGCCACTGATTTTGACAATGGTAAACAAAAAAGCAGTTGACCAGCCAGATATAATACCTAGTACTCCCAGCAGTACTTAGGTGTAGATCACAAACACAAAGGAAACTGTGTCCCTTAATGAACTTCTTACACCAAAGCTGGCATCAGCTGAAGCATGAAAATTCACCTTATAAAGCTTGGAAAAAGGTGTGAACAGAGGACCAGGTGGCAGTCTGATGCCTAAAAGCTCAAAGGGCACTGACAGATCTAATAGAGTGTACCTTGGCAGGAAAAGGAGGAACTTTATCCTTAAAGTGGTTGTAAAGTCAGAAGGTTTTTTTATCTGAATGCATTTTATGCATTCAAATAAAAAGCCTTCTGTGTGTAGCAGCCACCCTAATAATTACCCAAGCCCCCTTTCTATCCAGAGATGTCCACGAGTGCCTCGGCCATCCGGGACTCTCCCTCCTGATTGGCTGAGACACAGCAGCAGAGCCATTGGCTCCCACTGCTGTCAATGAAACTCAGTTAGCCAGTCAGGATAGAGAGGGACAGGGAATAAACCACAGCTCCGTGTTTGAATGGACACAGGAAACTGTGGCTTGGCTCAGATGCCCCTATAGGAAGCTGCTTCCTATGGGGGCACTCAACAGGAGGGAGGAGCCTGGAGCTCCAGCCAAGGACCCGAGAAGAGGGGGATCTGGGTTGCCTTGTGCAAAACCACTGCACAGAGCAGGTAAGTATAACATGTTTGTTATTTTAATAGAAAAAAAAAATACTTTTTAATCACTTTAAGACCATGAGCTTGAACAATAATCTTTTTAAGCCACCTAGAAATGCCAAAGAGACTGTGCACTTTGCAAACTTCAGTTGCACTCTGTAAGAGCAGTATTTCCAGAGATTAGTAAAGGAACAGAAGCTCTGCTGACTTCTATCATCCAATCATGTGCATGCAAAAATGCTTTTTTTTCAAAAATATCCTTGCACATGATTGGGTATTCTTTGCAAAATTAAGCTTTATCTCATTTACTGAGCTCTGGAGCAAGTGCACATGCAAAGTGCACAGTCTACTTGCCTTTAGTAAATAAACCCCAATGACTAAGAGGTACAGTAAATCCATACAGCATGAACTACATCCAGGCGGTGAAGGGAAATTTTCCCTTCTGATGTACTGGAGCCGGACAGGGAGGTAAAAGAACAATGTTCTAGTGGAGGTGAAAGGCTGAAACTTCCCTAGGAAGGAAGGAGGCTGTAGGTGTCAATACTAGATTAAAGCTTAGTACACACAGGCTCGATGTTGGGCGACATCGGCCAGTTCAATAAAAACCGGCTGACATTCGGCCCATGTGAATGGCAGCCGGTCTGACAGAAGCCAGACATTTGGCCGGCTTCTGTCAAAAGAGCATGCTGTAAACCCAGCAGCCGACTGGCTCCCAATCAGCGTTCTCAGCCAATGGCAGAGAGAGCTGACTGGAGTGTTCTGGCGGGGAAGCCGCCCCCTGTCAGAACACAACATAGCAGCGGGGAAGATCGCTGTACTAACGTCAGATCGTTAGTACATCGGCTCCAACTGGAGCTGTCAGTTTTTTTGGTTCAACCAGCTGGGTCGTACCAAAATAAAATTATTAGCATGTACCAGGCTTTGGATAGTCTTTAAAGAGCCAACTGAACCAAATTTAGATAAAAAATGTGTTACAGGAGGTTATACAGAAGGGTTGCAGGTGAGATGAGCCATTTGTAATGGTACACCTTACAAGAGTTATATTCTCCTTGTGATCTGTGCTGTGTTAACAGGAACAACCATAAAAAACACTGTGGACTGTTTTGTACTTATCTGTTTTTTATAAAATAGGTAAAAAACTGTATTTACTCACAACCAACTGCAAAAGAGGTTAATGACCCAGAGAGGACCAGGTCAACATGGACAGCAGCAAGAACCAATCAAGGTAAGAACTGCGTGTCACATGTATATAAGTGCTATGTTACGTAGAAGCTATGTCATGCAGAAGAAAAAAATGGGTGGGAAAAGAACAGGGAGGGTGTGCACATGACACTCAAGCTATCAGAATGTAACTTCTGAGCATGGTAAATCTTTCTTTTGAAACCGATGGAGCAGGGGAGTAATGGTGTAGCTCCTGATGCTCAGATTAATTAACTACTGATTGAAAGCCTTCAGAGCCCAGGTCACACCAGAAGCTGGTCCTGGAAAGCACTCTGTGGCTAACTAACACAGTACCCGAAGGTCTAGGATGCACCACTGTTGGAGCCTAGAAGGATACATTCTAGGCAGGCCCCGCGATTTTCCAGTGGGGTATGGGTATGTGTATGGCCTCCCGGGCATCAGCAAGGATAAGCTAATCCAAATAGCTGCATAGAAGTCCCAGCTCAGCATCATGTAACTGTATTGACTGAAGAAAGAAAATGAAATTTCTAGTATAAAAGGGGGTAAACTCTTCTTAAATAGAAAAAAATACCCATCCTCTTGGGGCACAAGCAAAAAACTGAAGCTTGCTGGGAGTGGGGGGTGTCATATCTGGCTGGTCAATTACTTTTTTGTTTGCCATTACCCAAATCTTCCTGCAGGGAGCTGCATATAATCCAACTGTATCAGAATAACTGAATCCTTTGTCCCTCAAAGTTCCGTTTTTTTTTTTTGGACCATACTTACCTAGGTGGATGCAGCATCGGTCTGATGCCTTACCTGTACCTCAACGGCTCTAAGACTGAGAACTGAGCGGTTCTCAGATCTCTGTGGGCTGTGGAGGCTGAGAGGCTAAGCCAGGTGCCCCTCCAGGGTTGTGGGCAGATCCTGACCAGATTGTTGCAATATTTCCGCAGCCTGGACTGGCTCTGTGAAGTCAACCGACTGCAGGCTTCAACCCGCTGTCTGCTGAAAATGGGTCACAGGAGTACAGAACGAGCTGCATTCCTGAAGTACAGCCAAATTAGCAGACTCAAAACAGAGACTAAACCAGACTTTTGAAGATAAAGTTGATTTTTACACAGAGTTTACACAGTTGCTATATAGGGAATCGCTAGAGAACTGAGACATGACACAAGGTGAAGTAGTGTCTGCATAGCCTCTGTGCACAGAAATTGTCAGATGCTTTACCCCATGCAGGGTAAAGCAACAGATTCATTTTGATGGTGCCCCCTAGCAGCTCATACTAGCCTTCTTACCATGACTCCCATCTGCCCTTTGGAAGCAAAGTCAGGGTGTACTGTTTAAGCTGCATATCACAACATCAACACTGTTATTTGCTTGGTCTAAAAAGATCTGAAGAAAATATATACTTACGCTGTTCCATTCATCAATCCAAATGGATTCCTGTCTTCTTCACCCTCTGAATACACATCATAGCACCCATAAATGTCATCTCTAAAGTCTGTATGTACTATGCAAGAGTTATTTTCCACCTTCAGCTGACGTATCCGCGGTACTCCAAGAAGCAAATTTTCATAATAAATGAATGAATGTTGGCTGTTATCTAGCGTTTCATTATTGTACCATTTGGTCCAGTAAAGGCCATCTAGTAAAGGCCCTTGTGTATACTAGAGAGAAATAAATAATATATTGTGGTTAGCATTATACAGTATATCACTATTCACTTAGTCCAATTACAATATGTATTACAGGGTGTGGGCACTTATGGGCTTATCACCAATTGGCTTCTTTTATCTTAGGAGCTTCTGTAGTGAGAGTTATGCCGCGCACACACGACCGAATTGTCCAGCGGACTTAGTCTGCCGGACCGCATTACGCCGGACAATTCGACCGTGTGTGGGCTCCAGCGGACTTTTTCATCGTAAAGTCTGGCGGACTTAGAAAGTAGTTTTGCATCAAAATTTGGCCGCCGGACTTGGCTTTCAGCGGACAATCAGTTCGTCAGTGTGCTAGTCCGGCGGACTAATAATGACACATGCTCAGAAGCAAGTACGAGAAGGAAGCTATTGGCTACTGGCTATTGAACTTCCTTTTTATAGTCCCGTCGTACATGCTGTACGTCATCGCGTTAGCAATCGCCGGACTTTCGGAGTGTCCGTGTGTGGCCAAGTCCATTCGTTAGAAAGTCCGCCAGATTATTTGCCGGATTGTTTGCCGGACTAAGTCTGCCGGACTATTCGATCGTGTGTACGCGGAATTAGATTTCATAGCTCAGGGCTCAAAGCTCTATGCCTTCATTAGCCATGGTCAACTAAAGGAATCCAGTTTCACACTCACTTTTCTATATAGAAATGGGCTGGGAATGTGGATGCAGACAACTGGTCACCAGCATCTCCACAGATGTGGTCACCGGTGTCCCGATATGTGGTCAACAATGTCCCTGATCACCAGCATTCCTGGTCACAAGTGCTCCAAAAATGTGGATACCAGCATCTATGTTCACCAGCATGCCACAGATCTCTTAATCAACATCCATAAGCCCTTGTAAACACGGTCGGACATTCCGTCTGAAAATGTCCGATCAGACCGTGTTGTCGGATAATCTGACTGTGTGTGGGCTCCATCGGACTGTTTCCATCGGAACATCCGACGGACAAAGTTTTACAGCTGGGCTATAAAACTTTCCGACCACATGTGTAGAGAATTCCGATCAGACACGCATGCTCAGGTCAAATTCCTATACCAAAGCTATTGGCTACTAGCCTGAACGTAGTCCCGTCGTAACGAAATAACGTCATCACGTTGCTTA
Organism: Lithobates pipiens; assembly: GCF_037356315.1. NCBI lineage: Eukaryota > Metazoa > Chordata > Amphibia > Anura > Ranidae > Lithobates > Lithobates pipiens. Next base: position 37,957,605 of record NW_027507787.1, on the reverse strand, counting down.
CGATTGTTTTTTCCGACAATTTTGTCCGACCGCATGTATGCCACACAAGTTTCGGACAAAATCCGTCTGACAAAATCCGATGGATTTTGTTGTCAGAATGTCTGACCAGGTGTACAAGGGCTAAGGGTTATAGGAAGCCAGAATGTGAATTGGATTGATGTCCCAGCATCTACTCAGAAATGAAATATGAGTTGGGTAGGTTGACAATTTAGTTAAACTGTAGATGTTATTTTTGAGTATTAATTTATTTCTAAACCTAGAACAGTTTAATACTGATTGAGAATTCCCACTCACCGACCAAAAATCATTCATGTTGTTAATACTCTGGAATGTGACTCCACTATCTGAAGCAGTTTGCAGGAAAAGGTTGGACATCACGTTAGTGTAATAATAAGTGCTAGAGCTTGTCATCCCATAAGTCACTAGAAAAAGATAATTTTTTTAAAGTTACGAAAATTACAATCAACATATTTCAAATAAGAGACAGAAGAAAAAGAGGTATTACAAACAAAACATATTTAAACTGTGGGGAAAGTTAATATGGTTAGGCCCAGCGCTTTTTAGTCATTTTATTAATAACCTGGAGGAATAGAAAGTAGTGTGACTTTGTGCTGATTATCCAAAATTATGTTAAATTATTATAGCTCAGAAGGATGGTAATATGTTACAAAATAATATTGTCAACACGATAACATAGGCAGTTAATTTTCAGTTGAAATTTATACAGTACATACATCCACATTAATGTAGTTGTGGAAAACTACTGAAGGACTTAACTCCTTCCTGCCACTGCCTCCTTGCCCTTTAAGAGCTTCTAAATGTTGGGAGGCAGGCATTTGAGCCATGTGACCACTGTGATTGGCTGTAACATCGGTCACATGATCGGAAAGCTCACAATCGCAAATATGCTTTGGGAGCTTTCCTGGTCCCTAACGGTAACTGTGCTGGGAGCACACAGGGCATGTGCTCTCAGCACAGAAAAGTGTTTACATGGGGCTGCATATATGCAGCCTCTCAGCATTAAAGTCTAACTGCCGAGAGGCCGCATCTATGCGCCATGTTGACGTGAAGAGGTTAAAGTGATAATAAAACAAAAATTTTATATATTGTAGCTTACCAATCCTTAAATGTGGTGGCTGTATTCGTTTTAGTTTATTTTTTTCCTTTGATTTTCCTTGTGATTTTGATTATCTTGTGATTTAGCCAGTAACACGGTTGAATAAAAGCTGACCATTGTAAGTACCCCTGCCAAAAATAAATAGTTTGTCTCAACTCTCTACATGCCACTTTTGCTGGGCAACGTGGTCATTTGTGTAGTGCTCACTACTGTAGCAGCCACTGGATTTTCAGGTCTTTCCCCAATGCAACGAGGCAACAGGAATTTTCCACACGTTCTTTCCAGGCTCAATAAATAGTCTAGGGGTTTTGTTCTATTTTTGTTTATTTAGGATAAATTGAAGAGGGATACATGGGATGTCCAGAATTGAAGAACTGGATTGAGGACTTGTTAATGTCTCAGACTACTGGTAACTGACTTCAAAAGTGCTGTCCACCTATGGGACTGATGGTGCAGCACACTAGCAGCAAGTAAAAAGTTCCAAACCTGGATATGGAGGTGCTGCTCCTTGCAGGAATGCCAAAGCACCTGGCTACTGCTTTCCCAAGCTAGAGAAATGGGGTTACTTCTGGCTGCTTTGCGCTGGCACTAAGCTGTCCCCTGGACCTAGAGTCATACAGTATTGCAGCCTTATTGTCCTCTCTATACAGGCTAGATAAAAGTGGAAGTTACTCTCTTTAAGTGAAACTTGGGTTCCAAGGGGCTGTTGTAGAGGCACACTGCTGTACAGGCCTGGATTTGATCTCAGGGTATCTTCAGCTAAGCTTAGCTGTGGCTGGGGTGTGAGGCTTGTAGCTGCTGATTCTCTCTCTCTTCTCTTTCACCTAGCCTCTCCTCTGCCCAGGGGCAGAGTCCCCCAGAACAGGAGTCCCCTCCAGGTGACTGGACCCTGAACTCTGCTCCCAAACTGCCAGATTTCTGACTATTTATGGGACAGTTTCCCCATCTACTGAGCCTTGTCTTCTCAGCGATTGGTTGGAATGCCATAAATATTCAGGTTGCAGTGTCTGTCCCTCCACCCTCTAAGTTCTAGAACTATCCAGTGAATTCTAGCAGCCAGGGTGAGGTAACAGAGCCAGAGCCTCAAAGCATTGCACAGCATTGCACAGTCAAAAACAACAATTAACCCCTGCTCATCTGCCTACAGAGAAGCCAACTAAATTTTCCTACACTTAGCAACTCTGAAGGTGCTACATTTGAAATATAACAGACTTACTGGCCAGATCATGGCAATTTCCTGCTTAGCCTTTTCTCCCCCCCTCCACTACTGGCAGTAAGATCAGATAAAAAACATAAGGAGAGAGAAAACAAACCAATAGGAATTTCAAAGAGGACTTGCTTTGAAGACACCAAGGGTCCTGGGAGATAAAGAAATGCTGCACCATACATCTCTATGGAGTCTAGTGGCTACTGGACTTTAATTCCCACAAATCCGTGTACCAAGAAGTGGAGGTTTTGATAATTTTCCTGGGCATTCTGAGAAAGATCAAGGCTGGTCCTTAGGGTACAAACATACTGCCAGGGTCTGGGCTCTACTTCATAGGAATTAGAGACAAGGAGAGGAGCTAAGCGGATCTGCTGCTGTGGCTGTCCACCCATATCAGAGCTACCCCAGGGACTAAGCTTGAGAGGAATAGAGAGAGAGACACTGCATCAGAGCCAAGAGACTGCACTCTATGTGAAGATTGGAGCAGAGGAGCTGCACCCTGTGTGCTGGGACCTGTTAATCGCCAAGCCATTGGGACCAGACTAGTCACTTGCCAGGAGTGTTTAGCTCAACTGCACACCTTAATGCCCGATACACATTGCTAACATAACATAATACATAAAGACTGCTCCTACTTAGAAGCTCACTTTCTCTACCCACGCCTTTAAAGGGATAGTTCATGTGCACCACCTATAAAAGGGCCCTGCCGAAAGCCAGCCAATGTTGACTACTACGTGCCAGGTGATTTCAGCCACCTTCAGGATTACCCCTTACACCAAAGAAAAAAATGAATACGCCCAACTGTTATTGGGGTTGTATGCACCTAAGGACTTCTCCAAAGCCATCGTAAAGCAGTACTTAATAACATTCATTTAATAACATTTGCCACGGGCTATGTGGAATATATGATATAAGTACTAAGTTCCCAGCAAGCTCTCCATGCCTTATTGAGGCAACCTCTGCATGCATAAACATGGAACCTAATAAGCCCAAACCAGGGCAAGGATCTTGAGGGTGGGAAGGGAAAAGAAGAAAGAAAGGAAAAATAAAACATATGCGGAATCCAGGAGGCCGCATAAATATGAGTTTAGCTTGCATATTCCAAGAGGGTCAGGTCAAGTCAATCCTAAAATATGTGTTATGCCTGGGAGCACATGATATCTCAATGTTCGGGTTAGCATGTGAAATCCATTCAGAGGAACCAAGTTTTAGTACAGCGTTCTTCCCACAGGTTGGTAGAGGCCTTCAAAGTCTCCATCTGGTGAGTCTTGTTTACCCTGGCGAACCATATGCGAACCATAATGGGAAATCTCATCAGTGGAACACACATGTCAGAAGTCTCTGACAGGGGTTTTAACTGGTCCCCACTATATTTAAACTGAAATTTTTGTTTGACATATACTATAACTAGAACTAGTGTGTGTGTGTCCGTAAAATCCATTTTCTTAATGTCTTTCACCAATTTATAAATAAGAGATTTTTTATGGTACACTTGACCCAGAATGATGATAACAATTATATCTCTGTCCTCAGTAGAGGCGCTGCCCAATTTTTGTTGGATTCAGTTTTTTTCTCCCATGTATTTCACCTAATTACACTATCTCCATGACTGCTTTCAGATAACAATTTCATGCTTGTATAAACATAAGTAAAACAGATTTCCAAAATCACTCAAAACAGCCACAAAGAATTTCAACATTTAAAGACTAGGATTACATTAAAATAAATATATGCAAATTTTGAGCCTGCAAAGCACTGCACCTGCCATCAGGAGATTGTGGGTGCAATGTCAGTCTCCTGCAGACACTCCATACCTCTTGTACAGGCAGACAGTTACCAAAATACAGGAAGTGTGATGAACTACAAGGGATCAGCACCTTCGCAGTTCATTGAGAACTAAAGAGTCCGCCACAGTGGCAGATGAGATTTGTAGTTCATTCATTCACAGATATCTCTGAGTAAATGACACATCTGTACGGGTGGTGCCCCACACAGCCAAGCTGTTCTTAAATTGTAACAGTGGGTTTAGGGAGACCCCTGCTCATTGTCATGAGGGGAGGGTGGAGAAGTATATAGTAACAAGTTACATGCTACACCCTACATATGAACATGTTACTAAAGGTGAACTTAGCCTTTAAAGGAATTCATGCTCATGAAGTTCTTATAAATAGGACCCAAAAAGCATAGTCACTCACAAATACTTCTTTAACTGATGATGGGAGGGATGATGGTTGGTGGTAAGGCACTGAGCAGCGGTGTGTGATGATGGGGGGGGGGGGCAGGCACAGTGTTTGAGGGGGCCACAGGTGGGTTAAAGCTGGGAATATTGGTATGGGGTGTGGGTGTGTACAGACATTATGGTGAAAGCATGTGTAGGGTAGGGTTTGTTAGAGCAGGAGGGGAAGGGGTCAAGTACTGTGGGGGGTAGGGTGCTAGAATTTAGTGAGAGAGGCTGCAGGCATGGTACTGAAACCGGTGATGTGGGGGTGTTGGAGGTTAGGATGGTGTTGTGAGGCACTGTGGGGAGAGTAGTAGGGCGCCAGTATGCAGAAAATGTATAGCGGTAATAGCAAGGGTGGGGTATATCAATGCTTTTATTTACTAAGTCTCTTTGTTAGGTTTCAATATAGATTAATCCATTCTGGTAAAAAAAAAATAAAAAAAAATTATAATAACCAGAAAATAAATATAAAATTATCATAAAATTATAATAATCTCTAAACAAGTGCCAATGCTAAGGCTAATCAGACTAAATGCCTGGGAATTAAAGAAGGCTGCTTCTATAAGAGGCTTCTAGGCATTTATTTTATTACTTAAACAACTGAGCTATATACAATTAACAAGGATATTTAAGCAGATAAACGAACCTCCGGTTATGAAAAATACTGTACCTTGAAAAAAATAAAATAAAATTATATATATAATATATATATATATATATATATATATATATATATATATATATATATACATACAGTTCATAATAATTCATGAAATAATTCTATTTGAGATAAAACTCAGCAATAATAAATAAAAAAATAAAAAAATCAGCAGAAAGTAGGGCCTTTTGGAACTAAAAAGCGGGAACCAAACTTTATGTCACAAATCTGTCCTTGTAAACTAAGGACAGCTGGAAGCTTTGCCATTACATAAATAGAAGGCATATTTATTTACCCTTTCCTGCCCACCTTGTGTCTCTTTAAAAAGATCTGAATGCCAGGGGGTGGGAAGCATGATCACGTGACCACCGTGATTTGCTATCAAAGTGGTCACATGATCGGGAGTCAGTCCCACCAGCTACAGATCATTAGCGGGGGTCATTTGATGCAGCAAAGAGTCGCAAGAGCCGCCGAGGGACCCCAGAAATGGACGACCGGGGCCACACTGAAAAACAAGCTGCACAGTGGAGGTAAGTATTCAATGTTTGTTATTTAAAAAAAAAATTAGCCTTTACAATCACTTTAAGCTTGGTACACATGGACCAAATATCATCCAGTTCAACAGAAACCAGACATTCGGCCTGTGTGTATGGTATCCTTTCCGACAGAAGCTGGCCGACCATTCAGCTTCTGTAATACATACATGCTAGAAAAGCATCTGCCAAACGCCACCCTATCAGAACTCACAGACAAGAGCTGTGAGTGCTGACCAGTGTGTTCTGACAGGGTGCAGTCCCCCTGTCAGAACACAATAGCTTAGCGGGGAGATTAATTTACTAAGATCATGTAGTTAGTGCAGACTCCTCCTTGAGAACTCCTCGCTAGTGTGTTTTTTTTTTTTTAAAAGCTCATGGTGTGTGAAACACACCCAAAAACTCCACTCGGGTGCACAAAAAAAGTGCACACACATAAAGAGTAAACACAAAAACATGCAACGGGTGGTACATGGTCCTCCCTAGGAAGGACCTTACCCTGATCCCCCCGGGGCGTTAGGCTCCAGACAGGGACTGAGGTACTTCCCTTGGGTCCATCTGGCCGAAACCAGATGGAACCCCTCTCTCTGGAAGGTCTGCCGAAACAGACCCACCCAAGTACTTGGTGGGACTCCCCCAAAGGGAGACCCCATGAAAGAGGGCAAACCAAGCCAAAAGGCCTATGTCCACCCCCTCCCAAGACTTTCAGGGCAGGCCCAAGAACCCACACCCTACTCATCACACAGTGCCAAAACATGTTCACACCAAACAAAAAATACAAAAAAGTGACAAACATGGGGTTAAAATAAATAGGAAAGTGGGGAGAAGGAAGTGGGAGAAGTGAAAGAGTGACCATTCTGCAATACAATGGCCAGGCCCTTCGGCCAGGAATAAAAATTTCCCCTGGTCCGAGCCAAAAGGCTCGGCCCTAGAGGCAGGTGTGAAAAAAGTCTGTTAGTGAAGTGACCCTCACTCACAGTGATTGTCTGGCACCGCTGAACTGCCACTTCAGGGGCATATTCACCACAGGCTTTTCATCACAACCCTGACCAACAGCCCAGGCCAGTGTAGCCCCCACCCCAGCCAGGAAGGCCTGAAGTTCTGGAAGTTGAGGAGAGCCCCTACCCAAACGGCTCAACCACGCTACCATCACTCCTACCTAATTACATTTGGGAAATACTAACCGCTCCCCCTGGCGCTACAGGGGAGCAATTGTTCTTTCCAGAAAAACCGAGCGGAGCTAGAACCACAGAAGGCCAGGGACCCAACCCTCTGGCCGGGCCCAATGCAGCACCCATCCTCACCAGGAGCGCCCTTCCTAGACATGTGCATTTCATTTCATTCCGAATTGAAATTCGGACGTATTTTCATTATTCGGACATTTGGATGCATCCGAATTACCGAATTACAATGCTAACGAATTAAAACGGAATTCGAATCAAATTAGAAAAATGACATTTTGCGACCGACTTTGGGGCTATGTATCTCGGGGCCACTTATAGCTAAGAACTCCAAATTCGGTATGCAAACACAGTAGAACTATAACTACAACATCTCAAATTTGGGGTTTCTAGCACCAAGTGACCCTGAGTTACGGGGCCCCAAATTTGGGTCGCAAAATGTCTGCTGCAGAAAAGTGCTTGACATTTTGCAACCCGAATTTGGGGCCCCGTAACTCGGGGTAACTTGGAGCTAGAAACCCCAAATTGTTGTAGTGCTAGTTCTACTGTATTTGCATACCAAATTTGGGGTTCCTAGCTATAAGTGGCCCCGAGATACGTGGCCCCAAAGTCGCAAAATGTCATTCTCTTCTGCAGAAAAGTAATATAAATGAAATAAGATGTGTGTGTTTTTTTGCACTGGTACACTGCAAGTATGAGAAGTTGATGTGACAGATGTATATAAGTAGGTAACTAACCATCTTCCAAAATTTCTAATTCAAATAGAAAAGATTAGAAAAAAATATAATTTAATAGAATAAAATAGAAAGAATATACAACCATCTTCTGAAATTCAAATTTCAAATAGAATAAATTTGAATTTCGAATAGTATGAATTCAAATTTTTTAATTAATTAATTTTAAATTTGGATAGAAACGATTATAATAAAATAGAAAATAGACTAGAAAAATGATAGAACAGAACAGAATAGAATATATTATATTTTATTCTGTTCTGTTCTATTGTTTTTCTAGTCTATTCTTTTATATTCTATTAAAAAATGTTCTATTAAAATTTAAATTATTATATACTAAATTCGAATTTCGGAAGATGGTGGTTTTATAATATATATATATTTCTTTCCGACATTCGAATTTCGTATAGAATGGATTCGAATTTGAATAGAAAAGATTAGAATGGAAATAGAGAATAGACTAGAAAAACAATAGAACAGAATAGAATATAGATACTATCTATTTCTTTTTTAATTTCTTTTTCAGATTACTATTTGTTTCCATAAGATCTCCTGCAGACTATTAGCATCTATTTAAATTTTTTGCAGATCTCCTGCAGACTATTAGTATCTATTTTGTTTTCTTACCAGATCTCCTGCAGACTATTAGCATATATTTTTTAGCAGATCTCCTTTAGACTATTAACAGCCATTTCACTTCTTTTTTTTTGCAGATCTCCTGCAGACTGTTAGAATCAATTTATTTTTTTGGAGATTACTATTTATTTCCATCAGATTTCCTGCAGTATAATAACATATATTTTATTGTTTGCAGATCTCCTGCAGACTATTAGCATCTATATCTAAAGGAAATGGCTGTTCTAATGCAAAAAATAAAAAGAAAAATGAAATAGATGCTAATAGTCTGCAGGAGATCTGCAAAAAATAAATAAATAGATGTTAATATACTGCAGGAGATCTGATGGAAATAAATAGTAATCTGCAAAAAAAGAAAAATGAAATTGATTCTAACAGTCTGCAGGAGATCTGCAAAAAAAAGAAGTGAAATGGCTGTTAATAGTCTACATGAGATCTGCTTAAAAAAAATTGATGCTAATAGTCTGCAGGTGATCTGCAAAAAAAATTAAATAGATGCTAATAGTCTGCAGGAGATCTGGTGAAAAAACAAAATAGATACTAATAGTCTGCAGGAGATCTGCAAAAAAATTAAATAAATGCTTATAGTCTGCAGGAGATCTTATTAAAACAAATGGTAATCTGCAAAAAAATTTTTTAAATGAAATAGATAGTATCTATATTCTATTCTGTTCTATTGTTCTAGTCTATTCTCTATTTCTATTCTAATCTTTTCTATTCAAATTCGAATTCATTCTATACGAAATTCAAATGCCGGAAATATATATATATATAACCATCTTCCGAAATTCGAATTTAGTATATAATGATTTCGATTTTAATAGAAAAGATTTTAATAGAATATAAAAGAATAGACTAGAAAAACAATAGAACAGAACAGAATAAAATATAATATATTCTATTCTGTTCTGTTCTATCGTTTTTCTAGTCTATTTTCTATTTTATTATAATCTTTTCTATCCAAATTTAAAATTAATTCATTTAAAAATTTGAATTCATACTATTCGAAATTCAAATTTATTCTATTCAAATTTGAATTTCAGAAGATGGTTGTATATTCTTTCTATTTTATTCCATTAAATTATATTTTTTTCAATTCTGTTCTAATCTTTTCTATTTGAATTAGAAATTTTGGAAGATGGTTAGTTACTTATACTTACTTATATATATCTGTCACATCAACTTTTCATACTTGCAGTGTACCAGTGCAAAAAAAACACGCACATCTTATTTCATTTATATTTATGGTATCGATGAAGTTGTCAGCATGCATGATTGAAGAAGTCACGGATGTCGAAGGCAAGTGCATATGCTGTATGTCATTGTCCACTTGCCAAAAGTTGTGTATTGTATTTGTCCACTTGCCACGTCACCTGCCACAAGTTGTGTATTATCCACTTTCCACGTCACCTGCCATAAGTTGTGTATTGTCCACTTGCCACGACACCTGCCACGAGTGCTACGTGACCTGCCACGAGTACCACGTGGCCTAACATGAGTGCCACATGGCCTGACATGAGTGCCACATGACCTGACATGAGTGCCACGTGACCGGCCACGAGTGCCACGTGACCTGACACAAGTGCCATGTGACTGGCCACGAATGCCATGTGACCAAGTTGTGGATTGTCCACTTGCCACATCACCTGCCACCAAGCGACCCCAGATATGGGCAATATGAAAGTACTTTTCTGCAGCAGAGAATTGGGGGTTCTAGCACCAAGTGACCCCGAGATACGTTGCCCCAAATTCGGGTCACAAAATGTCAAGCACTTTTCTGCAGCAGAGAATTAAATTTTGCAACCCAAATTTGGGGCCACATATCTCGGGGTCACTTATAGCTAGAAACACCAAATTTGGTATGCAAATACAATAGAACTAGCACTACAACATATCCAAATTTCTAGCACCAAGTGACCCCGAGATACATGGCCCTAAAGTCGGGTCGCAAAATATTTTCGAATCCGGTTGAAATAGTTTCGAATGAGGTTGAAATAATTTAGAATAATGTTGAAATCATTTCGAATTCGGTAGAAATATTTTCGGATTTGGTTGAAATATTTTTGAATGCGAACGATTTTTGGAATTCGGTAGAAAACTAAATGAAATCCGAAAATTAATTTAACGAATTTAACTAATATAATTAATTAATTAACTAATTAAAACGAAACGAAACTAAACACATTTTTTCCTTTTGCACATGTCTAGCCCTTCCTGGCGGCTCAGACGCAACCAGTAGTTGGCACTCAGTAATGCGACAATCAGCTCGACATAATCGCTACTGAAACCACCCTTTCAGGCACAATTACACCATTGGATTTGCCAGCCCTCCCCTATGGGAGCAGCACAGCGCCTCCTCTGGCAACTGATAAGAACAGATACTACACTTGATCTTAGCCAAAAGGCCTCGCTAGTGTATACTAGGCTTAGAGCTCATACAGTAGCTATTTTGTTTTCTCTGGAGACTTTCCCCTTATAACGGTGGTCAAGGAGGATTGCCAACCAGTAATCATCCTTCTCCTTTATGCCACGTATTTTTGGGTCCGTTTGCAGGCTTTGAAGCTTGAGATTGCCCATGTGCCTCAAATTTGCAGAGGCTTGAGAAGCAGACTCCCCGGGGTCACTCAGGATGACCGCATCTGGAACTTCCTCCCCCCAGCCACTTAATACTCCCAAGGGTCCTGGAGTTGGAAAACCATCGCTTACAGATGTCTTGCTCTTCTTTGAAGCCTATGAAAGTGCCAGAATCATCCTCCTCATCCTCCTCCCCTCTCTCCTCCTGTGTGTTCTGTGATGGTGTCTGGATAAAGTGGACCTTGAGAGGAAAGGAAGTCCTCTGCTTCCTCCTGCTGCTCTGCCTCCAGTGCCCTGTCCATAATGCCACCCAGAGTCTGCTCCAGCAGGAACACAAAAGGGATTGTGTCAGTGCATGCACTGTCACGGCTGACCATCCTTGTGGCTTCCCAAAATGGTGAAAATACAGCGCATGCTTCCCTAATGATAAGCCATTGGCGTGGGGAAAAAAAGCTGAGCTGGCCTAAGCCTGTTTTTGTGCTGTACTTGCACAGGTACTTGTTGACGGCCCTCTGCTGCATGTATAGCCGCTGCAGCATTACCAAAGTCGCGTTCCACCTGGTGGGCATGTCACAAATCAGGTGGTTTATGGGCAGGTGGAATTCCCATTGAATTTCAGCCAACTGAGCACTGGCTGTGTATGAAATGGCTACAGACTCTTATGGCCAGCTTTAACACATCTTGCAACCCTGGATACGTATTTAGGAAATGCTGTACCACCAAATTGAGGACATGTGCCTGGCACATATGTCAACTTTCCCTTTCTAAGGGTGGACAGGAGGTTTGAGCCATTATCACACACTACAATTCCTGGCTCCAGCTGGTGTGGTGTGAACCACCTCTGGGCCTTTCCCTGCAGAGCTGCAAGAATCTCTGCTCCGGTGTGGTTCCTGTCCCCTAAACACACCAGCTGAAGCACTGTATGGCACCTTTTAGCCTGACTCATGGAATAGCCCTTTGAACGCTTAGGGGATACCTGATGTTCATAGGACAATTCTGCAGAGGAGGGCATGGAGGTGGCAGAGGAGGAGGAGGTGGTAGAGCTCATAGGTCTGGGATCATCACCACCAGCTGTATGGAGATGTGGGGGCACAACAAGCTGCAGCACCGAGCCCTGTCCTGTATCCTTTCGAGTGGCATGCAACATTACCCAGTGTGCTGTGAATTAAATATATCACCCTGCCCATGTTTGCTGGACCACGTGTCAGCAGTAAGGGGGATTTTACGGATGACTGCCTTTCCCTTCCACGTGATGGTAGAGAGATGGAACAGCCTTACGTGAAAAGTAGTAGCGACTGGGAACCTGCCATTGTGCAAATTCACGGAAGGGGGCAGAATCCACCAGGCTGAAAGGCAGAAGTTGGAGAGCCAATAGTTTTGACAAGCTTGCATTTAGACGCTGGGCATGTGGGTGGCAGGAAGTGTATTATTATTATTTTTTGCTGCAGCAGATGGGGCTGAGAAATTTGCCAGCTACAGTCTACAGCTGGTGGTGTGCTGCTAGGACCTTGAACACCTGTGCTATACCATCATCCCTGTCAGTGGAGGCTGCTGAGAGATAATGACTCGTTATAGCAGGGGCAGACTGAAGTGGTTAAGAGGAGGAGGGACAGATTTGTGCCCCTTTTGTGTGGCTTTTAGGTGCTTTTGCCAACGGGCTGAGTGGATGGACTTTAAATATGTGGTACCCAAGTGGCTGGTGTTTATGCTACATTTGATGTGCCTGAGACACAGTTTGCAGATAGCAACAGTGCGATCTGCTGCCAATGTGCTGAAAAAGGCATAGACAGCTGAGCTTTGAGGAGTAGGCCGGGACATAACAGCTGCAGAATGTGATGGAATAGGGTGGCTGCTCTCTACTCTATCTTGATGTTGGCCTCCTTGGGGTTGTGCTGCCTCACCTTCAGTTTCCTCCTCTGCTCTATCTGGTACCCAAGTCACATCAGTGACCTCATCATCATCATCTCCATCTCCTCCATCTTCATTATCATCATTACCACTGGAGACAACTTGGCAATACACTGCGGTTGGGGGAACATGAATGCCAATTTGTCTACCAATGTTCTCCCCTCACTCTAGGCTCATGTTGCTGTCATCCTCAAGCTCAGAAACAACATCTGAATCCAGTAATGGTTGGGCATCATGAAAGAGCAAGTGGCTGACGCTGTGGTCAAATAACTCAGCTGACTCCTCCATGGCTGATGTTGGGGCTATGTTAGGAATAGATGTGGACAAGGAGGCAGGTTTATCGACTCTGGTAACCACAGGGGACTGCCCACTTGTCTCTGCTTGCATGACAGAGGATGAGGAGGATGAGGAAGGTTTAGTAAGCCCAGTTCACCACCTCCTCTGCATGCTGTGGCTGGATAGCACGGGCAAACTCACTAAACAGAGGAAATGATGCCCTGTCTGAGGACTGACCATCACATCCACCTTTGCCTTGGACACATTTGTTGCTGGCTTATAAGCAAATGTAAAGAAGAAGTGGAAATCTGTACGTAGATGCACTTTAATCAATGTAAAGTGTTGTTTGGTGCACTTTAATTTGTGTACTCACACTACACAGACACACTCCACGGATACACTATAATATACTGCAATATAATGCTTAAACTGGTAGTAATGCACAAAAAAACTATATGGCGTTAAACTGGCACTAACGCACACAAAACTATATGGAGTTAAACTGGCAGTAACGCACAAAAAAATATGGTGTTAAAATGACAGTAGTGCACAAAACTAGCAGAATTGTCCGTAGCTGACAGGGAGGCATTGGATAAACCTTTAACTTTAAGCCCCATACACACTATCAGATTGTCTGCTGTTTTTTTCCTTCAGGTTTACCAAAACCATGTAGTACAAGGGCCTGCCTGATTGCATACACATTGAAACCCCTAAGGTTTGACCTCATATTATATGGTTTTGATAAATCTGATGGAAAAAATCAGCAGACAATCTGATAGTGTGTATGGGGCTTTAGAGAAACTTATGGTCGCTGCCACCAGTATACCTAATAATAAAGCTCCAGGTGCTGACGGGTTACCAGGGGAGGTCTATAAAATGTATGGAGCCAAATTACTGCCTGAGTTATTAGAGGTATTCAATGCAGCATTGGAGTGTGGCCATATTCCTCCATGATGCGATTATCACAGTCCTATTAAAACTGGGTAAGGTCCCTAATAATCCAGAATCATATCATCCAATATCATTACTCACATTAGATGTGAAAATATTGGCAAACGGTTTAGCTAATAGACCTGGAGAATGTAATTTCTAAGATTGTGCACTGAGTTCCAAACAGATCTACTGCAATAAACATTAGATGATTATTGCTTAACTTGCAGGTTCCATCTGATAATCTGGGTAGCAGAGCTATATTGTCGCTTGATGTGGATAATGAGAGAACTCTGGACGGCCGCACTCCAAAGCTAGAAAGGTGTCTTTATTCAAAAATTATCAGGAATACAGCAAGTAACATCACAGCAAAAGGTGCTAACAGTTGACGCCTTTTCGCACTAAGACTAGTGCTTACTCATAACTGGCTAACATGATAGCAGGCAACAAATAAATAAACTATTGCAATGTGACAGTGGGCGGGACCAAGCAATGAGTCAATCAAACAATAAAGACATCACCTGGTGCCTGTCCACCTAGTCCCCCTGATTTCAATACAAAACAGTAAAGGCTCTCAGTGTGAGTCCAATGTGAATGACAGTGCATTGCAAACCCAAAACCCTGGTCACATCCCAAAAGGGATGGAACAAGGAACATACATATATAATGTCGGTGTAAAAAAACAAAAAAACTATGAATTAATGAAAGAGTGCAGAATGAAAGGTAAAGTATCGAGTGGTCTACAAAACCCAAATGGTAATGTGTGAATATATAAACGTCAATAAAAATATGTGAACGTGATCATAATTGATACTGAGTGAAAATATGCAATGTAATTGTAAAAAAGTGAAAAAATGCATACATAAATGCATAAATAGATAAAACAAAAATAGGATGGGCACAGTTCAACATGTGTCAAACTAAATCCAATAAATATGTGCAAGATACAAATGCATCAATACGCATGCGGCGTCGCATGCAAAAGCATCTGAACGCATCTAGACGCCTGCCATAGCCCATATATGTGTATAATGATGCATAATGTGTGAACCACCAATGAGTGCGCTGCAATGTAGCTATATATAACCACGTAATGGACTTATATAAATGACAATGCTAAAATCACACATGAACCAGTCATGAAAGTGGGGCATCCGATAATGATCTGGTAAATGCCATACACATAACAACCTCTCCGCACACATCTAAAGGGTTAAGTGAAGAATCTAAAGTAGCAGAGAGTGCTAATTCGATCAAACTAACTGGCACAGGGACAAAATATATCAAGCACTAACCCAGTCTCGCTCCGACTAGCCTCAGTCGGAGCAATGTAACATTACAATAATATACTATGTGTCAAAAAAGGAGAAACCGGACATAGCAATGATCAACATCGCCGAGGCTCAATGGATCTTAATTAAATGTGAAGACTGGGGAACTAAAGCCGCCCCAGCCATGCCTCGTGCACAATCACAGGCAACAAACTAACCTATCCGTCAATTCAACAAATAAAACAAGATTGCATAAAACCTCTCTGGAATATACCCTAAAAATAAATAAATTAATCATAAAAAACTTAGTAGACATACCATATTAAACCCAAGCAGGACAATGCCAAGGCCATAAGTTGTATCAAACAAGGCAGCAACGATAAGGATATGGTCTCAACATGTATGGGACACACAAACATATAACATCAGAAAAACTTAACAATAAACATCGCTAGTGTGTAATGCTCGTAGGGACATCTTCACACACATACGATCAAACTGCTATCATTGTAAAATTACTTAATAATAAGTTAAATGGCGTAGAACACCTACAACAAACAAAATCCATATCATTAGATAACGATTAATATGCAAAGACGACACATCGATCCTAGTTCGATAAAGCCTCTAAAAACTGTATAATAAAACTGCCTCAAGATGATTCAGCATGAAGATTGTATGTTTGAAAACTTAGTACATAAAGAGGAGTGGATATTATGCTAAACGATTTCCTGCACATATATATATATATATATATATATATATATCGCTTGATGTGGCAAAAGCTTTTGATAGTATAGAGTGGAATTTTTTGTGCCATTGCCTACAGAAATTTGGATTTGGATCTCAGTTTATATGCTGGATACAGCTTCTATATGCTGCAACTGTGGCATGGGTTCAGGCGAACGGACATACATTGGCCCCCTTTTTTTACAACGAGAAACAAGACAGGGATGTCCAATGGACAGGGATGTCCATTATCACCCCTCCTTTTTGATCTGGCCCTTGAACCTTTGGCTGCTGCTATTTGTCAGTTGTCAAACATAATTGGGTTTCACAGATCTCTAGGAGAGAATAAGATTGCTCTATATGCCGATGATGTGCGTCTATTTTTGGGAGATACCTCACACTCGCTAGTAGCAGCAATGTTCCTAATTACTACATATGGTTCTTTTTCAGGTTTCACAATAAATTGGGACAAGTCGGTTCTTTTACCGATCAATCCCCTCCTAGTAAATTTCCCAAGCTCCGCGTCTAAAATAGCTATAGTCTCTACATTTAAGTATCTAGGCATCCAAGTTACATCATACATGTCTGAGTACATAGAAAGAAATTTAGATCCATTGCTTAAACACCTTCAACAGACAAGGAAAATATGGAGTAAGCTGCTTTTAACGCTAGTTGGTAGAGCCAACTTGATAAAAATGGTTTGGATGCCACAATTGTTGTATTTATTACATACTGTAATTGTCCTGTATGGTTGCCACAGAAAATTTTCTGACAGGAGGACACCCTTTTTAGAGATCTTATCTGGAGGTTTAAACAACCCTGGATTAGATTGGGAGTTTTGCAGTTGCCCAAGGACGGAGCTCGTCTAACTGTCCCTAATGCTAGATTATACTACTTGACATCACAACTCCAACATTTACAGTATCTCACAAAAGTGGGTACACCACTCACATTTTTTGTAAATGTTTTATTATACCTTTTCATGTGACAACACTGAGGAAATTACACTTTCCTACAATGTAAAGTACCGAGTGTACAGCTTGTATTACAGTGTAAATGTGCTGTCTCCTCAAAATAACTCAACACATAGCCATTAATGGTTAAACCGCTGGCAACAAAAGTGAGTACACCCCTAAATGAAAATGATCAAATTAGGCTCAATTAGCCATTTTCCCACCCCAGTGTCATGTGCAGCACGGTGGCCAAGACCATACAGCGGTTTAACAGGACAGATTCCACTCAGAACAGACCTTGCTATGATCGACCAAAAAAGTTGTCCGCATGTGCTCAGTGTCATATCCAGAGGTTGTCTTTGGTAAATAGACATTTGAGTGACTGTCAGCATTTCTGCAGAGATTGAACGGGTGGGGAGTCAGCCTGTTAGTCCTCAGATCATAAATTACATACTTGGGGTGAAGCAGCTACACCAAACTGTCCAAGATGTCCTACCAAAATGGGTACACGTAGACATATGTTGTGGCGTTTCCCTAAATTACATCGATATTGAGAGCAGATATTTGATACTTTAAATACTCTATGCTCTACACATGCTCATTCTGATCCAAAAATAGCTCTGCTTGGGATTATGTCGGAAGATATTCTCCCACCTGGATTGCCTGTGATGTGGCTGCGGTCTATGAATATAGCCTGAAAACATATATTGCAGAAATGGATCTCAAACTCTCCACCAACAATTACTCAATAGTTTGAAGCAATTAACTGCAACTTAAGAAGAGAAGAATTGACATATAAATATAGGAAATGCCCCAACAAAAATTTGAAGATTTGGTCACGATGGTTAGACTCCAATCTGTCTGTGTAAACATGACGAGTCTACGGATGAGTTGACCAAAAGTTAGCAGAGGGATAGATCGCAGGTATGCAATAGAAATACATATAAACCATTAAGAAGTAGTCAGTTAAAATGTGTTTAACCCTTTATTTTTGACATTTGTTGCTTGCAAGTTAAAATCTGTATTTTTTGCAAGAAAATTATTTAGAACCCCTAGACATTTTATATATATATATATATATATATATATATATATATATATATATATATTTAGCAGAGAATCTAGAGAATAAAATGGCAAATGTTGCAGTGTGTGTTTATGTCACACTGTATTTGCGCAGCTGTCTTTCAAATGCAATTTTTAGGAAAAATACACTTTTATGAATTAAAAGAAAACTAAACAGTAAAGTTAGCCCAATTTTGTATAATGTGAAAGATGATATTATGCAGAGTAAATAGATACCCAACATGTCATGCTTTGAAATTGCACACTTGTGGAATGGCGGCAAACTACGGTACCTAAAAATCTCCATAGGCAGCGCTTTAAAAAAAATAACGGTTACCAGGTTAGAGTTACAGGGGAGGTCTAGTGCGAGAATTATTGCTCTTGCTCTGACAATCGTAATGATACCTTGCATGTGTGATTTGAACACCATTTCCATGTGGGCTCGACTTACGTGTGCGTTTTCTTTGCTGCTCGAGATGCAAGGTCTTAACAATTCATGTATAATCTGGAATTGGCATAGTCTATTAGGATTTTTATTTTATTTTTCTGTTAGTGTAAATGTAATTTTAGTTGTTTAGTGGGTATGTATTGTGTGTACTAGTTGTGTTGTAAAAATAAAAAAAAATTCTCAATAAAAAAAGTATTTGAGTAAAAAAAAAAAAAAAAAGAACTCTAAGCAAAACTTTTTTTTTTAGAACACAGGAGGGCTATAACCCGTGTTGTATTTTGTTTTTCGCCATCTGTGTCCATTGCAGAGATTTCCCTTAACTTCCTGTCCCATAGCAAAAAAAGAAGTGAGAGGAAATCCCTGAAAATGAAGGGAATTCCAATTGGAAGATTTCCCCTCTTTTACTTTTCTGGGGACAGGTCAAACAGAGAGGGTGAATCTCCCAAATGGGGACACAGACTGCAATTAAAACCTGACAGGTGTTCTAATCCCTCTACACTCTATCCAAAACTAAAAAAAACATTTTGCCTTTAGTTATACTTTAACCACTTGCTTACTGGGCACTTAAACCCCCCTCAGTCCCAGACCAATTTTCAGCTTTCAGCGCTGATGCACTTTGAGTGACAATTGCGCGGGCATACAACACTGTACCCAAATGAAATTTTTATCATTTTTTTCCCACAAATAGAGCTTTCTTTTGGTGGTATTTAGTTACAGCTCGGAGTTTTATTTTTTGCTAAACAAACAAAAAAAGATGCAAAAAAAAAAAAAAAAAAATCATGTTTTAATAGTTTGTTATAAAATTTTGCAAACGGGTCATTTTTCTCCTTCATTGAAGTGCGCTGATTAGGCGGCACTGATAGGCTGCATTGGTGGGCACTGATGGGCTGCATTGGTGGGCACTGATGGGCTGCATTGGTGGGCACTGATAGGCTGCACTGGTGGGCACTGATAGGCATAGTTAAGGCGGCACTAATAGGCACAGATAAGGCGGCACCGATGGGCACAGATAAGGCGGCACTGATGGGCAAAGATGGGCACAGATAAGATGGCACGGATGGGTGGCACGGATAAGTGGCACGGATGGGTGGCACGGATGGGCACTGATAGGTACCACAGATAGATGGGACTGATGGGCACTGATAGGTGGCACTGATAGGTGGCTCTGATAGGTGGCACTGCTGGGCACTGATGGGCGGCACTGCTGGGCACTGATGGGCGGCACTGCTGGGCACTGATGGGCGGCACTGGGGTGCAGCACCTGAGGCAGATTTTGGGTGGCACTGTGGGTGGCACTGCTGGGTGGCACTGTGGGTGGCACTGTGGGCACTGCTGGGTGGCACTGTGGGCACTGCTGGGTGGCACTGTGGGCACTATGGGCACTGCTGGGTGGCACTGACAGGGGGGCACTTACTTTATTCAGGATGGCACTGCGGGTGGCAGGTGGGCACTGGCAGGGGGCAGGTGTCCTTTTATATTGCTGGCCGTGATCGGGACTGATGTCCCGAACACGGCCGCCGGCGATCGGCTTTTTTTTTTTCTCCTCGCGCTGTCAGCGCGAGGAGGAATACTAGCCGATTACCGGCTCCGTTTTATCACATGATCAGCTGTCATTGGCTGACAGCTGATCACGTGATAAGGGGTCGGGATCGACCCCTTACACGGATCGGTGATCAGGCGAGTCTCACGGACTCGCCGATCACAGAGCGCGCCGCGCGCGCCCCTCAGGGGGCGCGCAGGCCGCTCGTAACCAGGACTACGTCAATAGACGTAGTCCCGGAAATGTGGGTCCGCGCTATTGCCGTCATTTTGCAATAGCGCGGATCCCAAGTGGTTAAGGATTAGTGAGCTACAATATGCTACATTTTTGTTTTTGGGTTTAATACTGCTTCAAAGCATTTCTAAACCCAAAAAACAACATTTCATACAGTATATTGCAGCTTACCCATCCTCAGATGTGGTAGCTATTTTAGTTTTCTGTTTGTAGGCTTTTTTCCTTTATTTTCACCTGGAAATCTGGCCAGGAACAACCTCCCTGTCTTATGGCCCCGTACACATGATCGGACTTTCCGACAACAAAACCGTGACATTTTGTTTGAAGGATGTTGGCTAAAACTTGTCTTGCATACACACGGTCACACAAATGTTGGCCAACAATTATGAACGTGGGGACGGGGTGACGTACAAGATGTACGACGAGCTGCGAAAAAGTCAGACAACAGAAATTTGTAGGCAGAAAATTTGAGAACCTGCTAGATAACATTTGTTGGCGGAAAGTCTGACAACAAATGTTCAGTGGAGCATACACACAGTTGGACTTTCCACCAACAAGTTCACATCCTACATTTGTTGTCAGAAAATCCGATTGTGTGTACGGGGCATTACAGTGTCTCCACTCTGAATGGAGGACACATTTGGACAGCAGCATTGTCAATCTGGAGGGATGGTAGTGTTGCTAGTCTCCTTATCGAAAATGAAGAAGTTACTAAAGTTATGAAAATTCTCATACAACAGAATAAAAATTTGACCAAAACTGTACTGATTAAATAAAAATTGTACGATCTGGTATCATACGAGAAATATTTTTGTGCTTGTCCAAACAAATAATTTTGCATGACCTGTCCCGATCGGCTCTCGAAAAGCTGTGTACTAATGATCAGATTATCGTACGATTGCTCAAAAAGCATTGTTTTTCGTACAATTTTTGGATCGTCTGTATGGGCCTTTAGATTCACTAACAGATTTAGTGGAGTGGAGTTCGTCTTTAATTTGGCAGTCAAATCTAGTGAATTGACTGCCAAATTAAAGACGAACTCCAGCTAATACTTTTTAAACAATTACACAAAAATGTTTTTTCTCCTTTCGGGATAAAGATTTTACAAAAATGAATAAACGCTGACCTGCAGTCCTGACGGTTGTAAATGTTTGTGTCAGGTCACCTTAAGGCGGGGTGACAGGTGCACACCGTAGGGATCTGGAGCCTATGGCTGACTGCTGCAGACGGGGGACAGATCCCACTGGGGTTAGAGCGTAAGATTCCCTGGGGCGCGCGGAGTCTAAGAGCCAGCAGGTGTTCACCAGCGCCTCTGGTGGTGAGGATGGACTTGGCTGCAACTGGGTCCAGGTCGTGACCCCCAGGGTCCCCCAGCTCACACCCAGTAGGTAACAGGAGGATAGGGATGGTGAGGGACAAAGCCAAGGTCGGGGCCACAAGCAGACAAGAATAGTGGGGTACACGCCAAAAGGTCAGGATCACAGGTAAACAGGGATAGTCGAGACACGCCAAAGTCGGTAACGGAAAACAGTAGCAGAGCACACGGCAGGAAACAGGAAGCTCACACACAAAGGAATACACAATGGTTGATCAGCACTGATGGCCTGCAGTGCACAGGTTAATATAGGGCTCCCTGATAGGGCCTGGGGTGGAGCCATGCTTAGAGGAGAGGTTATAAAAACCACCAGGTGGAAGTGGCTAGCCTCTTAGTCTGAAGACATGAGGGGAGGTAAGCAAACACAGGAAGATCACTGCATAACCATGACAGTTTGTCTCATACCTCTAACTGCTATTTTTACTGGGCAGCTTGGTCTGATAAAAGAAGTTGGAAAACAACAAACTTACTGGCTGGATTAAAAATAAAGGAGAAACGACAAAAAAAAAAAAAAAAAAAGAATGCAGCCACCACATCTAAGGCCGCGTACACACGGGCGGACTGTTCGCCCAACTTTGTTTGTCAAACAGTTTCGGCAAACAGTCCGCTCAAAATTAGCATGGACGGACATGGCCACACACGACACTTTTTGAGCGGACTGTTTCAGCGAACTGTTTGCCAAACAGTTCGCTCAACTTTTGAAATGAACGGACTCGCCCACGTAAGGCGGAGGCAAATCCGCCCATTTCGAGCGCGTGTACAGGTAGGCGGGGCCCGCGAAGGAGACGTCGCGGGCTCCGCCGCCTGGAATGGACTTAAAGGGGAACCCCAACGCCGAAAAAACGCCGGCGTGGGGGTTCCCCCAAAGTCCACAACAGACCCTTGTCCGAGCACGCTACCCGGCCGGCCAGGAAAGGGGGGCGAGCGAGCGCGCCCCCCCTCCTGAGCCGTACCAGGCCGCGTGCCCTCAACATGGGGGGGTGCCCCCCCACCCCAAAGCACCTTGTCCCCATGTTGATGAGGACAAGGGCCTCTTCCCGACAACCCTGGCCGTTGGTTGTCGGGGTCTGCGGGCGGGGGGCTTATCGGAATCCGGGAGCCCCCTTTAAGAAGGGGGCCCCCGGATACCGGCCCCCCACCCTATGTGAATGAGTATGGGGTACAATGTACCCCTACCCCTACCCATTCACCTGTGAAATAAAGTACAAAAAAAAACACAACACAGAGAAAAAATATTTTATTGCACAGCTCCGGGGGTCTTCCGTGTCACATGGTATATGTCACATGGGTTGGTCACATGGGTTGATGTCACATGGGGACTATGACATCGTAAGGGGGCGGGGTCACCATGTGACCTACCCATGTGACATATACCATGTGACACCGCCCCATTGTCACTATATAAGTGGCCGCTCAGCGCGGCTCTGGCATTCCGGCCGGAGAGAGCGACGTGTCAACATCTCCTGGGGAAGAAGAAGAAGAAGAAGAACGGAAGGCGGCGACGGCGACAGCGACAGCGGCGACAGAAGACCGGGCCACCGCCTGTAAAAGAGCTACAAGAAGGCGCGGTGGCCCGGCAGAAGAACCGAAGGCGGCGACAGAAGAACGGAAGGCAGCGGCGACAGAAGACCGGGCCACCGCCTGCAAAAGAGCTACAAGAAGGCGCGGTGGCCCGGCAGAAGAACCGAAGAGGGGGACAAGACCCCCGAAGTCGGGAGAAGAGGCCGGCGGCGGGGAGGAAGAAAGCCGGGCTCCTCCGCTAGTAAAAGAGCTACACGAAGATAGCGGAGGAGTCCGGCGAGAAGACCCCCGAAGACGGAAGACCCCCGGAGCTGTGCAATAAAATATTTTTTCTCTGTGTTGTGTTTTTTTTTGTACTTTATTTCACAGGTGAATGGGTAGGGGTACATTGTACCCCATACTCATTCACATAGGGTGGGGGGCCGGTATCCGGGGGCCCCCTTCTTAAAGGGGGCTCCCGGATTCCGATAAGCCCCCCGCCCGCAGACCCCGACAACCAACGGCCAGGGTTGTCGGGAAGAGGCCCTTGTCCTCATCAACATGGTAGCGTGCTCGGACAAGGGTCTGTTGTGGACTTTGGGGGAACCCCCACGCCGATTTTTTTCGGCGTTGGGGTTCCCCTTTAAGCCCATTCCAGGCGGCGGAGCCCGCGACTTCTCCGTCGCGGGCCCCGCCTACCTTCACACGCGCTTGAAATGAGCGGACTTTCCTCCGAGCGGGAACAGTTTGCTCATTTCGAAAGTAGCCTACACACGGGCGGACTGTTCGCTCAAACACAGTTTCAGCGGACAGTTTTTCGGAATTTCCGAAAGACTTTGTCCGTCAAACTGTCCGCTGAAACTGTCCGCTGAAAGCCCACACACGAGCGGACTGTCCGCCCAAACACTGTTCAGCGGACAAGGTTGGGCGAACAGTCCGCCCGTGTGTACGCGGCCTAAGAATTGGTAAGCTGATATATAATACATTTTTGGTTACAATATAGAAAACAAATTCAACTTTAAACTGGGTTTTATACATAAAAAATTTCTTACATTTTTTTATAGATCAGAATGAAATCTACACTAAAAAATTAAGAATGGCCAGCCAAAAAGACTACAAAAGGACTTTTAGGTCATTGCTTAGGTTATCCTTATGCCCTGTACACATGACCGGAAGTTTCAGAAAAGGTCAGACGGAATCATTCTGTGGGCATCATCTGACTTTTTCTTTCTAAAATTCTGAGGGACTTAGAAATAGAACATGTTTCAAATCTTTCTGCCGGAACCAGTTCCTATCGAGAAAACCGCTCAGCTGTATGCTGTTCTGACGGACCAAAAACTACACAAGGGCAGCTATTGGCTACTGGCTATTGAACTTTTTCTAGTCCCGTCGTACAACATCGCGTTCTAAACGATCGGACTTTGGTGTGATCGTGGGTAGGTAAGTCAGTTTTCGGCGGAACTCCGTTGGAACTCCGAAGATATCAAAATTTCCGTCTATCCTTTGAGACCTTTGTTCCTGATTACACCAGAATTGGAATTCTCTGGCTTGGCTTCATGATGGAAAATTGGAGACTAAGCAGATTAAGCAGATCCACTCATTCTAATGGGGATATCTCACAAATTAATTCCCCAAGAGATGTAAAAACCTGCGGGCAATGCAACTCTCCATTGTCTAGCAAAGAACCTAAATATTTTTTGATGGGCATAGCCTTTCAATAGTAAATACAGCATACACTATTTCTTTTTAGTTTTAGATGCATATGAAAGGATTAGAACCTGTATCATGTTATCACTGTCTTTATCCCCAATGAGGAGGTCCTCACTCTCTATTTATCTTGGTGACCATGGTCACCAAGAAAGACAGGTATAGAAAATCCAATGTTTCAGGCTGCATTTACACCTAAGCGTATTTAATAAATGCATGTTTCACTTGAGGTGCCATTCATTGTTAATGGTACCCCATATGCGGCAAGCAAATGTGTGTTTTTGCATGCATCAAAATGCACGGTTACAAAATGCCTGAAGCTCAATAGGGAACATAAGCTACTCTTGTGCTTTTGTCGTGTGTACGGTAGCCCATTGCAATGAACAGTCTGCCCTATGTGTGCAAAAAAACACGTAAGAAACACTTGGCTCATAAAAGGCTAGATTTGAACCTATCTTTGGAGTTGACATCAGAACAGGAGGCGAGGGGAAATCTTGCAATGGGAACACTTGCTCCAGTGACAACTGTCTAAGGCTGGCTATATATTATATGATTCTCTTGTGCAATTTTCCTTTAGATTTACCAAAAACCATATACGGTAATATGAGGTCAAACCTAAACACTTTCAATTTGTATGCAGTCAGGCAGGCCCTTGCACTACATAGTTGAAGGTAAATCTAAATGAAATTGAACAACAAAAATTGTTTTGCCAGCCTAAGCCCTTGTACACACGGTCAGACATTCTGACAACCAAATCCGTCGATTTTATCCGACGGATTTTGTCCGAAACTGTTGCATACACACGGTCGGACAAAGTTGTTGGAAAATCTGATCGTTCAGAACGTGATGACGTTATTTCGTTACGACGGGACTACGTTCAGGCTAGTAGCCAATAGCTTTGATGTAGGAATTTGATCTGAGCATGCGTGGCACTTTGTCCGATCGGAATTCTCTACACATGATCGGAGTATGTCTGATCAGAGCATTTTGTCTGAAAATTTTACGGGCAAGTTGGAAAACTTGTTCCATCGGATACTCCGACGGAAACAGTCCGATGGAGACCACACAGAGTCGCAATATCCGACAAAACGGTCCTATCGGACACATTCCGTCGGAATCTCCGACCATGTGTACAAGGGCTAAGAGTGCCATTGTCCTCACTTTCTAGAGATTTCCTTTTACTACCTGTTGTGTCTTTGGGACAGGAGGTGATGGGAAAGCTTACCAACTCGATACAAATAGCAAAAGAAAAAAAGAAAAGAAGAAATTAATACATTGACAGATGATTTATTCCTTTCCTTACTCTCTTAGAATTAAAAACAAATTTGGGCTCTGCATACACTTTAAGATAGACGTAATTGAAAAATAGTCATGTTAGCAATCTGATCGCTAGTAACCATCTGCCAGCAACAGAAATACTAGAGAGAGCGCTGAAGTGATTCTATGGTGTTGACCTCTCACTAGAAATGTTGCAGAATCTCACTTGCGAATGAGGGAGCGGCAAAGGAGCAACACAATGCATCTTCAGTCACCCTACAGAACAAAGTCATAGAAGCAGGTGGGTGGAAATTATTTTTAGAAACCATGGTACTGGGGAGTCAGCGTCAGGATCACTAGAGTGACACGAGTAACTTGAGAGAAAAACCTCCAAAACAATACAAATAATATAAATGTAAAGAGACTTACAGAGACAAATGTCCACCAAGAAGATAATATAGACAAGCAGTTCCCTTAGTGTGGTTTTCACAAACAGCTCCCGGTTTTCTGCAGTATCTTCAGTCAAAGTTGTTCCCCAAAGTCCTATGAAAACAAGACAACAAATTAACTATTTCTTATAATTTATTACCTGATTGGGAGAGAAAAGAAACAGCCAACTAAATAATCCTAATGCCCCATACACACAATCGGACTTTCCGACAACAAAACCGTGGATTTTTTTCTGAAGGTTGTTGGCTCAAATTTGTTTTGCGTACACATGGTCACACAAATGTAGGTCAACAATTCCGAACGTGAGAACACGGTGATGTACAACACGTATGACGAGCAAATAAACAGGAAGTTCAATAGTCATGTGATATCTCCATTACGAATGCTAGTTTTACAAGACCGAGCGCTTCTGGCTCGTACTTGATTCCGAGCATGCGTTAACTTTTGTGCGCGGACTTGTGTACACACGATTGGACTTTCCAACAACAAAATTTTGTTGGCGGAAAATTTGAGAACCTGCTATCAAACATTTGTGGGCGGAAAATCCAACAGCAAATGTCCGATGGAGCATACACACGGTCGGACTTTCCGAAACAAGCTCACATCGAACATTTTCCATTGGAAAATCTGACCTTCCATACGCAGCATTAGAATAATTATTATTCTCTAAAAATATTCCTTACACATCCACTACTTAATTGTCTGTAACCTATTTTTCATGAAATCCTTTTTTTTTAAAGAATAACGTTTTTTATCTTTTGTGGCTCAGTAGTACAACAATACAATTAACCAATTGTCTGTTACAAAGAACAGGTGAGTAACAAACATCCATGTATATAATATTACAGATGAACTATAATCCCCAGAAGGCACACTTGTGAATGTGTTAAGACTAGTGCGGGTGTCAAGCCCAGATTACCACCTGACAATCTCTATTACGAAGTAAAATATGAGTGGGTTATGAGTAAATAGTGCAAAGTACTGAGCTGACCACCAGGACGGCACCAGGGCCTGATCACAGCCCATACTGTCTCTTGCACATGGATAACAAGTATAAAATAACGTTAGGAAGCCACTTATAACAGGGAGAAGGCCAGGAAAGGAGAGGGGTAGAAAATAAAAATTGGGAAAAGGTGGACCCCCTGACAGAGATGTTGAGGCTGATTGGAATGTTGAATAGAAGGTCTGGTTACTGTTAGAGAAGGGGTAGGAGTTTAGCAGGGTCTAAAAACTCAATCCAGTTTTACCAC
The DNA here is from genome assembly GCF_037356315.1 of Lithobates pipiens. Lineage (NCBI taxonomy): Eukaryota > Metazoa > Chordata > Amphibia > Anura > Ranidae > Lithobates > Lithobates pipiens. The sequence goes on along the minus strand of NW_027507787.1, from coordinate 37,929,851 downwards.
AGTTCCAGGAACTTTGGGCAGCTCACATGAAGGCAGGCTATTAGCTCCTCCATCCTCAAAGTATTCTTAACTTCTGCCACCCAGGCAAAAGTAGGGGGGGAGCAGGTGGGCACACACCCGGGTGACGCATCTAGAGGGGTGCCGTCAGGGGTTCCGCCCCCATTCGCACTGGGAAGCACTGCTCTAAGGGTGTCACTGCTGCCTGATCAAGTGTAATGGACAGGCAGCGCCCACTACATAGTTTTCCAAAAACCAGAGAACCAAATATGAGGGAGATTGCACAGGCACACTAGCGATTAATCACTTTGCTCCTCCCACCCACCAGTGCTATAGAAAGGCATTCCAGAGTGATGCTTCAGCATGGGAGAGCCTTCCTGGAAATGAAAGGCATTTATTAGGATAAGGAGAGGGATTTGTTTGCAGAAGTCCCTGAACTAAGAAGTTGGGGTTGGTATGGCAAAGGTTTGGGGGGCCTTGAGGGATGCAGATAACGCTTGCAGAGGAGGCCCTCGACTGAGGGGGGGAAGGGATGTGGAGGAGGCCCTGGGGTGGAGGGATGCAGAGGAGGCCCTGGACTGAGGGGTGCAGTGAAGGCCTAAGCTGAGGGGGGGGTGTGGAGGAGGCTCTGGATTGGGGGGGTCAGAGGAGGCCCTAGACTGGGGGGTGAAGGGGGCCCTGGACTGGTGGAGGGGTGCGGAGGAGACACTGGGCTAGGGGAGGTGCAGAGGAGGCCCTGGACTGAGGGGAGGGCAGAGAAAGCCCTGACCTGGGGAGGCGCAGCGAAGACCCTGGACTTGGGGGGTGCAGAGGAGGCCCTGAACTGGGGGGTGCAGAGGAGGCCCTGGGCTGGGGGGTTGCAGGGGAGGTGCTGGAGTGGGGGGGCAGTCACCAGTTCTCTGCTCAGGGAGCACTTGTAACTGTGTGATCAGCGGTGTTCACTTGGTTCTCAGCCTTAGAGGTAGCGGAGGGACAGATGCAGCATCCACCTAGGTAAGTATGATTTAAAAAAAAATTCCCATACTTTTCTTTTAATTACCCGACATCTTCTCTTTCCTGCTACAGTGGTGTGAAAAAGTGTTTGCCCCCTTCCTCATTTCCTGTTCCTTTGCATGTTTGTCACACTTAAGTGTTTCGGAACATCAAACCAATTTAAACAATAGTCAAGGACAACACAAGTAAACACAAAATGCAATTTGTAAATGAAGGTGTTTATTATTAAAGGTGAAAAAAAATCCAAACCATCATGGCCCTGTGTGAAAAAGTGATTGCCCCCCTTGTTAAAACATACTATAACTGTGGTTGTCCACACCTGAGTTCAATTTCTCTAGCCACACCCAGGCCTGATTATTGCCACACCTGTTCACAATCAAGGCATCACTTAAATAGGAGCTGCTTGACACAGTAAGGTCCACCAGAAGATCCTTAAAAGCTACACATCATGCCGAGACCCAAAGAAATTCAGGAACAATTGAGAAAGAAAGTAATTGAGATCTATCAGTCTGGAAAGGGTTATAAAGCCATTTCCAAAGCTTTGGGAATCCAGCGAACCACAGTGAGAGCCATTATCCACAAATGGCGAAGACATGGAACAGTGGTGAACCTTCCCAGGAGTGGCCGGCCGCCCAAAATTACCCCAAGAGCGCAGCGACGACTCATCCAAGAGGTCACAAAAGACCCCACAACAACGTCCAAGGAACTGCAGGCCTCACTTGCCTCAGTTAAGGTCAGCGTTCATGCCTCCACCATCAGGAAAAGACTGGGCAAAAATGGCCTGCATGGCAGAGTTCCAAGGAGAAAACCACTGCTGAGCAAAAAGAACATCAAAGCTCGTCTCAATTTCTCCACAACACATCTTGATGATCCCCAAGACTTTTGGGACAACATTCTGTGGACCGATGAGACAAAAGTGGAACTCTTTGGAAGGTGTGTGTCCAAGTATATCTGGCGTAGAAGGAACACTGCATTTCATAAAAAGAACATTATACCAACAGTAAAATATGGTGGTGGTAGTGTGATGGTCTGGGGCTGTTTTGCTGCTTCAGGACCTGGAAGACTTGCCGTGATAAAAGGAACTATGAATTCTGCTGTCTACCAAGAGATCCTGAAGGAGAATGTCCGACCATCTGTTCGTGTACTCAAGCTGAAACGAACTTGGGTTCTGCAGCAGGACAATGATCCTAAACACACCAGCAAGTCCACCACCGAATGGCTGAAGAAAAACAAAATGAAGACTTTGGAGTGGCCTAGCCAAAGTCCTGACCTGAATCCTATTGAGATGTTGTGGTATGACCTTAAAAAGGCCGTTCATGCTCGAAAACCCTCTAATGTAACTGAATTAGGACAATTCTGCAAAGATGAGTGGGCCAAAATTCCTCCAGGATGCTGTAAAAGCCTCATTGCACGTTATCGCAAACGCTTGGTTGCAGTTGTTGCTGCTAAGGGTGGCCCAACCAGTTATTAGGTTTAGGGGGCAATCACTTTTTCACACATTTTTTTTCACCTTTAATAATAAGCACCTTCATTTACAAATTGCATTTTGTGTTTACTTGTGTTGTCCTTGACTATTGTTTAAATTGGTTTGATGTTCCGAAACACTTAAGTGTGACAAACATGCAAAGGAACAGGAAATGAGGAAGGGGGCAAACACTTTTTCACACCACTGTATCTGGCCCACATAATAATTAGGCCTCATTCACATGGAGCATATGCATCCACTGCATGGGGAAATTTGCTGTTCTGTTCATCCCTGTGCAGACAGTCCAGTCAAAGTCACTTGGGGCACAGCAACTGCATGGACCTGTAAATGTTACACGCAGACAGGAAGGGATGCATGAATCTGAACGCAAGGTGTCTGCATTCAGGTCTGTGCACCCACTATAGGTGAAGCTCTCTGGTGGATACAGATGCAGCAAAAAGTGTCTCAGCAGGACCTGTCCCCCCCAGCCCAACCTAATACTTACCTCTCGATCCAATGTTGTCCATGAGAGCCTTGGCTCTCCGGGGACTCACACTCCTGATTGGCTTTTGGCAGCAGCAGGAGCCCTTGGCTGTCATTCACTGGGAGTGAGACAATTGGGAGATGGAGTGGGTGGGAGTGCGCCTGCTTGCACCCGGCAGGGGAAAGGGGCCAGGGGTTCCGGCGAGGAAGCCAAGAAGAGGAGGATCCTGGCTGCTCTGTGCAAAACCATTACACAGAGCAGGTACGTATAACATGTTTGTTATTAAAACAAAACAAAAAACAAGACTTTTAGGTTACCTGTGTGTAGTAAAGGATATGAAATAGAACAAATTCATTTTACTAAAATTAGTGTACTGAGGTTTGTACTGTCTGTTACATACTTGCTTGTGGCACAGTCATTAAAGCATATGGCCCCTCCCACTGTTGATGCAATCTGACCACACCCACAGTTTTGGCACGGCACCGCTATATTGCCACATACCATTTTTTTTTGGTCAAAATGGGAAGTGAAAGAATATAATTTCGGGAAGACAGATATAAAAGTAATAATACCAAATAAGATTTTAATATAAAATTTTAAACATTTTGATAATAGAAGAAATTAAAAAAAAAAAATAAATTTCTGGGAAAATACCACAATGATGTGAAACCGTGAAGGAGACAGAAAATGAAGTGGTAAGAAAAAGAAAAAAAAAAACCTTAGCTTAGTCCCAAAGTGTCCCTTGTGCTGTCATAGCTGAAATCCTCTGTCTTCTGCCCCCTCCCATACCCTGCAGCTGTAATCTTCCAGCTTGACAGGGGTTAATAGGGGACTATGCTGGCAGCTTGTCTATGAGATCTGAGTTCTGAAATGCTCATTATACAGTTTTTTTACACCCTCAATCTGGCAAAAATGTTTTATTAAACATAGACTTACAAGCACCCCAGAATATGCGAGCTGCTGTATCTACTCTGTTGCCTGTGCAGCTTGTATTATGTGGTCAAAACCATCATTTCATTCATAGATCACTTCAATGATCAGCTATATGACATGCCTTGTCTTCCTGCTCCTCCACACAGACAGTTTCACACCATTTACTTTAATTAAATCACCCACTACCCACCTTCAAATGCATGGTGATTGGCCACTTTCGCCCATTGACCAGTGGTGTAGATAGTCACTGCCTATTACTACATCCTGAAAATCTCAGCACAGAAAGGCCTTAATAAATCAACTGCTTCCTGTGACCTGAGTCTTTCCATTACATCAAAATTCCGCCCCATATACGACTGACTGCCTCTTCATTTTGTAGCTTTTCAGGGCTACGATTGGCGGCAGTGATCTTAATGAGTGTCATTCTCTCATCAGGTGCCTTTCTTGGTCCTCGTGTGCTACACACTTTGTGTTCAGGCTGACCTTGATCCTGGCTTAGAAGGCAGAGAAGGGCAACCAAACTGATAAGAGGCATGGAGGAGCTCAGCTATGAGGAAAGATCAGAGGAACTGAATTTATTCACTCTTGAGAAGAGGAGATTAAGGGGAATATGATCACTATGTATAAATATATAAAATATATATTAAATATAGTGAACTTGGTGTTGAGTTATTCACTTTACAGTCAACACTGAGAACAAGGGAGCACGCTTTACGTCTAGAGGAAAAGAGATTTCATCTCCAAATGCGGAAAAGGCTTCTTCACAGTAAGAGCTGTGAAAATGTGGAATAGACTCCCTCCAGAGGTGGTTCTGGCCAGCTCAGTAGATTGCTTTAAGAAAGGCCTGGATTTATCCCTAAATGTACATAATATAACTGGGTACTAACATTTATAGGTAAAGTTTATCCAGGGAAAATCCGATTGCCTCTCAGGGATCAGGAAGGATTTTTTTCCCCTGCTGTAGCAAATTGGATCCTGCTTTTCTGTTTCTTTTTTCACCTTCCTCTGGATCAACTGTGGATATAGGATTGGGTATATTGAATTGTATGATATTTTTTATTTTATTATTATTTTTTTTATGGTTCAACTAGATGGACTGTGTCTTTTTTCATCCTGACTTACTATGTGTTGGGGGTGTATATTGTTTTCTGCACGTACTCAGTAATTTTCCACTGTTTGTTTTAATTAATGTCTGTATTTTATCATATATTAATGTAAGGAGCTCCCCCATTTAACCAGTGGATCAACTTTTCCCTTGATGGCCTTTTTTAGCCCTCCTTATATCTCCATTAATGGATTTTGACAAACTTTTCCATTATTCATGGTTTGTATATGCTGATAGACTTCACTATCACAGTTGTTTTTCTGACATCAGTTCCTTGTGGAGATGATTGGCAACAGCAATCATGCTGTGTGTGCTCCTTTCAGATGCTGTTTGCTCCATTGCCCCATGCACAGTGCAATATGCCTGACTTTGATCCTATGAATTTATTTCTATTGTGGAGCTTTTTCTCCTGAGGACTCATTCACATGGGTTTATTTAATTGTATGTCCATGCAAGGGCTGTGTCTGCCCACTAGGGGATTCATAGGACGATGCCTGTGCGTCACCAAATGCAGATAGTGTGCATTCAGAGACCCACGCCCACACGTACAGTATGTCATATTGGAAGCAGCCATTTTTTCCATGCAGCCACTGCATCCCAACTGACATGAATGAGACTGCCTGCACAGGAATGCACTGAACACGGCCCTCATACTTAAGCACTCCCACGTGAAAGAGGCCTTATCACTTCCATATATCTTTCTGGTGCCTGTGAAACTACTCTGTAATGGCTGTTGGCACTCTCTGTGCCCTCCCTGTTCTGAGTTTAAACTTTCTGCTGGTTTTAATGTATCACATTCCTGTTTTTTTTCACTTTCAGCTGATTTATTTAGTGATTTTACACTGGGTTCATGTCTGTTTTGGGGGCTTGTCTCTTGATCTACACCTCTTGTGCTGTTGGTTGCTCTGAAGTGCCTCCCTCAGGGTCGGGACAAGGGGTGGGCAGCTGCCCTGGGCGCAACGGTTTACTGTAGGGATGGGGGCATTAATTTTCAAAGGGGAGGGGAGTGGCTGCTGGGTGGAGGATCCCCTAAGCTTACACATCATAAATGAGTGAGGGGGCGCAGTTTGGCATCTTTGCCCTGGCTCTGGGATGACCTTATTCCGGAGAAAATGGTGCACATTGAACTGTACACCATTTTCTCCTATTCCAGTTCTGATTAAGCTGTGACGGACATCTTGCCTAGGCAGCATTATGCCTTTTTCTTGTCTCTGTCACTAGCCATTAATGCCTGAGTTTGGCTTTATCATTCATCTATGCCCATTTTGGTATTACCTTATTGTTCATTTGTACTTTCTATTTGTACATTTGTCAGACATTTTTTAAACTGTTATTTTGACCTTTGCACTTCATGATGTCATCACATGTGGGTGATAATGATGGGAATGCTTTTTAAGGTATATATGTTGTCCTATTTCCCTATTTTCCTGACAACAGTGATAAGTAAACCGTATCACTGAGTGTCCACCTTTAAAGCCCCATAAGTGCCGCCTTATCTTTTTGTATTATTTGATCTCAGAGTTCGTATGGGCACATTAACAATATTGTGAGTGAGAAGAAGAACAGAAGAAAGGTAGTTTAGATATGTGAAACATACAGCTGATGGATACTTTGAAGGTGTGCTGAACTGGGCTGTCTTAATACATGGATGCAATGGAATTATTATTATTATTATTATTATTATTATAATACAGGATTTATATAAATTAATTTACTAAAGACAAATACACTGTTCACTCTGCAAGGGAACTATCCCAGAGCTTGGTGAATGTGGTAAAGCTTTAGTGACATCCATCATCCAAGCTTGCGGGAGCAAAAATGCTGCAAAATGAAAATTCACATTTGCTAAGGAAAATTGTAATTGTCTTTAGTAAATCAACCCCAATGACGGCATATAGACAACATGCACCTGAAAGAATGGTATGGATAGATAAATCTTTCTTTCCCCAAGAAGATGCTATTTCCTAACTCTGCAGTGTTCAGAGCTTTATTTTTGACATTGGATCACCACATTTTCCATCTAATTAGCTTTTGCTCAAAAGTGGGACCCAATATGCAACAGCCTTTATCATTGCCAGATCTTTTTTCAAGTATTTAAGCTACTGTTTGATATTTCCATTACTCATTAATCTTCTTGACCCTAAACAACTATCCAGCAGTAATGTTTCATGTACCTCATCCATAGTTTAGGCAACTTAGAGTCAACTATAACACTCGTTCTCCCATATTGCTGCTCATTTACAGTACCTTTGGAAAGGGGCCTAGTGTTGGCTAGATATCTACATGAAGGTCTTTTAGCTCCAACCCTCCTATTTTATTCCAGATATGAGCTATTGCTTTTTTACCTTTCTGTAGATCACCCAGTCACCGTCTAAAACTTAAAAATACCATGTGCATAAAGCATGAATATAAAGGTGCCAATTGGTCTGTAGGCACGTAGTATTACATTATAAAAAAACTAATTTAAAATCTATAACTACTCCTTCATAGGTGGACTGAGAACCTATGGGACAACCCTCATACGCTAGGGAAATTAGAGTCTTAGTAAAATAGGAAGCCATCAGGTAATTTTCTCCTCTATATATTTTTTTTGTTATTCAGTACATTTAAAAGACAGGTCTATTAGATGGTATTTGCATACGGCACACAGGAGTAAAAAAGGCCACGTTTTTAAATTAAATGCATTGTTGTCTATGAAGCGATGCACACAGCTCAGAAACGATCGGTAATACAGAGATGAGTACAGAGCCATAAAACAAAAATAGAAAATTTTACATTTGAGTGCAGTAACTTATGAGCACACGTGTGTTTACACACATGATCATGTTTTCGTAAGTGCTAATGAGTATATTAAAATACTGACAAAAATTTTACACCTTTATGCTCCTATACGCATCTTTACCGAACATTTTACTCAGGACCTTTCTGTCAACAAGATCTAGATTATAAGCATCAGTAAATTATTATGCTCATGTGCAACTGGCCCAAAAAACTTGTGTGGTTGAGAAAATGTATTACATACTCCAGTCACGGCCCAAAAAAGGTAAACTAAAATGAAAATGAAAATTATGCATATTCTGGACTTTGTGAATGGAGTTAACAATGGGACCAAACTGTAAGCAATTTCTACTTAGTCCCTAAAGATATGTGGGCTGTGGGAGTAAATTACATTTTAGACTACATATGTATAGGCAAATCTCCAATGCCAGGCAACAGGAGCTGAAAAATGTACTCATGCTTACCGTAGCTGATTTTATAGCTTCTTTACTGACTCAAGTATCATAAAGCAGCAATGTACAGGTAAGGCTATGGAATCCCTTCTTTCTAAGCTTAAACCAACACAAAGTGTGGTGTGCATTTGTATCCAGCCCCCTTTACTCTGATACCCCTAACAAAAATCTAGTGGAAACAATTGCCTAAAGAAGTCACCTAATTAGTAAATGGAGTTCACCTGTGTGTAATTTAATCTCAGTATAAATACAGCTGTTCTGTGAAGCCCTCAGAGATTTTGTTGGAGAACCTTAGCAAACAAACAGCGTCATGAAGGTCAAGGAACACACCAGAGAGGTCAAGGATAAAGTTGTGGAGAGGTTTAAAGCAGGGTTAGGTTATTAAATAATATCCCAAGCTTTGAACATGTCACAGGGCACTGTGCAAGCTATCATCCGAAAATGGAGAGTATGACACAACTGCAAACCTACCAAGACATGGCTGTTCACCTAAACTGGCAGGCCAGACAATGATAGCATAAATCAGAGAAGCAGCCAAGAGGCCCATGGTAACTCTGGAGGAGCTGCAGAGATCCACAGCTCAAATCTAGCCTTTATGGAAGAGTGGCAGAAGAAATCCATTGTTGAAAGAAAACCATAAGTCCTGTTTGCAGTTTGCAAGAAGCCATGTGGGGGACACAGAAAACATGTGGAAGAAGGTGCTCTGGTCAGATGAGACCAAAATGTAACTTTTTGGCCTAAAAGAAAAATGCTATGTGTGGCGGAAAACGAACACTGCACATCACCCTGACACACCATCCCTACTGTGAAACATGGTGGTGACAGCATCATGTTTTTTGGGATGCCTTTCTTCAGCAAGGAACATGGAAGCTGGTCAAAGTTGATGGGAAGATGGATGAAGCCAAATACAAGGCAATCTTAGAAAAAAACCTGTTAGAGTCTGCAAAATACTTGAGACTGAGGTGTAGGTTCACCTTCCAGCAGGACGAGTCTAAGCATACAGCTAGAGCTACAATGGAATGGTTTATATCAAAGCATATCCATGTGTTAGAATGGTCCAGTCATAGTCTGGACCTAAATCTAATTGAGCATCTGTGGCAAGACTTGAAAATTGCTGTTCACAGATGCTTTCCATCCAATTTGACAGAGCTTGAGCTATTTTGCAAAGAAGAATGGGCAAAAATGTCACTCTAGATGTGCAAAGCTGGTAGCGACATAACCAAAATTACACACAGGTGAACTTCATTTAATAAGTAGGTGACTTCTGAAGGCAATTGTTTCCACTAGATTTTAGTTAGGGGTGTCAGAGTAAAGGGGGCTGAATACAAATGCACACCACACTTTTCAGATATTCATTTGTAAAAAGAATTGAAACCCATTTATTATTTTCCTTAAATTTCACAATTATGTGCCCCTTTGTGTTGGTCTATCACATAAAATCCCAATAAAATACATTTACATTTTTGGTTGTAACATAACACAATGTGGAAATTTCAAGGGGTGTGAATACTTTTTCAAGGCACTGTAAAGTGGATCCAGGAAGTATCCGATTGCCTCTCGGGGATCAGGAAGGATTTTTTTCCCCTGCTGGAGCAAATTGGATCATGCTTTGCTGTTTCTTTTTTTGCCTTCCTCTGGATCAGCTGTGGGTAAAGGATTGTGTATGTGTTGTATGTTTTTTTCCCCCTTGGTTGAACTGAATGACTTGTACTTGTACTTGTACTTGTAACTAGGAGGATACACTCTTGAATGCAGTTTGCCTCAAGTGTTTGTGCTGTTTCCAAGAGGGGCTTAGAGCTCCTTGTCTGTAATGGATGTTTGCTTCTAACTCCAGTAAGGACTGTGTACAGAAAGGAGAGAAAACTGTTCAGGATCTTTTTGTACCGAGGTAGGAGGTTGTCCCCTGTTGTTCTTGATTCAAGTTGGGCATCCCATAAATCCTTTCATCCATCCAAGATGATATCCCTAATAAAACAAAGAGAAAAAAGGACCAAAGGTGAACATGGACTTTAATTTGGTACAAATTTAAAATCCGTGTCCACCTTTGGTCCTTTTTTCTCTCTGTTCCCATTTGGATGTGGTGCCACGTTCTGAGTATTGTCTCCATCATTTACCCCTAATAAAACATAAAAACAAAACCAAGGGCCTGACTTCTTGTGGAGAGGAGAATGCATGTTGCCTGGCTGTGCAGTAGTAGTGGAACCAGTTACCAGCAGCTTCTGTGGGGGTAGTGCTACACAAGGAATATCGTTAATTTCCCTAAACAAGCATTCTCCCCCTGTCCATACAGAGCAAAGGGACAGAGCCTCTGCAAAGCACAGACTACAAGCATTAACATGTATCTATGATCAAAATTTAAAATGGTAAATTTATTTCCAATGGGTTTTAATTATTTCTAGCCCACTCCTATTATTCTAAACAATCTTGAACTTTTTAAACTTACCTTGTGAAGATCCCCACACATTTACTTCTTTGCATTCTGTGACACATATTCACTATGTTCTGTGAGTAGGCACTGCTGTGCAACATAATTCACAGAGCCTGCCTTCCCAAGGTACCGTGGGATATATAGTTATTAGAAATTTAAAGTAAACAGCAGAGGAGAAGCTGCAAAGCATGCAGGGAATCCAGGAAGATGTGGGAAGAGATGACCAGCAGACAGGCAGCTTTTACAACATAAAATTCATTTTTTCACGTAAACTTATATTGGATTGCCAAATATAATTAATGTTTGTATTGCTGTTGCAATGTTGTTGTTATAAAGTTAAAGTGTATTCTGTGGACAACGATTTCCTTTAATTTGAGGGTATTTACATGCCAATAGGGTGAATAATGCAGTCTCCTTTTTAAGGGATCAAAAGTAGTTGAACAACTGAGTGTCAAGCTGCCCCATGGGTCTCGTATGGGCAGTTATTTCATTATTTTATTAAGAATTCATATCATCAGTTCATGTAACATGTGGAGTTTGTATTTGGCAGAGACAGAGAAGAATAAGACAGAGAGATAGCAGAAACAACCGAAGTGGTTAAATCAACAATTTGGCATATTTTTTAAAAGAAGGAATGTGCTGTTGAGCATAGAAATTCCAAAAGGCCTGGGTGACCATGAAAAACAACTGTGTGGGATAATTTTCTTTCCTTGTTGAAGAAAAATTATTTTGCAGCATCTAGCCCAGTCAAGAACACTCTCCATAAAGTAGCAATATCATTGTCAAAGTCTATGATCAAGAAAAAAACGTCATTAAATTAACTTGAGAGGGTTAATTACAAGGTGCAAACCATTGGAAAGCCCCATGAAAAGAAGCACAAGAAGAAGACTTGGCCAGATATAGCTAAAAAAGGATGCCCTGTTTTGGAAAATAATTTTTGGACTGATGAAATGAAGAGCACCATGCATCCGATGGAAAGAGAAGATTGCGGTGAAAGGAAAAACAGCTCATGATCCAACCATTCCACATCATCAGTATGGTATATATGGCCACTAATGGAGCTGTGTCACCAGTGTTTATTGATGATATGACTGCTGACAGAAGCAGCAGGATACATTCTAAAGTGTATTGGGATATATTATCTGCTCAGATTCAACCAAATGCTTCAAAACATACCATAAAAACAACTGAAGAGCCTTTAAAGGCAAAGAAGTGGAATATTCCTCAAACTACAATAACTCAACTGAACATGCATCTCATTTGGTGAATAGTGATGGACGAACTTCCGACGGGACGTTTCGCGAACGCGAAACGCGAACGGACACAAACGTTCGCGAAAACGACCGTTCGCCGCGGGCTCCATTGACTTCAATGGGAGGCGAATTTCGCAAACCTTTAGGTCGAATTTGCGGCCACGGGGTAATTATTAGGGGGTAGCACGTAGTCCCACCACCTGGACAATAGCATAATACATGTATGAGGTGAATTTGGGATCGATAACTACAAGCATTTTTTTTTTATTTGGGAAATTGTTCTGACAATTCAGGACTATGGAGCTAATGAAGGCAATGGAGGAGAGGGAAGGTCAGGGACCAGGGTAGGCAAACAAGAGGGTGCAGGAGATACAGAGCACTGACAGCAGCACCGTAATACAGAGCACTGACATCAGCACCGTGACATACAGCGCTGACAGCAGCTCCGTGACATACAGCGCTGACAGCAGCTCCGTGACATACAGCGCTGACAGCAGCTCCGTGACATACAGCGCTGACAGCAGCTCCGTGACATACAGCGCTGACAGCAGCTCCGTGACATACAGCGCTGACAGCAGCACCGTGACATACAGCGCTGACAGCAGCTCCGTGACATACAGCGCTGACAGCAGCTCCGTGACATACAGCGCTGACAGCAGCTCCGTGACATACAGCACTGACAGCAGCTCCGTGACATACAGCGCTGACAGCAGCTCCGTGACATACAGCGCTGACAGCAGCACCGTGACATACAGCGCTGACAGCAGCTCCGTGACATACAGCGCTGACAGCAGCTCCGTGACATACAGCGCTGACAGCAGCTCCGTGACATACAGCGCTGACAGCAGCTCCGTGACATACAGCGCTGACAGCAGCTCCGTGACATACAGCGCTGACAGCAGCTCCGTGACATACAGCGCTGACAGCAGCTCCGTGACATACAGCGCTGACAGCAGCTCCGTGACATACAGCGCTGACAGCAGCTCCGTGACATACAGCGCTGACAGCAGCTCCGTGACATACAGCGCTGACAGCAGCACCGTAAGCAGCCCCAGGAGGAAGTCAGCACAGCACAGGGATGGTGTGATCCCCTCATAATAAGAACCCCCAGGAGGAAGTCAGCACAGCACAGGGATGGTGGGAGCCCCTCATAATAAGAACACCCAGGAGGAAGTCAGCACAGCACAGGGATGGTGGGAACCCCTCATAATAAGCAGCCCCAGTAGAAATATGACACCGCTCAACCTCTTCAAAGAGGAGGGTAGGGGCATATAGTACGGTGTGCTTTTTTGGGTCAGGGAAGTGAGCCAAATGAATTAAGAAGGTCTGTGTGCTTGATTCCAAAAATTGTTTATAGACATATACATGGTCTACTGATCACATGTGTTGAATTCCTCCGAGATCCATGCCTCATTCATTTTTAGAAATGTGAGGTAGTTAACACTGTGGTGAGCTAGGCGAGTACGCTTATCGGTCACAATCCCCCCTGCTGCGCTGAACGTCCTTTCGGACAGGACACTGGATGAGGGGCAAGCCAACAGTTCGATTGCAAATTGGGCAAGCTCTGGCCAGAGGTCAAGCCTGCCCACCCAGTAGTCTAGGGGTTCATCACTCCTCAGAGCGTCCACATCGGCCGTTAACCCAATGTAGTCGGACACCTGACGGTCTAGGCGTTCCCTGATGCTGGATCCGGATGACACCTGTCGATGGGTCGGCTGAAAGAATGACCTCATATCCGAAGTCACCAACACATCTTCAAACCGGCCTCTTCTTGCAGGCGCTGTTGGATTGGTACCCGCAAATCCTTCTCTGGGAGTGGGAATTGCTCCTCTGCCAGCGCACGCAAAAGCAGAATGCAGCATTTCTCGAAGCAAGGCCTGGAAGTGCTGCATTCTGACAGCCCTCTGCGACGGCGGTAACATTTCCGCCATTTTGTGTTTGTACCGGGGGTCTAAGTACGTTGCCACCCAGTACTGGTCCTTGACCCTCATGCTTTTTATACGGGGGTCCCTATTAAAACACTGGAGCATGAAGGCCCCCATTTGCACTAAAGTGGAAGCGGTGTGGTGGCCTGGCTCCTGCTCATCATCCAGGATAATGTCGTCCTCTTCATTCTCCTCTCCCCATCCTCGCACAACAGGGATCCCAGAAAGGTTTAAAGCATGCTCTTCTTGCTCCTGCTCATCCGCCCCGGCACCATCCTCCTCTGACTCCTCATCAGACTCCTGTTGTTGACTTGTCTCAGATAGAGTAGCCCCCCCTGGGAATTCATCCAGCATTGCGACTTCCTCATCTTCCCGCTCCTGCTCCTCCACAGCCTGATCAATGACACGACGCAATGCACGCTCCAGAAAGAAGGCATAAGGTACCATGTCACTGATGGCGCCATGGCTGCGACTGACCAGTTTGGTGATCTCCTCAAATGGCCGCAGAAGTCTGCATGTGTCGCGCATGAGCAGCCACTGGCGCGGTGAAAAAAAACCCAGCTCCCCAGAACCGTTTCTTTCGCAGAGTTCATACAGGTAGACGTTAACTGCACGTTTCTGCTGGAGCAGCCTATCAAGCATATAGAAGGTTGAGTTCCATCGCGTCGGGCAATCGCAAATAAGACGTCTGACCGGCAGATGGTGTCGCCGCTGAATGTCAGCAAGGCGAGCCATGGCCGTGTAAGATCTTCTGAAATGGGCCGAGATTTTCCTTGCCTGCCGCAAGATGTCCTGGACCCCAGGGTATTTGACAAGGAATCGCTGCACGACCAAGTTTAAGACGTGTGCCATGCACGGCACGTGCGTGATTTTGCCCTGTTTCAATGCGCTAAGCAGATTGGCACCGTTGTCACACACCACTTTACCAACTGTCAAATTGAGCGGTGTTAGCCACTCATCTGCCTGTGAACGCAAAGCTGAAAGGAGTGCCGGGCCAGTGTGGCTCTTTGCTTCCAGGCACAACAGACGCAGCACGGCATGGCAACGTCTCACCTGGCATGTGGAATAGGTTCTGGGGAGCTTGGGCGGTGCAGTGGAAGAGACGCTAGCAGCGGAAAAGGAGGAGGCAGCTGAGGAGGAGAGGGAGGAGGATGGAGTAGGAGGAGGAGAAGAAGAGTCAGGCCTGCATGCAATCCGTGGCGGTAAAACCAAATCTACACGGGTGCCACGGGTTACATGCTTGACGGCCGTCAGAAGGTTCACCCAGTGGGCAGTAAAACTGATATACCTTCCCTGCCCGTGTTTGCTAGACCACGTGTCTGTGGTCAGATGTATCTTGGCACCGACACTGTGTGCCAGAGATACATTCACTTGCCGCTGAACATGGCCATATAGCTCTGGGATGCCCTTCTCTGAGAAATACTTCCTTCCTGGGACCTTCCATTGTGGTGTTCCAATGGCCACAAATTTGCGAAAGGCCTCCGAGTCCACCAGTTTATATGGCAGTAGTTGGCGGGCTATGAGTTCTGACAAGCCAGCCGCCAACCGTTGGGCAAGAGGGTTATCCGGCGTCATCATTTTTTTACGCTCAAACATTAGGCCCACGGAAGCCTGCCTTTTTGCAGAAAAATGTGAGCTTGGCGTGATGGAAGGTGGAGTGGAGGACAATTGTGAGGAGAGAGGAGAAGGAGAAGTAGAAGACGAGGCTGGACGGTGAGAGCCTGCAGTGTGGCTTTGTGTGTTCCGTTGCTCCCACTGGGCTCGGTGATGGCTGCTCATGTGCCTTCTTAAGGCGGTCGTCCCTAGGTGAGTATTGGGCTTACCGCGACTAACGCGTTGACTGCAAAGATTGCAGATGGCAACGCTATTGTCAGCAGCGGACACGTTAAAAAAAGCCCACACTGCGGAGCCATGTGCCGGTGTCCTGGGAGCGCCAGATGTGACCGTACATGGTCGATGACTCGCTCCTGATACATTTGCAGTCTGCTTTGTCCCTGCTGTGCAATGTAAGTCATTGCTGCTTCTCCTCCCTATCTGCTGGTCCATATCTCCCTCTGAACTCCCCTCCTCTTCCTCTCTTGTGGGCACCCACGTGACATCACTAGACACGTCATCATCAACGTCACCTTCCCCACCGCTATAAGTAGAGTAGGCAGCAACACCGGGGACCAACCTCCTCCTTGGGCTGATCTGGGTACTGGCGTCAGACTGCTGAGTAGCGCTTGTTGCTACCTCCTCTTCCTGATCCAATACCAAGAGTGGCTGCGCATCAGAAATGTCCTCTTGATATGGATCGGAAAATAATTCCAGTGACTCAAGCGGAAGGTATGTGGTGGTGGTGGTGGTGGTCGTGTTGTTGGTGGTAGTGTCTTTGGGGGTGCACATAGCAGAGAGTGAAGAAGAGGGTGCAGATCGAGAGGATGAGGAGGGTGCAGAAGAGTAAGGCTGAGCGAGCCACTCAACCTAGTCTGGTGCATCCTTTAAAGTAATTGAACGCACCTTCTGCAACTTCCCACTTTGGCTCAAGCCTGTTGCTCCTGCCCTACCCCTACCACCCCTGCGGAAGGGCCTGCCTCTTCCTCTGCATGTCATTTTTTAAATGACCCTGTGACAAAACTCTTAGTCCCTATACCGCTGAAGGACTGCTGCAGTATAGGTGAGCGGTCAGCAGTGGTGCACGTCAACCCTATCTATTGTGGACCTATAGCGGTCCTTACAGAACAGCAGACTGTACCGCACTCAAGCCTATGTACCGTAGCACCCTATACCAAGTTACCAGTCCTTATAAGAACTTTTGTGGACCAAGCAGGTTGTGTATTAGTGTTTAGCAGACTGTACGTCAGTCCCTATACCGCTGAAGGACTGCTGCAGTATAGGGCAGCGGTCAGCAGTGGTGCACGTCAACCCTATCTATTGTGGACCGATAGCGGTCCTTACAGAACAGCAGACTGTACCGCACTCAAGCCTATGTACCGTAGCACCCTATACCAAGTTACCAGTCCTTATAAGAACTTTTGTGGACCAAGCAGGTTGTGTGTTAGTGTTTAGCAGACTGTGCGTCAGTCCCTATACCGCTGAAGGACTGCTGCAGTATAGGGCAGCGGTCAGCAGTAGTGCACGGCAACCCTATGTATTGTGGACCGATAGCGGTCCTTACAGAACAGCAGACTGTAACGCACTCAGGCCTATGTACCGTAGCACCCTATACCAAGTTACCAGTCCTTATAAGAACTTTTGTGGACCAAGCAGGTTGTGTGTTAGTGATTAGCAGACTGTACGTCAGTCCCTATACCAATGAAGGACTGCTGCAGTATAGGGCAGCGGTCAGCAGTAGTGCACGGCAACCCTATGTATTGTGGACCGATAGCGGTCCTTACAGAACAGCAGACTGTAACGCACTCAGGCCTATGTACCGTAGCACCCTATACCAAGTTACCAGTCCTTATAAAAACTTTTGTGGACCAAGCAGGTTGTGTGTTAGTGTTTAGCAGACTGTGCGTCAGTCCCTATACCGCTGAAGGACTGCTGCAGTATAGGGCAGCGGTCAGCAGTGGTGCACGTCAACCCTATCTATTGTGGACCGATAGCGGTCCTTACAGAACAGCAGACTGTACCGCACTCAAGCCTATGTACCGTAGCACCCTATACCAAGTTACCAGTCCTTATAAGAACTTTTGTGGACCAAGCAGGTTGTGTATTAGTGTTTAGCAGACTGTACGTCAGTCCCTATACCGCTGAAGGACTGCTGCAGTATAGGGCAGCGGTCAGCAGTGGTGCACGTCAACCCTATCTATTGTGGACCGATAGCGGTCCTTACAGAACAGCAGACTGTACCGCACTCAAGCCTATGTACCGTAGCACCCTATACCAAGTTACCAGTCCTTATAAGAACTTTTGTGGAACAAGCAGGTTGTGTGTTAGTGATTAGCAGACTGTACGTCAGTCCCTATACCAATGAAGGACTGCTGCAGTATAGGGCAGCGGTCAGCAGTAGTGCACGGCAACCCTATGTATTGTGGACCGATAGCGGTCCTTACAGAACAGCAGACTGTACTGCACTCAGGCCTATGTACCGTAGCACCCTATACCAAGTTACCAGTCCTTATAAAAACTTTTGTGGACCAAGCAGGTTGTGTGTTAGTGTTTAGCAGACTGTGCGTCAGTCCCTATACCGCTGAAGGACTGCTGCAGTATAGGGCAGCGGTCAGCAGTAGTGCACGGCAACCCTATGTATTGTGGACCGATAGCGGTCCTTACAGAACAGCAGACTGTAACGCACTCAGGCCTATGTACCGTAGCACCCTATACCAAGTTACCAGTCCTTATAAGAACTTTTGTGGACCAAGCAGGTTGTGTGTTAGTGATTAGCAGACTGTACGTCAGTCCCTATACCAATGAAGGACTGCTGCAGTATAGGGCAGCGGTCAGCAGTAGTGCACGGCAACCCTATGTATTGTGGACCGATAGCGGTCCTTACAGAACAGCAGACTGTAACGCACTCAGGCCTATGTACCGTAGCACCCTATACCAAGTTACCAGTCCTTATAAAAACTTTTGTGGACCAAGCAGGTTGTGTGTTAGTGTTTAGCAGACTGTGCGTCAGTCCCTATACCGCTGAAGGACTGCTGCAGTATAGGGCAGCGGTCAGCAGTGGTGCACGTCAACCCTATCTATTGTGGACCGATAGCGGTCCTTACAGAACAGCAGACTGTACCGCACTCAAGCCTATGTACCGTAGCACCCTATACCAAGTTACCAGTCCTTATAAGAACTTTTGTGGACCAAGCAGGTTGTGTATTAGTGTTTAGCAGACTGTACGTCAGTCCCTATACCGCTGAAGGACTGCTGCAGTATAGGGCAGCGGTCAGCAGTGGTGCACGTCAACCCTATCTATTGTGGACCGATAGCGGTCCTTACAGAACAGCAGACTGTACCGCACTCAAGCCTATGTACCGTAGCACCCTATACCAAGTTACCAGTCCTTATAAGAACTTTTGTGGAACAAGCAGGTTGTGTGTTAGTGATTAGCAGACTGTACGTCAGTCCCTATACCAATGAAGGACTGCTGCAGTATAGGGCAGCGGTCAGCAGTAGTGCACGGCAACCCTATGTATTGTGGACCGATAGCGGTCCTTACAGAACAGCAGACTGTAACGCACTCAGGCCTATGTACCGTAGCACCCTATACCAAGTTACCAGTCCTTATAAGAACTTTTGTGGAACAAGCAGGTTGTGTGTTAGTGATTAGCAGACTGTACGTCAGTCCCTATACCAATGAAGGACTGCTGCAGTATAGGGCAGCGGTCAGCAGTAGTGCACGGCAACCCTATGTATTGTGGACCGATAGCGGTCCTTACAGAACAGCAGACTGTAACGCACTCAGGCCTATGTACCGTAGCACCCTATACCAAGTTACCAGTCCTTATAAAAACTTTTGTGGACCAAGCAGGTTGTGTGTTAGTGTTTAGCAGACTGTGCGTCAGTCCCTATACCGCTGAAGGACTGCTGCAGTATAGGGCAGCGGTCAGCAGTAGTGCACGGCAACCCTATGTATTGTGGACCGATAGCGGTCCTTACAGAACAGCAGACTGTAACGCACTCAGGCCTATGTACCGTAGCACCCTATACCAAGTTACCAGTCCTTATAAGAACTTTTGTGGACCAAGCAGGTTGTGTGTTAGTGATTAGCAGACTGTACGTCAGTCCCTATACCAATGAAGGACTGCTGCAGTATAGGGCAGCGGTCAGCAGTAGTGCACGGCAACCCTATGTATTGTGGACCGATAGCGGTCCTTACAGAACAGCAGACTGTAACGCACTCAGGCCTATGTACCGTAGCACCCTATACCAAGTTACCAGTCCTTATAAGAACTTTTGTGGAACAAGCAGGTTGTGTGTTAGTGATTAGCAGACTGTACGTCAGTCCCTATACCAATGAAGGACTGCTGCAGTATAGGGCAGCGGTCAGCAGTAGTGCACGGCAACCCTATGTATTGTGGACCGATAGCGGTCCTTACAGAACAGCAGACTGTAACGCACTCAGGCCTATGTACCGTAGCACCCTATACCAAGTTACCAGTCCTTATAAGAACTTTTGTGGACCAAGCAGGTTGTGTGTTAGTGATTAGCAGACTGTACGTCAGTCCCTATACCAATGAAGGACTGCTGCAGTATAGGGCAGCGGTCAGCAGTAGTGCACGGCAACCCTATGTATTGTGGACCGATAGCGGTCCTTACAGAACAGCAGACTGTACTGCACTCAGGCCTATGTACCGTAGCACCCTATACCAAGTTACCAGTCCTTATAAAAACTTTTGTGGACCAAGCAGGTTGTGTGTTAGTGTTTAGCAGACTGTGCGTCAGTCCCTATACCGCTGAAGGACTGCTGCAGTATAGGGCAGCGGTCAGCAGTAGTGCACGGCAACCCTATGTATTGTGGACCGATAGCGGTCCTTACAGAACAGCAGACTGTAACGCACTCAGGCCTATGTACCGTAGCACCCTATACCAAGTTACCAGTCCTTATAAGAACTTTTGTGGACCAAGCAGGTTGTGTGTTAGTGATTAGCAGACTGTACGTCAGTCCCTATACCAATGAAGGACTGCTGCAGTATAGGGCAGCGGTCAGCAGTAGTGCACGGCAACCCTATGTATTGTGGACCGATAGCGGTCCTTACAGAACAGCAGACTGTACCGCACCCAAGCCTATGTACCGTAGCACCCTAGACAGACCAAGTTACCAGTCCTGATAAAGAGCTTTGTGGAACAAGTGAGTTGTGAATGATTAGCAGACTGCAGCAGAAGGGCAGCAGTCAAGTATAATATTCTTTCTATATTTGGAAGAAAGAATATTATACGTGTACAAGCCTATTACCGTACCACTGATACCAGTCCTGAAAAGAACCTTTGTGGAACTAATAGTAACAGCAAGTCTTTAAAATTATCCTCACTGCCTGACACACTGCTTCCTGCCTGTCCCTATACAAATTGGCAAAAAAGAGTAGGCTGGAACGATTAGCTGGAACAGCTCTTTTGTGGACCTGATAGTAACAGCTAATGATGATGATGATGATGATGATGAAGAAAGACTAATCTGGCTGAGCTGTCCCTAAAATAGCAGCATACAGCGCTCTGTCCCTTTATCTAAACTGACAAAAGAAACTCAGGCTGCTGACCTAACACCTATACCAGTCCTGAAAAGAACTTTTGTGTACCAAATAGCTAGCGTTTTCTCTGTCCCTACTCCACACAGGATCCTTTCCCTACAGTGACAGAAGAAAGAATGTAAAATGGCCACCGGATCGGGTGTATTTATAGGTTAGGGGGAATGTCCAAGTGTCCATGAGCTGTCATGTCTCAATTGGTTGTCCTGTAACACATGATAAACGTGTCACGAAAGGTTAAAGTTCTTGTATACATTAAACACGTAAGTCCGCCGGGGCGAACGACGGAAAAAGGCGTTCGAACCCGCGGACGGCGAAAGTCGGAAATTCGCCGCGAAACGACCGCCGGGCGAACCGTTCGGCCATCACTATTGGTGAAGACAAAACTGAAGGCAGAAAGACCAACCAACAGGCAGCAACGGAAGAAAGCTGTACTGAAGACTTGGCTAAACATCACAATGGAGGAAACTCAGTATTTGGTGGTGTCAATGGCTTTCAGCCTTCAGGCAGTCATTAATTGATTGCAAAGGATATTCAACAACATAAAGAAAATTATCATTATATTTGTAATTACAATAATTTATCCTATTACTTTTTGAACCCTTGAAAATGGGGGGAATATTTATAAAAAAAAAATTTAATTCCTAAATGATTCGAACAATATTTTTTTTATTAAACCCCCTAAATTAAAGTTGAAAGTCTACACATCACATATTGATTGCTTTATTTCAAATCCACTGTGGACCCACTTAAAAACTGTCACAGTCCACATTTTTCGGGAACTAATTGTATTCACCATCAATGCTTTACTTAAGTTTCTTCACTTATAATAGTCACATCTAGAATTATTAATGTCCATCATGACATTATTACAGTAATAGTAATCCGCCGCACCATATTTTATAATGAAATAGCCTCTGTTGTATTGTTGGTGCCCTTATTCTGCTTTACAAAAGCTCATATCTTCTAAGCGCAAAGACCAGAAACCTGTATCACCTCTAGGGCAGACCTTTACTGATGCTCTGTGCAAACAATAAACCAGCTCCTCATCAACATTTTGTTTCTATTCAGCAACAGTAATTTAGAGGAGATATGGGTTTAGCTATACAATGCAATTTATCTATTATAAAATGCTTTAAAACAGGCCCTTGTGTATCATGGGTGAATATATCCAATAAGAGGGGTTTCCTACAGCAAATAATTAAAATGTAGCCATTAATTTCTAGCATAGATTAGCAAAAAAACATCAATGTCAAAATCGGCTAATAGATAAGCAACCCAAATGGTGACCTAGGCAGCAGCTAAACAAATCCAGGAAGGCGGGGTTGTTAAGCGAAAACAATTCTCAAATTTTCCATAAAAACTGTGGTCTATTTATTATACATGGTGTATTTCTTTGGCCCTGCATGTCCTTGGTCTATTCATATTTCAAGTGTGGGTAGAGTTTGTGAAGGTTTCAGTTATAAATAGTTCAGTGGACTGCATCCAAGCACAGTACTTTACAGAATAACCTACCTCTGCAATGACTGCAGCTAGCTAGATGTTGTAGTTTTAGCGTTTCAAAACTGCCGACCTCTTGGTATTTTCCAATACAACAGTTTCTACAATTTCCAGAGGATGTCTTGGACATCTTGTTGAGGGGTTCAAAGAACCTCTTTTTAGAACAATGCTGTGCACAAGATATACTGTACTTTCCACATATCAAACCTTGCTTGCTGTAGCGGCAGAAGACCATGATGCCTCTTTGTTTCCTGTCAGATAAAAACAGCAAAACATGGCTACAGTGGAGACAGGATCAACAATGTGGGAATTTTTTTTGCCACACACAGGGTCTTTTTGGAAGCACCCCGGGAACAAGAATGTGTATAAGAAGAGAAAAAAGGATGAAAAAAGATGGTTCTGGACATTCATTTCCAACCAACCTAATTCTGCCATCACACACCCGCTGCAACCAGCATGCATTTTGCATCTAAGATATTTAATCCACAGTGTTCAAACTTTCTCCAACAGTTTTTGTTAGTCCATGACTAGCTAGACAATATCTCATTTGCAATAATCCATGAAAATGTATTCTTAACTAGTTCCAAAAGTATTGTTGAGGAGTTCTTAGACTTGCATCTAAGATTTTGAATTGATCACAATCTTAAATGCAAGAAAACTAAGTCTAGCATTAAGGCAGTGAAGCATAGGCCCCTGACAATTACCCAGGCCTTCTCAATTGACACTCAAATCCATCTAATTTAGAATTCAGCAAGCAGCAAGCCCATTGGAGTACCTCAAACAATACTTTCTGGTCTGAGCCTGTCAGAATACCTCTATTGTTTTCAATACAGAAGTGGTCACTATCATACTGGGACTTCTTACCAAACAGTAGCCCAGCTCATACCACAATAAGGCTTTATTGACTAGCAAGTACCAAGGCAAACCATGCGCACTGCCAGAACTCATCAGCCAAATGTCCATCTAAAAATAAAACTCAAAAATGTGGCCTGACAAAATCGCAATAAAGGACATAATGAACAATTGCAGAGAAAATGTTAGAGAAAGGAAAAATTATATAACTAATACCAGGAAACTAAGTGTGTATTGGTCACACAGAGAGACTACAAACTGGCCCCATACCTAAAAATAGACAGAATCTAAAACTGTACAGATTGAGTGCCCACAGCCTTGAAATCGAATCAGGTTGACACTGACCTACAAGCTGATGGAGAGTAGCCTATGCCAGTGGTGTAATCAGTGGGCCCTGGGTGAGGCCAATTACCTGCTCCGGTGCCCCAAATACACTGCAGTGAGAAGCACTCACTTTCATAGACTTTTAGTACTCCTCCAGAATTTCACTTATATAGAAGAGGAGTAGAAGCTCCACATTCTACTGGGAGAAGAGGAGCCAGTGTTGCAAATAAGCAGCACAAAATGTTGCAGCCTATCACAGACTAAGAGGGACATGCTAAAAATCGTGGACTTATAAATCCCCTACATGGATTCCCTCCTATCCCCTTTATATGATGCTTTAACTTGTTCCCTTTATATTATCCTTTACCCCTAATAATGTCTCAAAACATATTCTTTCCATAACCCTCCACCCCCCAAATCTAGCCCTGTAACCATTCTTCAATTGCTCTGACAATGCCAAAATGTATTTGATCCTGCCAAAAAAAGTTAATTTGAATTTGAGACAAAAAAGAATGAGAGAACAGAGAAAGAGAGAAAGAGAAGGATTCAATCATGTTCACCCCTTGTCAAGATACAAATGTATTTTAAGACTAAATATCTCTACAATACCTGTATAGAACATATATACTGAAAATGCATAAAAACAACCAAAAACAAATATACTTATAGCAGTACTGTAACTGATGACTAATACAAATTACTCATGGAAAGAACAAGCCTAAAAAGCCCAAATATGTCATTATGTGGAACACTAAGGAGAGCTATGATTAATCATATAAATGTGTCTAGTTGGCCTGGTCTGGTCCACTGGGCACGAAGATGAAATTTTTTCCTCTGTCCCAAGTGAGTCTCTAAGTACCTGAACACACTCGTTATTAATAAAGTGTATCAAGCAAAAATGTCTCAGTTATGGCTGTACCAGGGAATAGACACCTAAAGCTGTAGGCATCATTTCAGGTATTTCATTTTATGCATCATAGGCTTAGATCTTAAGGAAATAGAAAGAAGGGATAGACGGAATATACAGACAGAGACCTATGCAAACCATACCCTTAAAAAAAAAAAACTGTATAGTTTTATCAACATTTGTCATGTTGTCTGCCATTGTTGACCTTCTGATAATGCTAACTATCTGGCTGTGTCTGGCATCAATACTCTCTGGGGCACTGACCTGGAAGAAACATTTAGATCTGGAAGGCCAAAGATCATGATCTCCATCTCTAAGTTAGTGCAGTTCATTTACTAAAGACAAACAAACTGTTCACTTTGCAAGAGAAGTTGCACTTTGCATTGAAATTTTACCCAGAGCCTAGCAAATGAGGTGAAGCATTGCTGAATTTCAAAAATCTATTTTTTTTTTTTTTTTTTTTTCCTTGCACATGATTGCTATTCTTCGCAAAAGTAAAATCTAACCACAATCAAGAAATTTCTGGGGAAATTCACATGCAAGTGTAACAGTGCAACAAGTGTAACTTCCCTTGCAAAGTGAAGAGCATATTTGCCTTTAATCAATCAACTCCAGTAATTCAAAGTAGTAAAGCACTGCATTAGAACAAGAGCCAGAGAACAAGTATTTTCAGATGAGAAATCCTGCAGCGGCAGCTTCTATTCTTTCCCTTACAGGTTTCATTTGACAAAAATTGACACATTTTAAATGCATTCATTTTGGTGGTAATTTAAATAGTGTATCAGATTGACAAAATTTGCAAAGTAGTAATGCTTCTCTTTTGTCATTATATAAACATCCATATAAAACATCTACCTGAACCAAAAATACTCTCTAAATGTTGATGCACTACATTTCTCAGCATTACTAGCAGCACACAAAACCTCCTGAAACTTGCAGTTTTCTATAATTGTGGTGCTCCAGCCTGCACAAGTTTAGTCCAGAGAATATGGGTAGATAAACTGGGCTGAAGATCAATGAATTTACCTCTAATTCCTCGGCCAATGTTGCAACAAAATTGTGAACATAGGTTGCCCCTTTTAGTTCTCTTTTCTTCCTGATAAGGTGGAGGGTCCCCCAGGTGGTCCATACTGTCATACGGATTTTCCAAAATAGTTTTGGGATTATATATGGCTTTGATCTTCAGAGAGGGGGAACCATCATAGGCTGGATTATCCCAAGCTCTTTTTCCCAAATTATCCATTTCTTGCTCTTCCTTGAACTGATTTTCTGTCCGGCTCCTGAGCTTAGCAGGGTTCATACTGTCTGATGTATTGGCTCTTGTACACAGGTCAGCTCTGATATAGTTTACAATCTGCTCCGCCACTAGACACTAATAGATCCGGCAGTGCACAGGTCTTTATATAGTGTCATTCAAGCTGTCTATTGTCTATGGGACATAACAATACATTACCACAGAAGGTTGTCCCAGGCTGTTGTAATACATGTGATTTCAGTTCATCCTTTTTCACACTTACAGGGCAGAAAGCAGATGAAGAATAATGATCTATTATGCTTTTGTAGATTATTTTACATAATTGACACCTAATTTATACATTGTACCAATTCAGGCATGCATCACTATACAAACAAAATGGTGCATTATTTTGATAATTTATAGATACCAATCTGAAAACACAGTTGGAGGTATTGAAGAAACAATTAAAGTATGTATGTGGAAAATAAGAAGTTTTCTGCATACATACTTTAAAAATGTTTTTGCTAAACCTTGAAAGGAAAAGTGTAAGTTTTACACACATACTAAAAGCATTTAGCATTTCTGCATTTATGTTCTAACCTTACGGCTCCCATAGGCTACATTCAGATATTTGTAGTCTGTTGCTGTGCATTAACATGCACCATGTTATGGCAGCCCATTGACATGGCTGCACAAAGCGAAGTGTGTTACAGTAACACACAGTGCTATGCACCTTTTTCAGTTCATAAGTCTGAATGGACCCTACAGAAAATTAAGAGGTTTTTATCAAGTTCAACCTCACACAATATCTGCAGTTTTAGGCTAGAAAAAGTATCACAAACTCCCCTGGGCAACCACTGCCAATTCTGGGTATGGTGGAGGTCATAAAATTTTTCTAAAACTGCAAAAAGTTAAACCACATTAAACTGGTATACACAGCATTGACAAGAACAACATCAACTATGAAACGCATGAATGACAAAAGAAAAATGTCACTGTAACTGCTCACTGCCCATGCATCACTAACAATGGATGAGCGAACACGTTCCTGAGAAGAGTACCCCTGGGGAAGGCTGTAAAGTACCCAGCACCCTAATTAGAAAATTTAAGCTAATGTTGGGGCCCGTCTGTATGGTGGTGCATGTGTTATTGTCTCTTTAAACTGTATGCAGTGGAGGACCTAAGTAAGGGACAGTCTCTAGTGGTATTAATTGTGGTCAGTAATGGAATAGGCACAGTTGGTTCTGCTCACCACTCCTGTTGTCCCTTGTTGCTCTTTCCTCATGATCAGGTCCCCACAAAGCTCTATTTCATAAGTGTAGGCATTCACATGGGAACAGGTCTCCCCAGCTCTGGTACCAGAACAGTGAAAGACCTTTCAGTGGCTCAATCGTCAAACGCTCTCAGGTTCAGTCTCTCTGAATATGGGCACAGAGATGTAGGAGCAGCAGGTCTATACTCCACAATCTGCAACACAAGAGGCTCTCAGTGGCTCAGTCCTCAGCACTCCAGCCCTCACCAGGCTCTCTCCCAGGCAGAAACACACAGCAATAGGCCTGTACTATCTGGCTTGCCACATGCCCAGACCTCCACACATTTGCCAAGGAAAACTCCACTGCTCTTCTCCTCCTTCTGTAACCAGGAATCCTGGATGATGAAGTCCAAAGTCCCCATTCTCTCTATAGTTCAGCTCTCTTCCAGAAATACAAGTTCCATGATCCTTTGCGGCACATCATCCAAAGGGGGGGGGGGGCTACACTCTGTACTCCCCTGTATATCACTGCATTGCTAGGAAGGAGCAGACACACACACAGCCCGCTGTGTCTTCTGTGCAGCAGCAGTAGAGAGAGAGAGTGAGAGCAAGCAGGCACAGCAACACAGTCCCCGAGCCTAAACGCTCTTCACATTAGCGGCACACGGCTACTCATAGTACCTTGCTGCCTGCAAACAGTAGTTTCTGTACTGACTCCACTTCCTAAAACTCCTTCACCCAGTCCCCGCCAGAACATGGTGGTTGAGTGTCACAGAATTCAAGGAAATAAATGTGTGGGGTTCAAAGTTCAAAAGTTTCAAAATCATTCAGATTAATAGAAGAAGACTGGAAATAAGTGAAATACAATGTGGAAATAAATATATGATTTTACATTTTGATTAGAAATATACTTTAAGTAATATTTATGTATTGTTTAGTACAAACATAATATATTAAAGTGACGTCACTATGTTGTTACCGGAAGTGACCCGGGAAGCCATTTTAGTGTATTGATCTGAGTTTTTCTGCTATCCAATAGGAGACAGATGATATTGTGTTACCTCATGCTTGAATTGACCTATCTGTAAGGGATGGTCAATTCCTTCTGGTAAGCCTTGCATGTTGTCACAGAGTGGAGGTTTGGATTACAGCACACATTATTCAGAGATTGGTGCTACACTTCGAATTCACACTTGAATTAAGTGATCACCACTGGATGCCAACTTTTTGGACTTTTGTGGGGCTTTTTCCATTTTTTATTTTTCATCTTTATGTCCATTGCACTTAAATCAAGTGATATTGTGTTAGCGCAGCATTTTTATTATATGCCAAATTATTTCTTAATCTGGAAAGAAAAACAATAAGAACAAAAATTACATATAAAGTTTACTTTATGTTAATTGAATATTAAGGTTATTCCAGACAGCATGACATCCGTTCAAACCCAATATATTGTATATTCAGACAAAATCCTACTAATCTTGGCCTCATATCTAAAATTTAAATTCATGGCATGAATGTCGACTGGGAAAGGTCACGCATTATTGAAAAATACATTCACATCCCAATTGACATTCATTCCTCAAATTAAAGATCCACTCAGTTTCTAGTTTTGATATTTTCCTAACAATGTTGGTTCCTCTCCAGTGGGGGGATTATTTATCTATGGCCAAAAACATGGTACATAATAAGTCTTTGTTGTGTACCCTGGCAAAATGGGGGGAAACACTAAAGTTTTTGCATGCCCTTGCGATGTTCCCTACATGTTCCCCTAAACGGGTACTAACCGCTCATTCACATTGTGTGATGTGAAGCTCCTAGGACTTATTTTCTGTTTTCATTGACCTCTTATTAGGTCTATCAGACATGCAACACAACAGTAAACTTAAAGTGGCTACTTATAAAAAAATATGTGTGAATTTTACAAAATACCTCACATAAATGATCCCTTTCTCATAATGGATAAAGGAAAGCAAAGGGCCACATCCAGCTCCCGGCTGCAGTTTGGAAACCACTACGCCAGACAGAAGGGGAAGGGACCCCCATTTGTCGGTTTGTAGCAGATTGGATTGGATTGGATTGGATGTAGACAAGTGTAAATGGCCACATGCAAACTTACAGGCAGACCCAACTGGACTACTAGTGTGAAAGGGGCCTAACAGTCACTCAAATAGAAATAATAAAAATGAAAGTTTATGTTGCCCATGGTAATTAATTAGGTTCTATCTGTATATTTCTAGAGCAGGGTAGACACACTAGTGTGTATATTTTGTTTCCTTTTAGACATCTGTCCTGTAGGTTTTTAGAAGGTCAGCATTGTGAAGCAGAGGTTATAAGTAAACAAAATGTAATAATCAGGATTCACTGCATAAGCCAACCACTAATTGAATGCTCATTGGTTTAGAAATACAAGCCTACAATATGTCAACATTAGTCTGCTGTGCTGTGTTTTCAATACTGCTAAATGTAATTTTAAAAATAACACTGGAATCATTGAGGCTTTTTCTGGGTGACCTTGAATTTGTCTCTCCATTATTTCCGATACTTAGGCAAGTAAACGACCTCATCTCTTCCCTGAATTCAGTAGCTCTTGTGGCAGCCTGACTACATATATTTCATCTGAGGTTTTCCTGTTATTGCTTTGGTGCTCTAATGTTTGTACAAGTTCCCTTTGCCTCCTGCAATTAATTTTATATCTTTGTCTGTTGTGAGCTTTGGAGTTATGGAAGCTTTTTTTTTTTTTATTCCATTCTATCCTCAGGCTGCCTGTAAAAAAGATCTATTTGTTAGTAGTATAAATTTAGTGTAATAAAAATATGCATAGAGAAACGTGAGCTCCAAATTGGCTTCCATTCCAAACTTCAGCCAAAACTGTGAAGAGAGGGGTAGGGTTTTAGAACCTCTTTGAAGTTCTTTCTGACAGCAATGTATCTAATATACTCTTCACCCCAACCCAGGCAGATTATATTTAATTTTCCCCTCAACTATACTATTTGTCAAAATGATTGTTAGTAAGTATCATTAATACAATTCTAATAACAGCCAACAAAGGACTGCAAACATTTTCTATAACTGAATGTCATATATAACAAATCAGGGAGAACAACCCCCTATTTTTAGGACTTTTACGGCACGTACACAATTTCAAGTTTTAAAATATAACAAAATTTATTACACACAAAATATAAATGTATGTTGAACACAACAAGAGAACATGTATAATAATCAAAGCACAATTAAAAATACATGCAAATGATATCCGTAATAGTAATGACAATAGAATAGAAGAAGGTTACCCATATGACAAGAATTCGGCCAAGATGCTCAAAGACCTTACGCGTTTCGGAGCAATCTTGGTCTCCTTCATCAGGGGTGTATAGAGCACAAAGGGCACATTGTATGGAAAATTACAGAGACAGATGCATGTAATGAAGGTAATTAAAAGAAACAAAACACGAGCTGGGGAGGCCCTTGCTTTAGGCCTCCCCAGCCATATACTACTCACGCTGGTGCACTGGAACTCCCAGCTGTATATTTGCTTGTGTTTTGTTTCTTTTTGTTTATACAGGATGTGGCACAACACTACCGCACACAAATGCTGAGTCATTATTTGATTTGAATGTCATATAAAAACATATCTGTAAAAAAAAAACTAAAATTGTTAAGAAGGCAAGACGTTTATGAAAGCTATTGTTAAATGTCTTACAATAAAAGAATAATGAATATCAAGGTTTTCATAGTGGTGCACTTAGAGCGTCCCTGTGAAGCATCTGGATAGTAGCAGCACAATTGGAAAGCAACAGGCCTGCAGAGGCTTAAATTACAGTAATATATGCATACTATGGTATTTTATGGCTATGGTAGATGTTGATATATCTGTAGCAAATACACAGAACAGGAAATGATGTGTATGATGTCACTTCCTGGACCGGAGCTGTCATTCTCCGGGATCAGTGCTGGGAGAAGCAGCTGATGGAACACGGTCTGTGTATAAAAGTATACATCCAGGCTCTAATACACCCTGGGTGTCTCCAATTAGAGAACCTGTCACCTATATGCTATCACATAGGGAGCTATTGGTATCCTGTGTAAAAGCAATAAAAGTTATGTAAAAATAAATAAAAATGAAACCAAAAATGTTTTACGTATATAAGGAGACACATAAAAGAGCCCACACCTACAAAAAATGCATGCGCTGGGGTGCCTACGTATGAAAACGGTGACTGTCCTACACATGTTATATATTAGCGCACATGCCAGAGTGAGAGCAATCATTTTAGCACCAGTGCTCCTGAGTAACTGATGCCCTACAGGGGGTTTTAATACGTTATGGGATAAAGTCATTTTACAGTTTGACATGGGTATCTATTTACTCGGCACAACCTCATCTTTTAGATTTAGTTCAATCCTATTTTATTAAGAAAGGAGAGGTATACAATACACGAGTATATCGTACATTAACATATAGATAGAAACATACATTTAAATTTTGCTACCATAACATTACATTGTATAGAGAATTTGTTAGCTTCAGTGGAATTGATTTAGTATATAAGCCTGTGTAGCCATAGCATCTATTATGACATGTTGAGGGTCGGTGAGCACCACTATCCACACAACGAGCGGTGTCCACCTATTGTAAACATGCTTGGGCTTTTGTTATTGTGCTAAATGCAATTTCTCTTAATGGGGAACTCTATGTGGGTCACAGAGTTCCCGTCTGTCGAGACTAGAGATTATGGTTTGGGTGTTCGTGTATCATTGCATCATGTTAAAGAGAGGAGGAGGAATTATAGTGAAAATAGAGGGGTCAATGCAATAGAGCAGGGGTGGCCAACCAGACAAGACCAAGAGCCACATTTTTTACCAAGTTACCGCAAAGAGCCACATCATACGCATGGGCACACATGAACCCTCACCCCATCCCTTCCTCATACACACATACTTTTGCTCAGCTGGATTTATTGTAAATGTCACACACTGTTTTAGCACTACAAAGACCACAGGCCAGTCATTTTCAACAATGAACACTGTGTGCACTCTCACACAGACAAACTCTGTTTAACCAAATCCATAAACAATAATAGAACAATTTACAATACATACATGAAAAACTGCCCACATGCGCATTTGACGAAAATACTGTAGCGACCCTGCAGTAATGTTGAGTGTTACAATGTTTATGTTAGAGTTCTGTGATTTCCCATGGTCTGTGACTGCGTCTGCCTGGATGTGAGAGCGAGGGGGCGGGGGAGTGAGAGTGAGGGGTGAGCGGAGGTGTGTGTGAGAGCGGATGGCGAACGACTGGAAAAGAGTAAAGAAGAGAAACAAAGATTGTTTTTTGTTTGTGTTGTTTTGGCGTGGTTACGGCCAACAGTAATGGAGTTCTGCTGTTGTCAATAAATGACAGTTCATTCGACTACTTCTCGTCATTCTTGCATGTCTGGCAGAACGCTACAATATGAACGTAAGAGCCGCATGGAACCGGGCAAAGAGCCGCATGTGGCTCGGGAGCCGCGGGTTGGCCACCCCTGCAATAGAGTAAGAAGATATTGAGAAGAAGTTATTCCACTTAGGTCAGACAGATGTGATGTTGGGGTCCTCTGTTGCCCATGGGATAAATTCCGAGGAGTATCGAAACATAGACCATGAGGTCCAGGTCTTGGAGAATTGATCCTCTTTACCCAATTCCTGCGCCAACATTCGTTCCAAGCTATTGATTCGGTCTGCTTCAATTGCCCATTCCCTCAGGGAAGGCATGTCCGTCAACCTCCAGTGTCTGGGCAGAACTGTTCCAGGTGCTGCCAGAAAGTGGCGCAGAACGATATTTTGTGAGTCAGAATGAAGCACTTTTGCC
Source organism: Lithobates pipiens (assembly GCF_037356315.1). Classification (NCBI taxonomy): domain Eukaryota; kingdom Metazoa; phylum Chordata; class Amphibia; order Anura; family Ranidae; genus Lithobates; species Lithobates pipiens. Next base: position 37,896,946 of record NW_027507787.1, on the reverse strand, counting down.
AGTCAACAGGTGAAATGGAGTGGCCCAAGTCTTCCTTCCAGGCCTGTGTGTGTGGGGGGAGGTCAGGATTAGAAACCATATGTATGAGAGAGTAGAGTTTAGAGACCACATGTGTGGTGGGTTCGGGCTGAAGCAGCATGTTCTCCAATTCTGTTAAATCAGTAAGTATATCAGGCAAGGATGGGAAGGTACAAATGAACCATATCCCTTGTTGCCTCTGCAGCCAATTCATTGAGGTATGGGGAGATGGGCCGGAGGGACTGTCTTTCATCAGAGAAGAGTCTGAACGAAGGACTTGGGCAAGTCGTCTGTGGTCCTCCTTACTCCAAGGTCCAAAACCATCCCTCTGTAGTGCCGGTGGAAAAGCCAGAGTCCCAAACAGAGGCGTCATGGGTCCCTTTAGTTGGGATAAGGTTTTGGAGGAATTCATTTGGGTCCATATTTGTATAGTTTGTCGGGTGAGGTCGCCAATGGGGTAACCCCCCCCTTCAGGAATTCTGCAGGCATCCATGGCAAAGCGCGGAGATCTATTGGATTGAGAAGGCTTTCTATTTGTACCCATAATTTGGTGGAGGGATGGTGGAACCAGTCAAGTATTCGCGTGAGTACTGCTGCTTTATATAAAAGTGAAAAAAGCCTTTGCGCTACTATTTAAAGGTGAAAAAAATATGAATAAAAAGAAGGGTAATGATATACCTCATATAAGAAACAATACATAAATATGCAAATGAATGAAATACACTTATCAAATAATTCCACAAAAATGTGCACGTGCAAATGTGCAATAAAGTGCTAATGAACTGCAGCTGCACCTAATGGTATTACACAAACTACCAAAATAGAAGATTTAAATAAAAAATGCTCCTGCGCAAACCAAATAATAACTAAAGTGCTACGTGCTTAAAAAAATTATACACAATAATGAATAAATAAAAAACAGGCACAAATAATAGTCCATAAATAAATCCCAGAATGTTTGCTCAATGGTGTCGGATGTGTTCAAGAAATATTCAAAGAAACAGCAGGTAAAAGGTGCTTCTATAAAATGAAGAACTATGGGCTCCCAGAACTCTCACCTCAAATCCTTGAAAGCAGGCACATCAAGCAAAACAAACAGCCTCTGTTCTATCTTTAATCACCAGGGGGTCTTCAGTAATAGCTGACTGGAAAATCATAGATATCCATGCTAGGCCACCAGGGGGCCATTCATCCCTGTGTTAGCTGTGTAGTAACTGCGGTGGCGATTTCCACTGATAAGTGCCGCTCAGATAAATAACATAGGGAGAGGAAAAGGGCTCTGATAGTGTAGTATTTTTTAAAAACGTGAAATTGAATCAGTTAATATAAAAATCGGACTCTCACATATTAGAAAATGAAACGACCGCGCGCATTACCTGTTTAAACGGGAGGACGGCCTCCCGCCACAATAGGTGCGCCGCCTGGCCGTCATTTGACGGCCGGCGGTCAGCATCTAGTTAATCAGTTAAAATAAAAATCGGACTCTCACATATTAGAAAATGAAACAGCGCATAGAGAAAAATGCTGTCCTGGCGTCTTCCGCCAGTCTTACTTCAAGATCCCCTGAAGAAGTCACGTGATTGACGTAACGCATAGGGAGTGGCCGTGACATGATACCGGAAGTGAAGTAAGACTGGCGGAAGACGCCAGGACACCATTTTTCTCTATGCGCTGTTTCATTTTCTAATATGTGAGAGTCCGATTTTTATTTTAACTGATTAACTAGATGCTGACCGCCGGCCGTCAAATGACGGCCAGGCGGCGCACCTATTGTGGCGGGAGGCCGTCCTCCCGTTTAAACAGGTAATGCGCGCGATCGTGCGCGCGCATCCCTGTTTCTTCGGTGGAGGAGTGTCACGGAGACACCGCTCACCACCGAAGGGGGTGAACAGCCATTGGTTATGGCTGTTTACCACGTGATCGGCCGTGATGAAGTCACGGCCGATCACAGATGGTCACACCCCGACTGTGCACGGCGCATGCGCACGATCGTGAGCGTGCTGCGCGTGCACGTCGGTGGCGGCGTGTTCCCCGGGAACACTGCTCGTCACCGACGCTGGTAAACAGCCATTGGCCGGCTGTTTACCCACGTGATCGGCTGTGATCCTTTCACAGCCGATCACTAAAATGTAAACAAACCGCGGTAATGAGATGTTACCGGGTTGTTCTCCTCCTCACACACCGGTCGTGTGTGAGGAGGAGATTGCGGTAACATCTCGTTACCGCCTAGTGTACACCAATCACACTGATTGCCTGCCTGCCCCCCCAATAAAGAGGACCTGTCACCACCCCTCATAGTACCTGTCAATCACAGTCCATCAGAGTACCTGTCACAGTCCATCAGAGTATTTGAGTACCTGTCACAGCCCATCAGAGTACCTGAGTACCTGTCCCAGCCCATCAGAGTACCCGAGTACCTGTCCCAGCCCATCAGAGTACCCGAGTACCTGTCACAGCCCATCAGAGTACCCGAGTACCTGTCCCAGCCCATCAGAGTACCCGAGTACCTGTCCCAGCCCATCAGAGTACCCGAGTACCTGTCCCAGCCCATCAGAGTACCAGAGTACCTGTCACAGCCCATCAGAGTACCCGAGTACCTGTCACAGCACATCAGAGTACCCAAGTACCTGTCACGGCACATCAGAGTACCCGAGAACCTGTCACGGCACATCAGAGTACCCGAGTACCTGTCACGGCACATCAGAGTACCCGAGTACCTGTCACGGTCCATCAGAGTACCCGAGTACCAGTCACGGCACATCAGAGTACCCGAGTACCTGTCACGGCACATCAGAGTACCCGAGTACCTGTCACGGCCCATCAGGGTACCCGAGTACCTGTCACGGCCCATCAGGGTACCCGAGTACCTGTCACGGTCCATCAGGGTACCCGAGTACCTGTCACAGTCCATCAGGGTACCCGAGTACCTGTCACAGTCCATTAGAGTACCGAGTACCTGTCACAGTCCATCAGGGTACCCGAGTATTTGTCACAGCCCATCTGAGTACCCGAGTACCTGTCACAGTCCATCAGAGTACCCGAGTACCTGTCACGGCACATCAGAGTACCCGAGTACCTATCACGGCACATCAGAGTACCCGAGTACCTGTCACGGCCCATCTGGGTACCCGAGTACCTGTCACGGCCCATCAGGGTACCCGAGTACCTGTCACGGCCCATCAGAGTACCCGAGTACCTGTCACGGTCCATCAGGGTACCTAAGTACCTGTCACGGTCCATCAGGGTACCCGAGTACCTGTCACAGTCCATCAGGGTACCCGAGTACCTGTCACAGTCCATTAGAGTACCGAGTACCTGTCACAGGCCATTAGAGTACCGAGTACCTGTCACAGTCCATCAGGGTACCCGAGTATCTGTCACAGCCCATCTGAGTACCCGAGTACCTGTCACAGTCCATCAGGGTACCCGAGTACCTGTCACAGTCCATTAGAGTACTGAGTACCTGTCACAGTCCATTAGAGTACCGAGTACCTGTCACAGTCCATTAGAGTACCGAGTACCTGTCACAGTCCATCTGTGTACCAGAGTACCTGTCACAGTCCATCTGAGTACCCGAGTACCTGTCACAGTTCATCTGAGTACCCGAGTACCTGTCACAGTCCATATGAGTACCTGTCACCGCCCTTCAGAGTACCCAAATACCAGTCACCAAGCCATCAGAGTACCTGTCACCAGGTCATCAGAGTACCTGAGTACTTGTCACCAGGCCATCAGAGTACCTGAGTACTTGTCACCAGGCCATCAGAGTACCCGAGTACCTGTCACCAGGCCATCAGAGTACCTGAGTACCTGTCACCAGGCCATCAGAGTACCCGAGTACCTGTCACCAGGTCATAAGAGTACTCGAGTACCTGTCACCAGGCCATCAGAGTACCCGAGTACCTGTCACCAGGCCATCAGAGTATCAGAGTACCTCTCTCCAGCCCATCAGAGTACCCGAGTACCTATTTGCAGCCCATGTCTCATAGAATATACGTTGGGGTGTTTGCTTTCCAAAATGGGGTCATTTTGTGGGTAATTTCACTGTCCTGGTGGTCCAGAACCTTCAAAAGTGTGATAGGTAGGAATGAAATGAGATGTGTCATTTATGCTCCTAGAATGCCTGAACGTACTACTTCAATGTTCGGCCTTTCTATGTGGCCAGGCTGTGTAAAAGTCCTACACATGTAGTATTGCCATACTCGGGAGGAGTAGCAGAATGTATTTTGGGGTGTAATTTTTGCTATATACATGCTATGTGTTAGAAATATCTTATAAATTGACAATTTTGTGTAAAAAAAATGCGTTTTAATTTTTTTCCACATATTCCAAAAACTTCTGGAAAAAAATTAACCATTCAAAAGACTCATTATGCCTCACAGATTATACGTTGGGGTGTTTGCTTTCCAAAATGGGGTCATTTTATGGGTAATTCCATTGTCCTGGTACTCCAGGGCCTTCAAAAGTGTAATAGGTGGTTGAGAAATGAGATGCGTCATTTTTGCTCGTAGAACGTCTGAAGGTAGTACATCAATGTTAGTGCTCTGTATGTGGCCAGGCTGTGTAAAAGTCTCACACATGTGGTATCGCCGTACTCAGGAAGAGTAGCAGAATGTATTTTGGGGTGTAATTTGTTGTATGCATATGCTGTGTGTGAGAAATAACCTGATAATATGTCAATTTTGTAAAAAATAATAATAATACATTATCTTCATTTTGCAAAGAATTGTAGGAAAAAATGACAACTTAAAAAAACTCACCATGCTACTTACTTAATACCTTGGAATGTCTACTTTGTAAAAAGGGGTCATTTGGGGGGTATTTGTACTTTCCTGACTTGTTAGTGTCTCAAGAAATGAGGTACACCTGATGTACAGAAGGCCTGATCAGAAGTGATCAATTTTCAGTGATTGGCACCATAGTTTGTAGACTCTATAACTTTCACAAAGACCAAATAATATATACTAATGTGGGTTATTTTTACCAAAGATATGTAGCAGTATAAATTTTGGCCAAAATTTATGAAGAAAAATTACTAATTAGCAAAAATGTATGACAGAAACAAAGAAAAAGGCATTTTTTCGCAAAATTTACGTCTTATTTTATTTATAGCACAAAAAATAAAAAACCCACTAGTGATTAAATACCACTAAAAGAAAGCTCTATTTGTGTGGAAAAAAGGACGCAAGTTTCATATGGATACAGTGTTGGATGACTGAGTAATTGTCATTCAAACTGTGAGAGCGCTGAAAGCTGAAAATTTGTCTGGTCAGGAAGGGGGTGTAACTGCACTGTATTGAGGTGGTTAAATACTACACTATCAGAGCCCTTTTCCTCTCCCTATGTTATTTCTCTGAGTGGCACTTATCAGTGGAAATCACCACCGCAGTTACTACACAGCTAACACAGGGATGAATGGCCCCCTGGTGGCCTAGCATGGATATCTACGATTTTCCAGTCAGCTATTACTGAAGACCCCCTGGTGGTTAAAGATAGAACGGAGGCTGTTTGTTTTGCTTGATGTGCCTGCTTTCAAGGATTTGAGGTGAGAGTTCTGGGAGCCCATAGTTCCTCGTTTTATAGAAGCACCTTTTACCTGCTATTTCTTTGAATATTTCTTGAACACATCCAACACCATTGAGCAAACATTCTGGGATTTATTTATGGACTATTATTTGTGCCTGTTTTTTATTTATTCATTATTGTGTATCATTTTTTAAGCACCTAGCACTTTAGTTATTATTTGGTTTGCGTAGGACCATTTTTTATTTAAAACTGCTGCTTTATAGTATACAGAGGCATCTGGAGCTCCAGCACCAACCCGAATCTTTTGGAGAGATAGAGTTTCATAGTGTATCCGAGGTCAAGCCCCTCTCAAGATAAAGGAGGAAAACATTTATCGGAGCTTCTTAACCACTTGAGATCCGCGCTATAGCCGAATGACGGCTACAGCGCGGACCTCCTTTGCCGGGACTACGTCTATTGACGTCGTCCCGTGCACGAGCGGCCTGCGCGCCCCCTGAGGGGTGCGCAAGGCGCGCTCTGTGATCGGCGAGTCTATGAGACTCGCCTGATCACTGATCCGAGCAAGGGGTCGATCCTGACCTCTTATCATGTGATCAGCTGTCAGCCAATGACAGCTGATCATGTGATGCAACGGAGCCGGTAATCGGCTACTATTCCTCCTCGCGCTGACAGCGCGAGGAGAAAAAAAAGAGCCGATCACTGGCGGCCGTGATCGGGACATCAGTCCCGATCACGGCCAGCCCTGCCAGTGCCCACCTGCCCCCTGCCAGTGCCCATCTGCCCCCTGCCAGTGCCACCTTAATAAAACATAAGTGCCCCCGTCAGTGCCACCCAGCAGTGCCCACAGTGCCACCCAGCAGTGCCCACAGTGCCACCCAGTAGTGCCACCCACAGTGCCCACAATCTGCCTCAACAACGGTGCTGCACCCCAGTGCCACATATCCGTGCCCATCAGTGTCATCTACCAGTGCCCATCAGTGCCCAGCAGTGCCGCCCATCAGTGCCCAGCAGTGCCACCTATCAGAGCCACCTATCAGTGCCACCTATCAGTGCCCATCAGTACCATCTATCAGTGGTACCTATCAGTGCCCCTTAGTGCCACCCATCCGTGCCACCCATCCGTGCCCATCTTTGCCCATCAGTGCCGCCTTATCTGTGCCCATCAGTACTGCCTTATCTGTGCCTATCGGTGCCACCTTATCTGTGCCTATTAGTGCCGCCTTAACTATGCCTATCAGTGCCCACCAGTGCAGCCTATCAGTGCCCACCAATGCAGCCTATCAGTGCCCACCAGTGCAGCCTATCAGTGCCTCCTCATCAGCGCACTTCAATGAAGGAGAAAAATGACCTGTTTGCAAAATTTTATAACAAACTATTAAACATGATTTTTTTTTTTTTGCATCTTTTTTTGTTTGTTTAGCAAAAAATAAAACTCCCAGCTGTAATTAAATACCACCAAAAGAAAGCTCTATTTGTGGGGAAAAAATGATAAAAATTTCATTTGGGTACAGTGTTGTATGCCCGCGCAATTGTCATTCAAAGTGCATCAGCGCTGAAAGCTGAAAATTGGTCTGGGACTGAGGGGGGTTTAAGTGCCCAGTAAGCAAGTGGTTAAAGAACAAGGAGGGTATGGAAATAGGAATTATCTGGAACAAATAAAGAAACCGAGGGAGAACGTCCATTTTTAGAGCATTCACCATGCCATGATAGGCGGTTCTTTGTGTAGTTTGAGATATCCGTCTTGGTTTTGGTGGAGAACAATTGGGACCCTTCTGTAGGTATTTGGATTCCGAGATAATGGATCTAAGTGGAACCTGTTTTAAAGGGAAACTTAGTGGAGACCTGGCGGAGAACCTTCTGAGACAGCGAGATATTCAGGATTTCTGACTTAGTGTGATTCACTTTAAAGTTACTCAGCTTCCCAAACCTCATGAATTCCTTCATTATATGTGGTAAGGATAGATGGGGTTTAATTAAAGGGTATGTTGGTGTCACGCTGATCCTGCACTCTATTATCAATGTGGGGAGTGTGTCTTATTCCCAATTCTAAAGATCTATATGGGTAATTGACTAGGCCAATATCCGATAAAATAATCTCTAACGATAAATAAATAATAAATGAGTAATAGATCAATTGATCACTAAAATGTAAACTAGTGTAGCTGAAAATTAATAACTCCACGTAAATGTATTGTAATCACCGTGTGCAGTATAAATTCATCCAAGATCAATGTAGAATCATAAACAAATAATAAAACATTATCTATGAAAGTGCCAAGTGCTCAATGTCTGAAAAAAAGTGTCTGGTGAGTGCTTAATAGTAAACCCACTCGTGGGGTGGTACCAAATAATGAAAAAACTAAACGTGCATCAATATACTTTAAAGTGAAAGTAAACTCCCCTATCGTTTTCAGCCAAGGAAGCTGCCATCTTTGCCTCTGTTTAATCTTCAACTGCTATGGTACTGCACATGTGATTCGTTATGACACCAGCCATTGGATGGTTTGATAGTTTGGCTGAGAGCACAGCCAATGTGCAGTTAGCATTCCCGGCATGCCTTTTTTTTTTTACTGTTTAAATCGATGGGTTTACTTCCACTTTAAGCACTATATAGTGCAGATTAATCTAAAATAAATAATAAACCAATATCTATAAAGGGCTGAGTGCTCAATATCCAAAATAAAAAAAAGGGGCAATAGTAAACACAATACAGGGGTGCAGGAAAAAAATCACAATCGAAACTGGAAATACAAAATCATAAAAAAATATTGTCCATATGACTTATAACTTCAAAATCAATTAGAAGTGAAAAAACGGTATGCTGGAAACGTCTCTGTGTGTTTACTACTGTTTTTTGTACTTTTTTTGCACTGTTTTTTGCACTTTTAATCAACTTTTAAGTTATAAGTTATATGGACAATATTTTTTGACATTTTATGTGACGCATGCTGGAAACGTCTCTGCAGTGCGTTTACTAACCTTTTCTTTAACAGTTTTTTCGCTTCTAATTGATTTTGAAGTTATAAGTCATATGGACAATATTTTTTTATGATTTTGTATTTCCAGTTTCGATTGTGATTTTTTCCTGCACCCCTGTAGTGTGTTTACTATTGACACTTAATTTTTTTGGATATTGAGCACTCAGCACTTTATAGATATTGGTTTATTATTTATTTTAGATTAATCTGCACTATATAGTGCTTAACCACTTCACGCCCACGCTATAGCCAAAAGACGACTGCAGCGCGGACGCTATCTGCCAGGAGGCCGTCCCTGGACGTCCTCCCTTTAACTTCCCCTCCATTTTTGGTGGACGCAGCAGTTCTTTTACTTTACTTACCGTTAAATGGTAGCGCAGGAAGAATCTTTCATTAATTTTAGATGGGGTTGAGTCACAAACATTAATAGGTCATTCGCAAAGAAAGCCAGTTTGGAATGAGTGGGTCCTAATGATAAACAGGGGCTGAAAAATTGGGCTGGTGGCACTGGTGCTGGTGCCACAACACTGCAACCTCTCCCATACACTCTATTTGGAGTGCAGTAACGATCCCTGCTGCAAAGCATTGCATAAATAATTGTAATTACACTCCCCTGTTAAACAGGGGCTGAAAAATTGGGCTGGTGGCATCACCCAGAACCAAAAATGTTCTTCCAAGATATCAGTGGGATCATTGAGGAGGAACAGGATAGTCAGTCAACATAACAGGACAGTCACTCAGCATCAGCATAGGCAGTCTTGAAGGGATGTGACATTTAAAAAAAAATTATTCGGTTTCATCAGCTTCAGGTGCTTGGTAGCTGGTGGTGATTCAAGACTGATTCATCTTTATGAAGGTTAGTCGATCAACTGAGTCGGTGGAAAGGCGCACCCTGTGATTGGTTACAAAGCCACCAGCAGCACTGAAGGTGCGTTCCAAAAGAATGCTGGATGCAGGACGGGCCAGAAGCTCAATTGCATACTGTGCAAGCTCTGGCCAGTGATCCATCAAGACCCAGTAAGCCAGAGGATTTTCGGTGGGAATGGTGTCCAAGTCTGACCTTGCCCCTAGGTATTCCTGCACCATGTAAATCAGACGCTGGCGATGGTTGCTGGAATTGATCATACCTTGGGGCTGCGAACTAAAAAACTGTCTGAACGCATTGGTCAGATGGCCACCTTCTCCACCGCTCCTTCTGTGACTGACCGAAGCCTCAGCAACACAGGACCAGGAGTTTGTAACCTCCCAGTCTCTGGGAATGCGTTGCACAGACCTTTCTGCAAGGCCTCCCGGAGATGTCTCATCCTCTGCTCCCTCTGCAACAGCAAGATAAGGTCTGCAACCTTACCCTTGTACTGTGGATCAAGGAGAGTGGCCAGCTAGTAATGGTCCCTCTCCTTGATCCGAAGAATACAAGGATCCTTCCGCAGGCTTTGCAGGATCAGGGAGGCCATGCAGCGTAGGCATTCGGTCCTCTGGGTCACTAAGGACAACATGATCCACAGCTACCTCCTCCCAGCCATGTAGAAGTCCACGGGTTTCTTGGAACTGTAAATCATCCCTAAAAGACTGTTGCTGCTGATGCTGAGTGCCAGGCTCCACCTCCTCCTCCTCGTCCTCTTCCTGTGTGATGGGTGGGACAGCAGGAACACTGTCTGGATGAAGGGGGCCTCGAGAGGCAAGGAAGTCCTCCTCTTCCTGCCTCTGTTCTGCCCTGTCCATTATTCCATGCAGCGTATGCTCCAACAGGTGGACAAGAGGTACAGTGTCACTGATGCATGCACTGTCACTGCTCACCATCCTTGTGGCCTCCTCAAACGGTGACAGGACAGTGCATGCATCCCTGATCATGCCCCACTGGCGTGGTGAGAAAAAACCGAGCTCCCCTGACCCTGTCCTGGTGCCGTAGTCGCACAGGTACTCGTACCTCTGCTGCGTGTGCAGCTGCTGCGGCATGGCCAACGTTGAGTTCCACCTGGTGGCCATGTCACATATAAGGCGGTTCTTGGGCAGGTTCAACTCCTTTTGGAGTTCAGCCAGCCGAGCACTGGCATTAAATGATCGGCGGAAATACACACAGACTTTCCTGGCCTGCTTCAGAACATCATGTAAGCCCGGGTACCTGCCCAATAACCGCTGCACCACACAGGGCACATGGGTCAGTTGTCCCTGTCGGAGGGCGGAGAGGAGGTTGGTGCCATTGTTGCAAACCTTCATTCCTGGCTTAAGCTGGCATGGCATCAACCACCTCTCGGCCTGCCCCTGCAGAGCTGACAAAATATCTGCCCCAGTGTGGCTCCTGTCCCCCAAACAAACCAGAGCAAGCATGGCATCTTTTTGCCTGCATACTTGCGTAGCCCCTTGAACGCCTACAGAGCACCGCTGGTTCCGAGGACAGAGCACTGGAAGAGGCCATGGAGGAAGAAGAAGAGGAGGGGGTGGAGGAGAGAGGTGTGTGACAACCAGTAGTAGCATTTAGGAGGCGTGGTGGCGGAACAACCTCCAACACTAATGCACCTTGTCCTGCATCCTTCCCAGCTGCCAGAAGAGTGACCCAATGGGCTGTGAAAGATAGGTAACGTCCATGCCCATGCCTGCTGGATCATGAGTCAGTGGTAATATGCCCCTTTACCGCTGACCGCCCTGTCCAGCGAGGCATGGATATTGCCTTCCACATGCCGGTTGAGAGCCGGAACCACCTTCCGTGAGAAAAAGTGGCGTTTGGGGACCTGCCACTGAGGAACCGCACATTGCACAAACTCACGGAAGGGGGCTGAGTCTACCAACTGAAAAGGCAGCAGTTGAAGTGCTAGCAATTTAGCCAAGCTAGCATTCAACCGCTGGGCATATGGATGGCTGGGAGTGAACTTCTTTAGACGGTCAAGCAGCTGGGGCAGGGAAATTTGCCTGCAACAATCGGACGTGGGTGTACTGCTAGCAGAGTGCCCGCAAGTACTTGGCTGTGACACACCTAATTCTACACCTTCATTCCTCTCAGTGCAGGTTTCAGAGAGGACTGAAGGTCTAGTGGGGTTGGAGATCCCAGCTGATGAGAAGAAAGGAGAGGTCCGCTTTGTTCTTTGGTGTGGGTCTTTAAGGTACGCTTGCCAACGAGCTGCATGGCAGGTCAACATATGTCTTGTCAAGCATGTGGTGCCCAAGCGGGTGATGTTTTGGCCACGCGAGATACGCTTGAGACATATGTTGCAAATAGCAGCGGTGCGATCTGATGCACTTGTCTCAAAAAAGGCCCACACTAAAGAACTTTTGGAATAACGCGCAGAGGCAGCACCCTGCACAGGCAGAGTTCTGCGGTGTGATTCAGTCAGTGTTCTGCCCCTAAGCTGGCCCCCGGAGGGCATCCTGCCTCGTTGGAGATGTGCCTCCTCCTCTTCTCTCCTATCAGGCACCCATGTGGAGTCAGTGACCTCATCATCCCCTCCCTCTTCATCACCGGAGCAAACCTGGCAGTATGCTGCAGCTGGTGGAACATGACTGCCAGATTGCTGTCCTTCTTGAACATCCCCTCTCTCTGTGCTCACGTTACTTCCTCTAGCTGGGTATCATCATCAGACCCTTCAAAACACTGGGCATTCTCCTGGAGCATGTACCCAACACTGTGCTCAAACAGTTCGGGGGACTCCTCAGGAGGACATGGTGGGTCTAGGGAAGGAGTGCGAAAAGGAAGGAACTACTATTAAATGGACTTTATACAGCACATGAGTACTCAATCTAAAAAGTATTAGAAGTATTTTATTATTCAGTTATCAAAAATTCACACATATAAAACAATCACATGTGTACAACAATAATTTTCATAAAACATAGTATTGCTGTGACCCATACTGCCTGACCACTAGTATTCTTCAATGAGGCTTATGATATAACATATAATCCAACACTTAAAGCGGAGGTCCACCCTAAAGTGGACCTTCCGCTCATTGGAATCCTCCCCCCCTCCGGCGCCACAATTGGCACCTTTCAGGGGGGAGGGGGGTGCAGATACCTGTACAGTACAGGTATCTGCACCCACTTCCGGCGTAGATTCTGCAGAAGGTACGCCCCTTTCCGCAGAATCTACGCCCCTTTCCGAAAGTCCCCCGCTGCCTGCAGGGAAACACATGGATCCCAGAGACAGCGGGGACCATCCTTATTGCGCAGCGCGACTCGCGCATGCGCAGTAGGGAACCGGGAAATGAAGCCGAAAGGCTCCACTTCCTGATTCCCATACCCAAGATGGCGGCGGCAGCACCCGAGAGACGATCGAGAGATCGGCTTCGGGTGCCGACATCGCGGGCACGCTGGGCGGGTAAGTGTCATTATTTTAAAAGTCAGCAGCTGCAGTATTTGTAGCTGCTGACTTTTAAAAAAACAAAACGGCGGAACTCCCGGCGGACTCCCGCTTTAATAATACAAAGCCATTGGTTTGGTATCCGATAGTAGGAAGATATTCAGAGTCCCAGAGAATGGTGTCAGGTGTGTGGGTCCAGATTTTTAACTAGCAACATAGCTCGACATGTTCCACGCTAATTTAGCGCTTCTTCAGGAGAAATTTGCACGTAGGATTTGAAAAAAGCTGTATAAAAATATTTGTCAGCTTGCTGGTAAGCAGGCAGAAGATGCTATGGAGGTGTTAATGGCTGAAAGTCAATTTTCATATACCATTCACAATTAGACGCGTCTTAACCAAGGGTAAAATGACAAACGTAGCACTAGGTGATGCAGGTAGTGGTCTAAAATTGACGCTTCGATCAAATGCCCAAGCGGCAGTGTCACCCACTAAATAAGAATCTCCCTGAGGAAAGAAAACACATCCGCAATAACTGACTCCTTCCACATCTAAGACAATGCTATACCTACGGCAAGGGAAGGAGTGACTGATGATGACATAGAGACGAGGGAAGAGGATGCGTCGGCAGCTTCTTTGCTAGTACCCTGAGCCTGGGTGAGAGAGGATGAGGAGGATGACGAGGGCTTGGTCATCCACTCTAACAAGTCTTCAGCATGATGCGGCTCAACACGTCCAGCTGCCGAAAATAAGGACAAGCGTGTCCCATGGCCAAGTGCTGATGACGATGCACCGCGTCCACGACCAGCACCGTTGTCTCTAGACACAGAGCCTGCTTGCCCTCTTTTATTGTATCGTGACTGTCTGCCTCTCCTTGTTGGCCTTTTCAAGACATAGTAATGGCCTGCAGGGGGATGGGAAAACCAGAAATTGGGTAGTGTATATTGTGCTGGAGGCACACAACACCCACTAACTCCTGCAGATGCCTTCATTATAGAACACCAACAATAAAGGGTAGATACAGGTGTATAGTGATGGCCGAACGGTTTGCCCGGCGGTCGTTTCGCTGCGAATTTCGGCTGTTCGTGATTCGCCCGATCGGCGGACTATTGCCGCCGTTCGCCCGGCGGACTTCCGTGTTTTCTGTGTAAAAGAACTTTGACCTATGATGACACATCCATCATGGGGTACAGGACAGCCAATGGAGACATTACAGCACATGGACACTTGGACATTCCCCCTAACTTATAAATACACCCGATCCGGCGGCCATTTTACATTCTTTCTTCTGTCACTATAGGGAGAGGTTGCTGTGTGGAGCAGGGAGAGATTGCAGTGACCCAAATCGCTAGCTATTTGGCACACAAAAGTTCTTTTCAGGACTGGTATAGGTGTTAGGTGTAGTTCAGGATATAGGTTTGAGGCAGTGCTGTGCTAGTGATTGTTGCAGCAGCCTGAGTGTCTTTTGTCAGTTTAGAGAAAGGGACAGGACGGTGTGTGCTGCAGGGAGAGTCAGTTTAATCATTAGCTGTTACTATCAGGTCCACAAAAGTGCTATTCCAGTAACCAGTTATTGTTCCAGCAGCCTCTGTTTTGTCAGTTTATATAGGGACAGGCAGGAAGCTGTGTGTGAGGCAGTGAGGGTCAGTTTAATCAGTAGCTGTTACTATATTAGGTCCACAAAGGTTCTTTTCAGGACTGGTATCAGTGGTATGGTAATAGGCTTGTACACGTATAATATTCTTTCTTCCGAATAGAATATTATACTTGACTGCTGCACTTCTGCTGCAGTCTGCTAATCAGTCACAACCTACTTGTTCCACAAAGGTCCTTATAAGGACTGGTAAGGTCTAGGGTGCTACAGTACATAGGGTTGAGTGAGGTACAGTCTGCTATTCTATAAGGACTGGTATAGGTCCACAATACATAGGGTTGAGGTGCACTACTGCTGACCGCTGCCCTATACTGCAGCAGTCCTTCATCAGTATAGGGACTGACGTACAGTCTGCTAATCAGTCACACACAACCTACTTGTTCCACAAAGGTCCTTATAAGGACTGGTAACCTGGTGTAGCGTGCTACAGTACATAGGGTTGAGTGAGGTACAGTCTAATATTCTATAAGGACTGGTATAGGTCCACAATACATAGGGTTGAGATGCACTACTGCTAACCGCTGCCCTATACTGCAGCAGTCCTTCATCAGTATAGGGACTGACGTACAGTCTGCTAATCAGTCACACACAACCTACTTTTTCCACAAAGGTCCTTATAAGGACTGGTAACCTGGTGTAGCGTGCTACAGTACATAGGGTTGAATGAGGTACAGTCTGCTATTCTATAAGGACTGGTATAGGTCCACAATACATAGGGTTGAGGTGCACTACTGCTGACCGCTGCCCTATACTGCAGCAGTCCTTTATCAGTATAAGGACTGACGTACAGTCTGCTAATCAGTCACACACAACCTACTTGTTCCACAAAGGTCCTTATAAGGACTGGTAAGGTATAGGTTACTACAGTACATAGGGTTGAGTGAGGTACAGTCTGCTATTCTGTAAGGACTGGTATAGGTCCACAATACATAGGGTTGAGGTGCACTACTGCTGACCGCTGCCCTATACTGCAGCAGTCCTTCATCAGTATAGGGACTGACGTACAGTCTGCTAATCAGTCACACACAACCTACTTGTTCCACAAAGGTCCTTATAAGGACTGGTAAGGTATAGGGTACTACAGTACATAGGGTTGAGTGAGGTACAGTCTGCTATTCTGTAAGGACTGGTATAGGTCCACAATACATAGGGTCGAGGTGCACTACTGCTGACCGCTGCCCTATACTGCAGCAGTCCTTCATCAGTATAGGGACTGACGTACAGTCTGCTAATCAGTCACACACAACCTACTTGTTCCACAAAGGTCCTTATAAGGACTGGTAAGGTATAGGGTACTACAGTACATAGGGTTGAGTGAGGTACAGTCTGCTATTCTGTAAGGACTGGTATAGGTCCACAATGCATAGGGTTGAGGTGCACTACTGCTGACCGCTGCCCTATACTGCAGCAGTCCTTCATCAGTATAGGGGCTGACGTACAGTCTGCTAATCAGTCACACACAACCTACTTGTTCCACAAAGGTCCTTATAAGGACTGGTAACCTGGTCTAGGGTGCTACAGTACATAGGGTTGAGTGAGGTACAGTCTGCTATTCTGTAAGGACTGGTATAGGTCCACAATACATAGGGTTGAGGTGCACTACTGCTGACCACTGCCCTATACTGCAGCAGTCCTTCATCAGTATAGGGACTGACGTACAGTCTGCTAATCAGTCACACACAACCTACTTGTTCCACAAAGGTCCTTATAAGGACTGTTAACCTGGTGTAGGGTGCTACAGTACATAGGGTTGAGTAAGGTACAGTCTGCTATTCTGTAAGGACTGGTATAGGTCCACAATACATAGGGTTGAGGTGCACTACTGCTGACGGCTGCCCTATACTGCAGCAGTCCTTCATCAGTATAGGGTCTGACATACAGTCTGCTAATCAGTCACAACCTACTTGTTCCACAAAGGTCCTTATAAGGACTGGTAAGGTATAGGGTACTACAGTACATAGGGTTGAGTGAGGTACAGTCTGCTACTCTATAAGGACTGGTATAGGTCCACAATACATAGGGTTGAGGTGCACTACTGCTGACCGCTGCCCTATACTGCAGCAGTCCTTCATCAGTATAGAGTTTTGTCACAGGGTCATTTAAAAAATGACAGGCAGAGGAAGAGGCAGGCCCTTACGCAGGGGTGGTAGGGGTAGGGCAGGAGCAACAGGCTTGAGCCAAAGTGGGAAGTTGCAGAAGGTGCGTTCAATTCATTTAAAGGACGCACCAGACTTGGTTGAGTGGCTCACTCAGCCTTACTCTTCTGCACCCTCCTCATCCTCTCGATCTGCACCCTCTTCTTCACTCTCTGCTATGTGCACCCCCAAAGACACTACCACCAACAACACCACCACATACCTTCCGCTTGAGTCACAGGAATTATTTTCCGATCCATATCAAGACATTTTTGATGCGCAGCCACTCTTGGTATTGGATCAGGAAGAGGAGGTAGCAACAACCGCTACTCAGCAGTCTGACGACAGTACCCAGATTAGCCCAAGGAGGAGGTTGGTCCCCGGTGTTGCTGCCTACTCCGAGATCTCTACTTATAGCGGTGGGGAAGGTGACGTCGATGATGACGTGTCTAGTGATGTCACGTGGGTGCCCACAAGAGAGGAAGAGGAGGGGATTTCAGAGGGAGATATGGACCAGCAGATAGGGAGGAGAAGCAGGGATAGCTTACATTGCACAGGAGGGACAAAGCAGACTGCAAATGTATCAGGAGCGAGTCATCGACCATGTACGGTCACATCTGGCGCTCCCCGGACACCGGCACATGGCTCCGCAGTGTGGGCTTTTTTTAACGTGTCCTCTGCTGACAATAGCGTTGCCATCTGCAATCTTTGCAGTCAACGCATTAGTCGCGGTAAGCCCAACACTCACCTAGGGATGACCGCCTTAAGAAGGCACATGAGCAGCCATCACCGAGCCCAGTGGGAGCAACGGAACACACAAAGCCACACTCCAGGCACTCACCATCCAGCCTCATCTTCTACTTCTCCTTCTTCTCTCTCCTCACAATTGTCCTCCACTCCACCTTCCATCACACCAAGCTCACGTTTTTCTGCAAAAAGGCAGGATTCCGTGGGCCTAATGTTCGAGCGTAAAAAAATGATGACGCCGGATAACCCTCTTGCCCAGCGGTTGACGGCTGGCTTGTCAGAACTCATAGCCCGCCAACTATTGCCATATAAACTGGTGGACTCGGAGGCCTTTCGTAAATTTGTGGCCATTGGAACACCACAATGGAAGGTCCCAGGAAGGAAGTATTTCTCACAGAAGGGCATCCCAGAGCTATATGGCCATGTTCAGCGGCAAGTGAATGTATCTCTGGCACACAGTGTCGGTGCCAAGATACATCTGACCACAGACACGTGGTCTAGCAAACACAGGCAGGGAAGGTATATCACTTTTACTGCCCACTGGGTGAACCTTCTGATGGCCGTCAAGCATGTAACCCGTGGCACCCGTGTAGATTTGGTTTTACCGCCACGGATTGCATGCAGGCCTGACTCTTCTTCTGCTCCTCCTCCTCCTACTCCATCCTCCTCCCTCTCCTCCTCGGCTGACTCCTCCTTTTCCGCTGCTAGCGTCTCTTCCGCTGCTCCGCCCAAGCTCCCCAGAACCTATTCGACATGCCAGGTGAGACGTTGCCATGCCGTGCTGCGTCTGTTGTGCCTGGAAGCCAAGAGCCACACTGGCCCGGCACTCCTTTCAGCTTTGCGTTCACAGGCAGATCAGTGGCTAACACCGCTCAATTTGACAGTTGGTAAAGTGGTGTGTGACAACGGTGCCAATCTGCTTAGCGCATTGAAACAGGGCAAAATCACGCACGTGCCATGCATGGCACATGTCTTAAACTTGGTTATGCAGCGATTCGTTGTCAAATACCCTGGGGTCCAAGACATCTTGCGGCAGGCAAGGAAAATCTCGGCCCATTTCAGAAGATCTTACACGGCCATGGCTTGCCTTGCTGACATTCAGCGGCGACACAATCTGCCGGTCAGATGTCTTATATGCGATTGCCCGATGCGATGGAACTCAACCTTCTATATGCTTGATAGGCTGCTCCAGCAGAAACGTGCAGTTAACGTCTACCTGTATGAACTCTGCGGCAGAACAGGTTCTGGGGAGCTGGGTTTTTTTTCACCGCGCCAGTGGCTGCTCATGCGCGACGCATGCAGACTTCTGAGGCCATTTGAGGAGATCACCTAACTGGTCAGTCGCAGCCATGGCGCCATCAGTGACATGGTACCTTATGCCTTCTTTATGGAGTGTGCATTGCGTCGTGTCATTGATCAAGCTGTGGAGGAGCAGGAGCGGGAAGATGAGGAAGTCGCAATGCTGGATGAATTCCCAGGGGGGGCTACTCTATCTGAGACAAGTGAACAACAGGAGTCTGAAGAGGAGTCAGAGGAGGATGGTGCCAGGGCGGATGAGGAGGAGTAAGAAGAGCATGCTTTAAACCTTTCTGGGACCCCTGTTGTTGTGCGTGGATGGGGAGAGGAGAATGAAGAGGACGACATTATCCTGGATGATGAGCAGGAGCCAGGCCACCACACCGCTTCCAGTTTAGTGCAAATGGGGGCCTTCATGCTCCAGGGTTTTAATAGGGACCCCCGTATAAAAAGCATAAGGGTCAAGGACCAGTACTGGGTGGCAACGTACTTAGACCCCCGGTACAAACATAAAATGGCGGAAATGCTACCGCCGTCACAGAGGGCTGTCAGAATGCAGCACTTCCAGGCCTTGCTTCGAGAAATGCTGCATTCTGCTTTTGCGTGCGCTGGCAGAGGAGCAATTCCCACTCCCAGAGAAGGAGCTGCGGGTACCAATCCAACAGCGCCTGCAAGAAGAGGCCGGTTTGAAGATGTGTTGGTGACTTCGGATATGAGGTCATTCTTTCAGCCGACCCATCGACAGGTGTCATCCGGATCCAGCATCAGGGAACGCCTAGACCGTCAGGTGTCCGACTACATCGGGTTAACGGCCGATGTGGACGCTCTGAGGAGTGATGAACCCCTGGACTACTGGGTGGGCAGGCTTGACCTCTGGCCAGAGCTTTCCCAATTTGCAATCGAACTGTTGGCTTGCCCCTCGTCCAGTGTCCTGTCCGAAAGGACTTTCAGCGCAGCAGGGGGGATCATGACCGATAAGTGTACTCGCCTAGCTCACGACAGTGTTAACTACCTCACATTTCTAAAAATGAATGAGGCATGGATCTCGGAGGAATTCAACACATGTGACCAGTAGACCATGTATAGGTCTATAAACAATTTTTTTAATCGAGCACACAGACCTTCTTTCTTCATTTGGCTCACTTCCTTGTCCAAAAAAAGCACACCGTACTATATGCCCGTACCCTCCTCTTTGAAGAGGTTGAGCGGTGTCATATTTCTACTGGGGCTGCTTATTATGAGGGGCTCCCACCATCCCTGTGCTGTGCTGACTTCCTCCTGGGGCTGCTTATTATGAGGGGCTCCCACCATCCCTGTGATGTGCTGACTTCCTCCTGGGGCTGCTTATTATGAGGAGCTCCCACCATCCCTGTGCTATGCTTATTATGAGGGGCTCCCACCATCCCTGTTCTGTGCTGACTTCCTCCTGGGGCTGCTTATTATGAGGGGCTCCCACCATCCCTGTGCTGTGCTGACTTCCTCCTGGGGCTGCTTATTATGAGGGGCTCCCACCATCCCTGTGCTATGCTTATTATGAGGGGCTCCCACCATCCCTGTTCTGTGCTGACTTCCTCCTGGGGCTGCTTATTATGAGGGGCTCCCACCATCCCTGTGCTGTGCTGACTTCCTCCTGGGGCTGCTTATTATGAGGGGCTCCCACCATCCCTGTGCTATGCTGACATCCTCCTGGGGCTGCTTATTATGAGGGGCTCCCACCATCCCTGTGCTATGCTGACATCCTCCTGGGGCTGCTTATTATGAGGGTCTCCCACCATCCCTGTGCTGTGCTGACTTCCTCCTGGGGCTGTACCTCTGCTGTGCATATTATGAGGGGCTCCCACCATCCCTGTGCTATGCTCATTATGAGGGGCTCCCACCATCCCTGTGCTATGCTCATTATGAGGGGCTCCCACCATCCCTGTGCTATTCTCATTATGAGGGCTCCTACCATCCCTGTGCTATGCTGACTTCCTCCTGGGGCTGCTTATGGTGCAGGTGTCAGTGCTGTATATCACGGTGCTGATGTGAGTACTCTCTATCACGGTGCTGCTGTCAGTGCTGTATATTACGGTTCTGGTGTTAGTGCTTTATGTCACGCTGCTGATGTCAGTGCTCTCTATCACGGTGCTGTTGTCAGATGACTCTATCACGGTGCAGGTGTCATTGCTGTATGTCACGCTGCTGATGTCAGTGCTCTCTATCACGGTGCTGCTGTCAGTGCTGTATATCACGGTGCTGGTGTTAGTGCTTTATGTCACGCTGCTGATGTCAGTGCTCTCTATCACGGTGCTGGTGTTAGTGCTTTATGTCACGCTGCTGATGTCAGTGCTCTCTATCACGGTGCTGGTGTCAGATGACTCTATCACGGTGCAGGTGTCATTGCTGTATGTCACGCTGCTGGTGATCATCTCCTGCACCCTCTTCTTTGCCTACCCTGGTCCCTGACCTTCCCTCTCCTCCATTGCCTTCATGCGCTCCACAGTACTGAATTGTCACAACAATTTCCCATATAAAAAAAGAATGCTTGTAGTTGTCGATCCCAGATTCACCTCATACATGTGTTATGTCATTGGCCATGTGGTGGGACTATGTTTACACAGCTATTAATTATTTTGTGGCTGCAAATTTGACCTGTAGGTTTGCAAAGTTTGCCTCCCATTGAAGTCAATGGGGCCCGCCACGAACGTTCCAGTTCGCAAACTATCGGCCACGTTCGCGGTCCGCGTTCACGAAACGTCCCGTCGGAAGTTCGTCCATCACTACAGGTGTATACTGTGCTGGAGGCACACAACACCCACTAACTCCTGCAGATGGCTGCATTAGAGAACACCAGCAATAAATGGTAGATACAGGTGTATATTGTGCTGTGCTGGAGGCACACAACACCCAATAACTCCTGCAGATGCCTTTATTATAGAAAACCAGCAATAAAGGGTAGATATAGGTGTATACTGTGCTGTGCTGGAGGCACACAACACCCACTAACTCCTGCAGATGGCTGTATTAGAGAACCCCAGCAATAAAGGGTATATACAGGTGTATATTGTGCTGTGCTGGAGGCACACAACCCCCACTAACTCCTGCAGATGCCTTTATTATAAAACACCAGCAATAAAGGGTAGATGCAGGTGTATACTGTGCTGGAGGCACACAACACCCACTAACTCCTGCAGATGCCTTTATTATAGAACACCAGCAATAAAGGGTAGATACAAGTGTATACTGTGCTGTGCTGGAGGCACACAACACCCACTAGCTCCTGCAGATGGCTGTATTAGAAAACAACAGCAATAAAGGGTAGATACAGGTGTATACTGCGCTGGAGGCACACAACACCCACTAACTCCTGCAGATGCCTTTATTATAGAACACCAGCAATAAAGGGTAGATATAGGTGTATACTGTGCTGTGCTGGAGGCACATAACACCCACTAACTCCTGCAGATGCCTTTATTATAGAACACCAGCAATAAAGGGTAGATACAGGTGTATACTGTGCTGTGCTGGAGGCACACAACACCCACTAACTCCTGCAGATGGCTGTATTAGAGAACAACAGCAATAAAGGGTAGATACAAGTGTATATTGCGTTGGAGGCACACAACACCCACTAACTCCTGCAGATGCCTGAGAAAAGAACAAACTGTCCCTGCCTATCCTTCTCTCCCTGCACGCCGGAACAAACTACACAAGGCCACCGCGCTGGCTGCCTTATATAATGTGGGGCCTGTACTAAACCCCCTGAGCTATAATTGGCCACAGGCATCCTGCCTGTGGCCAATTGTGGCTCTCCTCGTTTCCGGGGCTGTGATTCACAAGCATGCGGGGTCACAGTGCATGCTTGGCCAATCATGAGCCAGCAATGCACTACGATGGCGCAGTGCATTGTGGGCCATAAACGCCACATGAATTTGGCGCGAATGGCTCATAACGTTCGGTATTTGACAAACGTGCGAACAGCTGATGTTCGAGTCGAAACATACGTTTGACTCGAACACCAAGCTCATCCCTAGAGAGGAGTATAGAGACGTAATTCAGGATGGGGCCCAGACCTATCTGCACTAGAGACATTTGGAGAAATTGGCAGTCAACCCGGTCGAATGCTTTTTCTGCATCGACAGTTAAAAGACATAGAGGGACATCATGGGTATGTGCATAGTCAGTAAGAAGCAGGCCGCGTACACACGCGGGGACTGTTCGCCCAACTTTGTCCGCTGAACAGTGTTTCGGCGGACAGTCCGCCCGTGTGTGGGCTTTCAGCGGACAGTTTCAGCGAACAGTCTGCTGAACCAAGTTTTTCGGAAATTCCGAAAAACTGTCCGCTGAAACTTGGTTTCAGCGAACAGTCCCCTCGTGTGTAGGCTTGTTCATCAAACTAAGTTCCGCGCATGCTCAGAAAGTTGTAATGCAGTGTATAGGACGTCGTATTTTCCGTCCCGTCGTACGTGCCGTTCACGTCATCGCGCACGGTTTCAGCAAACTGTTCGTTCGTCGTGTGTGGGCAAGTCCGTCCATGCTAATTTTGAGCGGACTGTTCGCTGAAACTGTTTGACGGACAAAGTTGAGCGAACAGTCCCCGCGTGTGTACGCGGCCGCAGGGTTTTCAAGGTGTTATCTCTTCACGACCACCTACAAAACCCACCTGATCCAGGTCTATGAGGTGGGGGAGCAGCAGCTGCAATCTATTGGCTAGAATTTTGGCATATATTTTTAAGTCCACTCCAATTAACTAGATGGTTCTATAATCAGCGCACAAAGTTGGGTCCTTATCTGGTTTTGGGATAATGGCAATGTGGGCTTTAATTGGTTTGTGGGGTAAACACAGAGCCTTCAACTTTTATATTTTACCCAGAAAATTCGTTAATAAAAATGTACCTTCGCCTAAGTAGACAAAAATCCTTGCACTGACCCTTCTGAGCTTATGCAGCAACCTCCTGTCGTCTACATGCATTCACTCCAGCAACTGCTACACATTATTTTTCTGGACAAGTTTCCTTATGGACATGACAGTGGATCATGCCTGTGCAATGTATATCAGCAAAGCCACTTGTAGCATCCATTGGAAGAGGCAGATAACAGATGACATCTATGTGTACCATCCAGCCCCTATCATAGGGCAAAAGTACACCCAACGCTTCCATCTGGTACTATAGGTCAATCAGTAGGCAGATAACAAATCACTTCCATCTTTGCCATACAGCCTATATCATAGGTCAGAAAATACACCCAATTCTTCTGTCTGGTACTATAGGCCAAGCAACAGGCAAATGATGTATAAAATCCTTGCGTGGCATCCAATATTTACTTTTATACAGAAAGTGTATTAGAGGATCTGTCTAGTACTATAGATTAGCCAAGCAACAGAATTAAAAACAACCTAGTGGTAAGCAATAATCATGGTACAAGGGTAGATAAAGGACATTAGTAGAAGAAAAAAAAAAGGAAAGAGCTCAAATGGTAGTAATGTAGAAGAGATTGGGAGAACAGAAAAGGACATGAGCTTTGTTCAATGTGGTGCTCACCAACTTTTCACCGTTGGTGGAGTTGCTCAAAAATGCTCTTTGTTTATCAGGATTCTAGCAACAATCCTGGCACCCTAACAGCCAGTCAACTAACATTAACCATTAATGTTATGATTGATTATGCTCATGAATCAAAAATGATAAGACCACCACCTGACAACAATAGCCTATAGGCAGGTAGCCTACTGTATGTGTAGTTAGCACAGATCGGGGGGAAAGGGTTAACGTTTTTTCTGCCTTTCCCTGGCATGTTCATGGACTTTTTCTGGGGTCCAGCCTTCCTCCTGTGTTCTATAAAAGGGAAGAGGTCCAGATCCTAAAGGGGCTCCAGGGAACAAATGGGGAAACGCATGGGGAAAGTATACTAAAGACTTGCTGGGACCCATGGTCCGCTCTGGAATGCCGATTCACTGTAAGAACTCTGGAACACAAACTTTAGATCACTGTCAGGTTTGAACTTTCCTCTGAGAGACTTCGTTTGTGCAGGTAACCTGGGGCAGCCATAGTTAGGTTCAGTTAGGAACGGAATGTTATTAAAAGTTATACATGTTTGCCATACTAAAGTAAACAGTGATTTAACTGCTGAGAGCCTGGTCTGAAGTTATTCAAAGGGGTGCATGTGAGGTCTAGGCAGATTATTATAGAACTCGTGCACTCAAACACAATATGGGGTATGCGTAACATTACAATAGCAAAGGTTCATGAGTAACTACATCGGTCACCGAGACTGGACTAATGTTACAAAGATCTATGCCTGGTCACTTGGTACGGAGAGAGAAGAGTTAAACGAGTGCATCCATGAGGTCAGCGCTATGTGCTAGGTGGAACCTGTTTGGTTACTGGGAGTCAGGTAAAAGAGGTATGCTGACCGATGAAGTGGGTATCGGCTCAGCCTGTCCCTCTGAATGCAACACGCACAGTACATCAGAGAAAGTGTGTAGAACATGAAACGTAGAAGCTTAAGGAGGAACTCCAGGTCATGGGTACTGCACACATGTGGCTCATCATGAAGTTATGAGACCGCCTTAATGTTTGACTTTTCACATGACTGCAGCTCCCCCCTGGTCCCTGGGCATTGGAGAGCACTTCCTGTGGAAGGGTTAGTGACCACGTTTAATGCCTGGTGTAGTCCAAAGAACCCACCTTGAGGGGGAGCCTTTCATGTGACCCTTGCTTGGCGCCCAATGAGGGAGGGAAGCAGGGAGGACATGATAGACTATCAGTCTAATCAGGGCCGGTGCTACCACTAGGTAGGCTAGGCAACCGCCTAGGGCACACTGCCACCTAGGGCGCCTGGCCACTGGCTATTCTACTCCCACACTGTCCTCCACAGAGCTTGCAACTACCGCTCTGCCATGTCAAGCAGCAGCGCCACCCCCCGTGTGCGGCGCTCTGGCACTCCGCTCTGATGTGTTTCTAGACAGTAATCCCCCCTCTCTGCTCTGCTATCATAATCAGGGCCACTGATAGGGCAGTACAACTGGCCCTGCTGTACCGGGCCTGACCAGCAGGGGGGCCCGGGCAACCTGAACTGCAAAGTAAATTTTTAATGAAAAAAAAAAAAAGATTCTCCTCCACCGATCATCGTCCGCACCCCCCGCCATCAACACAGTGCTGACTCTGCTCACCGCTACATGGAGAGATAGCGGGTTGTTTACCGATTGATTGGAGCTCACTCATAGCTCCGGATCACAGCCAGGGACAGCCGCTCAGAGCCAGCGCTGACACTTCCATCCTCCCCTCACAAGCAGGAAAGGAGAGAGAGCTGCTAATGCTGCTGCTCCTCCTCCTTCCGCCCACTTCTCCTGTCTGCCCCGCTGACCCATCAGGGGATGAAGCCAGTGTCGGACCAAGTCCCGAACTTCCGGCACTGCGCTCCACTCAAGGAGGATTCTTAGCTATGCCAGTCTGTTCCTCCGCTCGGTGCCTCTCTCCCCGCCCGCCTTGGTAACCCTTTTTTGGATCTGCTGCTCAGCCGCTGTAAACACAGGAGAATTCTGTAGAACCGCTCCACCTCTCAGCTCCGCCCCCCCATCTTCGGCTCTCACGGTACCTTATTCCTGCTGGTAAGGCAATATAAATGATGTGGATCTTAAAGAGGGCAAGGGGTGCTGCTATAAGGGGGGTCTCTAGGGGGGGGCACTCTAATGTAATGGGTATCTTTCTTTCCCTCCACTCCCCCTGTACCACTTACCCTCCCTCTGTGCTGTGCCCTCCAGCTCCCTCCTTTACCTTACTCTCTTGTCATGTGCCCACTTACCCTCCCCTGTACTGTACCCTCCTCCCCCCTGTACTGTGACCACTTACCCTCCCTCCTGTGCTGTACCCACTCACCCTTCCCCTGTACTGTACCCTCCTGCCCCCTGTACTGTGCCCACTTACCCTCCTCCTGTGCTGTGCCCTCCTCCCCCCTGTACTGTGCCCACTTACCCTCCCCCTGTGCTGTGCCCTCCTGCCTCCTGTACTGTGCCCACTTACCCTCCCCCTGTGCTGTGCCCTCCTGCCCTCTGTACTGTGCCCACTTATCCTCCCCCTCTTCTGTGCCCTCCTGCTCCCCTGGTACTTTACCCTCCTGCCCCCTGTATTGTCCACTTACCCTCCCCTGTACTGTACCCTTCTACCCCCTGTACTGTGCCCACTTACCCTCCCCCTATGCTGTGCCCTCCTGCCCCCTGTACTGTGCACACTTACTCTCCCCTCTGTGCTGCGCCTTCCTGCTCCCCCTGTACTGTCCCATCCTGCCCCTGTACTGTGCCCACTTACCCTTCCCTTGTGCTGTGCCCTCCTAACCCCTGTACTGTGCCCACTTACCCTCCCCCGTGCTGTGCCCTCCTACCCCCTGTAATGTGCCCACTTACCCTCCCCCCATGCTGTGCCTTTCTGCTCCCCCTGTACTGTACCCTCCTGCCCCCTGTACTGTGCCCACTTACCCTCCCCCTGTGCTGTGCCCTCCTACCCCCTGTAATGTGCCCACTTACCCTCCCCCCATGCTGTGCCATCCTGCTCCCCTTGTGCTGTACCCTCCTGCCCCCTGTACTATGCCTGCTTACCCTTCCCCTGTGCTGTGTCCTGCTCCCCCCTGTACTGTGTCTAATTACCCTCCTTATACAGTTATTTATCACTTGAATTATTTTTCCCATTATGGATGTGAGTGGGGCCTCATGCCTAAGTTTTGCCTAAGGCCCCACAAAGCCTAGAGCCGCCTCTGCCCTGCCAATACACCTAAAAACTATCTACAGTAAACTATCTTTAACGAGACCTGGCTTGTTGTTTTTTTCAACCTTTGTCATTTGTTTAATCTCCCTAATTTTTTCAAAATACCATTTTATTTATCCATTAATGGTTTGTATTACATATAGATATTAACGAGGTCTGTTCTCATCTGAAAACAGTATTTCTTTTGGATAATCAAACCTATAACTGGCTGGAGAAAAACAAATATCACTTGTAGACAAACCTACACTTTGTTTCAAGGCGGGGTCTGGGGAGGGGCAATGGGCGTGGCCAGGGGTGGGGCTGAAGGAGGGACCAGGGGCGGGGTCAGGGTGGAGCTGAAGAGGGCCCCATCAGGTAGGCTGTATGGGGCCCCATGATTTCTATCAGCGGCCCTGATCATAATGTCAGCAAGCTAGTCACAGACAGTGTCACATGTGTCCAGCAACCCCCAGGGGGCTCTCTGGTGTGTGTCAGTGTCAGGCAGCAGCCCCAATTCCCACTCTACTCTCCGCCTGACACTGTCTGTGACATGTCATGTGCCCCCGAGGCCGCTCTCCGCTCTACAGTATCCATGTCCTGTGTCCAGCAGCACAGCCCCCCCTGGCCCCCCCATGCTCTCCTGGCCGTGTCACTGGAGCAGAGTACATGGAGGATCATGGGATATAGCATGGCATGGCACTGGAACTGGAAGAGTCACACATTGACACAGAACAGTGGCATCAGGCAGGTACACAGACAGAGGAACAGGCTGGCAGCAAGCAATCACAGGGTCACTATTCATGTTGTCGGAAGTTTGCTGAGCCCATGACCGTCACCTGGTGACACTGGTGTGGTAAGTAAAAACTGTTGCTTTCTCTCTTAATGAGATTGTATATGTGATGAAAATGAAATGGAATTTCAAAATGTGTGTGTATATGACTGATCTGCCAAATGCCCCCCCCCCCCAGGCTGCATTGATTGTCGCTAGTGAAGCCGCATTGATGGGCGCTGGACCGCTGGTGAAGTGGTATTGATGGGCACTGGTCAGGCTGAATTTGATGGCCGCTGGACGACTGGTGAAGCTGCATTGATGGGCGCTGATGAGGCTGTATTTGAGGGGCTCTGGTGAGATGGAATTTAATGGCCGCTGGTGAGTCTGTATTTGATGGGTACTGGTGAGGCTGTATTTGATGGGCACAGGTGAGATGGAATTTGATGGGCGCTGGTGGAGCGGCATTGATGTGCGCTGGTGAGGCTGTATTTGATGGGTGCTGGTGAGTCTGTATTTGATGGACGCTCATGCAATACATGCAAAATTTTAGCGGTCTATAAAAAAGTGGAGTGTACATGGGCAGGGCAAAGGGGGTGGGGTCAGGGGTGGAGCTGGGGGGAGGGAGGGCGGCAAAATGAGGTTTCACCTAGGATGTCAAAAATCCTTGCACCAGCACTGAGTCTACCCCCCCCCCCCCCCCTTTACAAGCCTGTTCAGATCTGTTATATTCTATTTCTAATGCAGCAAATAAGCAAATCTATTCTAAAATGCAGCTGATGTAGCATGAATCTGCAAACTGTTCTCTTAATGGTGTAATGAAAAACTCTAAACTTAATGTAAATACAGCTGTTACACTTTTTAATTTGACCACATAGTAGAATTTTGTGCTATAAACATAGAGAATGTACTGACAGCATCTGCCACGGCTTCTAATTTACATAAAAAAATGTACAAGAAAAATTACCCGATCCCTTGCATATTTCATCTGTGGGTCCTGATTCTAAGCCCTTGTACACACGGTTGGAGATTCCGACAACCAAATCCGTCAGATTTTGTCTGACGGATCTTGTCCAAAACTGTTGCATACACACGGTCGGAAAATCCGACGTGATGACGTTATTCCGTTATGACGGGAATACGTTCACGCTAGTACCCAATAGCTTTGGTGTAGGAATTTGATCCGAGCATGCGTGGCACTTTGTCCGATCGGAATTCTCTACACATGATCGGAGTATGTCCGATTGGAGCATTTTGTCGGAAAATTTTACCAACAAGTTGTCCGTCGGATACCTCAACGGAAACAGTCCGATGTAAACCACACACATATATCCGACAAATATCTTCAACATCACAAAACAAGTTAAGCTGTTCTTGGTAAGGCGTGTCAATGCTATGTAAATGAGTTGCCTAAATAAAACATTCATGAGCCATTACCTATAATAGCCTTTAGATTTAGAGGGGCCACATTTAAACTCAGAATTTACTCTTTATATTAATTGTTTTTCCTCTGTTTGGATTCACTTGTTGGCAAACCAGCAACACAATTACTGGAGCAGCAGTAAGGAATCCTAAAGCCCCATACATACGATCGGGAAATCCGACAACACACATTTGTTGGCGGAAAATTTGAAGACATACTTGCCAACATTTGTTGGTGGAAAGTCCGTCAACAATTGTCCGATGGAGCACACACTTCCCGTCTGAGTGTACAGGTCTTAAGACTTCAGGTTTAGGGATACACAGCTATTGTCCCATCCTTCTGCAGACTTCTACTTGATCGTGTTCTATCCAGTGGAGGCTATGCACTTGAGGTGCAGGGTTTAATATTACATACTGTTTTATTGTTATAACGATATTTTAGCATCAGGAACCTAAAAATAGTAAATACTTTGGTTGATCAAAATACAGTGAAACAAAATTGCAAACAGAGACACAATGGACTGTAATTTTGTAGAATCAGAATGATATAATTGTAATGGAAACCACTAATCCTAAAGATGGGTACACACCACAGGTTTTTTTTCGTGCAACGCAGTGGGTTACACAAAAAAAAACTGCCAACTCCAGCCGGAGCCACTGTACCAATAATCCGAGATCAGTTCAGCGATCTCACCCGCTGAGCTGTTGTGTTCTGATAGGGAGACTCCACCAGAACACTGCGTTGGCTGAGAGCACTGATTGGGAGTTGGTCGCTATTGGTTTTCCAGCATGCATGTCCAACAGAAGCGGACAGACCAACATATACATGGGCACAGTGATGGCAGTTTTTTTTTTCAACAGGCAAATGTCTCCAGACATTCTGCCGATGTGTATGGAGGGGCGGATCCAGGGGGGGCAACAGGGCAATTGCCCCCTCCGAGAATACGGGTGGCTCCGTAGGTGATCGGGCGGTCATCTGTCATTCTGGGTGGGAGGCTCCGTGGGTGACAGCCCGCGAGCTGTTCCGCAGGTGTTGTTCCGAGCGGGCGGCTCAGCGGGTGACAGCGCGGGCGGGTGAGGTTGGGACAGCTGGGCAACTCAGTGTTCGAGCAGGGGAGCAGGGAGATTACATCATCTCTCACTTCCCTGCATCTCTGCAGTTCCGTCCGGAATTGTTAGTTCAGCAACAGCCCATTACAGGCAGTCCCTTGGCAAAGCAACACTTAACGAGTGAGCAGCATATCATATCACCTTCTACTATCCTGTGGCCCTGTTTTCACCTGGCGACCTGTATTAGAGTGCCCCAACTTAGATGTTAGATGTACGAGCAGATATAAATACACTAACAAATTGAAGCCAAACTGAAGCTACACTTTCTAAGCAATTATAGCAAAATGTTTTTCTTTCTGTGATAAAGGTGTTACACATATAAAAGCTAAGCATTTCAAGCACCCCTGACTGTGTTGAATGATTTATCTCAACCCTGTAACTGATACATTCTGCAGGAGAGCTTGTTCTGTTGAAAAACCAGGCCAAGACCACCAGATGAAAATAACAGAAAGAAAAGCAGGTATCCTTGAGATATAATTATATTATAATAATAATAATTATTACTATACAGGATTTATAGAGCGTCAACCATTTGTGCAGTGCTTTACAACATGCAGGCAGACAGTAGTTCCAATACAATTCAATACAGGAGGAAACAGAGGGCCCTGCTAAAAGGGAAGGTTAGGTTATATAAATGGTAATAACTGTGGGAGATAAGCTGATGATGAAAATAAAAGTACTGTGGGAGTACTGTGGGAGATGAGCTGATGGAGAAAATAAAAGTACAAAAAGAGAATAAAAACCGGTCTGGAAGAGCCTACAGTGTTTCTGCCAGTTTGTTTAGGTTGGTGTACCCATAAGTGTGCACAGCCTATTGCATTAGGGTGTGCACCCCAAAGCTCAAACACACGTGCCTTTCTCTGCAGTCTCAGTTGCACTGGACAGTGAATGAATTAAGTAGTGCTCTGTGCTGAGCGTTTTCCTGTTTATTCACAAACTGAAGCATGATAAACACAGTTTACCATGCCTCAGTTATGAATGAACACAGTGTGTGAGAGTATTAACTGTGTTCATTTAGAAAATTAAGGGGCCAGTAAATTATATATTTACTAGGGGGTGAGAGGGGGGAGCAACACGGGAAGAATCGGCATGCCTGGCACACCCCCTGCGCATGCCTATGAGTGTACCACATCTGCCTTGGCCAGTTTGCCGCTATATCTATTACTGGTATGCCTGGCATAAATCAGGTTGTACTGGTCCCAATGAGTCACCAGAGTATCCACTGAAGATCTCTTCACCTGTATACGTACCTGTCCATTTTGTTGTTGAAGCTGGAGACCAGGCAATCCACCAATTGTGATACAGGTCCTGAAACACCTCTGGGTGTAGAGGCCATTCCTCCAAGTCCAGGTGCTGCTGGCAGAAGTAGTGTGCTTGTTAATTGCCCATATCTGGGATGTAAACAGCTGACAAGCCTTAAAACAAAGTCCTGTCAAGGACAGAACTATTTCTTGCCATCACAAAACTTCTGATTCCGCTCTAATGGTTGATGTATGCCCTTGCTTTGGTGTTGTCTGAATTGAAATCGCATGACCTTCCATTTGGGAGGTCCAGTGTGATGTCCAGTATTGTAGGGAAAAACTGCTGACTTTGACAAAAAGTCAAAATGGGCAAATCTGTAAAAGCGCTGTTTAGTCCGCACAGTTTAACTGCTTCCCACTTAGCCACTTTTATATAAACGGCTGAGCGGGACAAGCATCGATCCAGGAGTCATTCGGGGGTATTTGTACTGTCCTGGCATTTTAGGGTCTCAAGAAATGAGATAGTCCATCTGTACATCATGAATGATCAATTTTCAAATGTATATATACCATAATTTGTAGACTCTATAACTTTCACACAGTACATTGATTTGGGTTATTTTTGCCAAAGAAATGTAGAAGAATACATTTTGGCCTAAATTTATGAAGAAAGATTATTTATTTGTAAAATTTGCAGAAACCAAGGAAAACATATTCAGTCTTCAGTC
The DNA here is from genome assembly GCF_037356315.1 of Lithobates pipiens. Classification (NCBI taxonomy): domain Eukaryota; kingdom Metazoa; phylum Chordata; class Amphibia; order Anura; family Ranidae; genus Lithobates; species Lithobates pipiens. The sequence goes on along the minus strand of NW_027507787.1, from coordinate 37,864,317 downwards.
GTTTTCCATACATACATATATATATATATATATATATAAAGCTCTATCTTTTTCAAAAAATTATCTAACATTCATTTAGGTACAGTAACTGAGTAATTGTCATTCAAAGTGTGACAGTGCTGAAATCTGAGTAATGGCCTGGGCAGGAAGGGGGTGAAACGGTTGAGTCTTCAAGTGGTTAAGGAAATAGTATGTTTGAAAAAACCGATAAGGCAAATTATGAATGCACTACTATGTTTAGATATTTGGAGAATATAAAGGATCACTTTAAGATAGGACTCGAGATACAATAATGGATTCATTTTCTCTATTGCCTCCCATATACAGTACATAATGTATACAGTATAACCTTCTGCTGTGTATAGCTGTGGAAAGCAACACAACTATATTTCCTCTTTAGTAACATAGCCACAAACAGGTCACACTCACACTATCTCACCCTAAATGTCATATTCTTTAGCAGTTTGTTTAAAATTTGGATTTCTTCTATGAAATAAACACCAGGATGCATTATATATAGTGGTGTTATCAGCAGCATAAGTCTTTCTCTTGTGTAATTTACTGCTGCCTTAAACCCCGTTCATGTGTCCTTTATCAAATAGCATACGCACACAATGCGTGTGTACAAGGTATATCTACAAACAACATATGAGGGGCATGGCCAAGAGACAAAACCTGTATTCATAGCTCAGTTCTAAAGCCTTCCTTTGTGGAATTGTTATCATTCACTAGCAGGAGTGCTTCTCTAATAAACATCAGTACAAGCTGAATAATGGCCTTTATCTCCGTAAAGCAGCACTAGATAAACCACAATAATGTAATGACTCCATCCACATTTATAGGTTTGGAGTGAACATTTGATGCAATATACAGATGATGCAATATTTACAGCTGTAAACGATTTTTGCAAGGTAATTTGTTTTCCCCTTCTGGGGAAATACTAGTTAAGTGGTGCTTTGGGTTCCTTACCTTATACACCAGAAAGCATAAAAGCACAGACACATGAGCTGAAAATAAAGTAATTAGAACATGTCAGCATTTTTTAAGCAAGAATACGTACCTCCAAGGGATTTTGTTGCTCTCCTACAGTGGATACCCCTTAAAAGAAATAAAAAAAAAGAAAATCAACTATCAACTTGGGTATGCAACATTGGCTTTTGAAAGATGCAAACATAGTTGTGGGCGGAGCCACTCACCTTGCACGTGGGGATACCTTTCATCATGCACACGCTCATCAATGCCAGGGACCAGGCCGGACTGTGTTCATGTGAAAGTCTAAGCCCCTGTACACACGGTCGGAGATTTCCACAACCAAATCCGTCGGATTTTGCCCGTCGGATTTTGTCCGTCGGATCTTGTCCGAAACTGTTGCATACACGCGGTCGGACAAAGTTGGCGAAAAAATCCGATCTTTCAGAACGTGATGACGTAATTTCGTTACGATGGGACTACATTCAGGCTAGTAGCCAATAGCTTTGATGTAGGAATTTGATCTGAGCATGCGTGGCACTTGGTCCGATCAAAATTCTCTACACATGATCGGAGTATGTCAGCCCAGTTGGTCGGGAAATATTTCCAACATGTTGGAAAATTGGGTCCGACGGATATTCAGACGGAATCAGTCCGATGCATACCACACACAGTCGGATTATCCGACGACACGGTCCGATAGGACACATTCCGACGGATTCTCCGACCGTGTGTACAAGGGCTTAGATTAAAACAATTCCCTGACTTAGAGATGAGCTGTATCACTCTGTACAGCAATAAAAATACAGAGTTCCTCTGGAAAGTGCTGTCCTGTGTCACTACACACTTTAACTTTATGTATGTAACAATTCAGAGGGATGTTGTTGAGCCCACACCCTCTCCAGCAGTCCAACATATGTTGGTTACCCCACTCCCAGTAACAGAATGGTGTGCTTCCCTGCACCTGGCATGGACCTCATGCGTGCACTTGTTAACTCCTTCACTGTTAACTCCTGTGACCAGGTCATGGATCTCCATAACGAAAGGTTGGTACTGGTTGCTACTGAAAACTGACCGCTGGGAAGGAGCCAGCATATCGACCCATTTACTACTGTAGGACCCCTCACCTACATTGACCACCTTAAATGCACCTTGAAGATTCTGAGATCACATGGAAAAAGGGATTTTGATCAGATGAGACTAAAATTGAATTATTTGGCCTCAACACTCAAGCGATATGTCTGGTGGAGATCTAATATAGCTCACCATCCAAATCACACTATTCCTATAGTAAAGCGTGGGGGTGGTAATATCCTGTTATGGGGGTGTTTCTCTGAAGCAGGGATTGGAGCACCTGTCTGGATAGAAGAAAAATGGATGGGCAAAATATTGTGAAATTCTTGAGGAAAATCTGCTGCCCTCTGCTAGAAAGTTGTCAATGGGAAGAAGGCTTCCAACATGACAATGACCCAAAGCATATAGCAAAAATGACCACACAGTGGTTGAAGGAGAAAAAGGCGAATGTCCTTGAATAGCCTTGTCAGAACCCAGACTTAAACCCCACTCAAAATCTGTGGATTGACTTGAAGACTGCAATTCAAAAATGGTCACCATCAAATTCAACTTAACTTGTGCAGTTCTGCAAAGAAGAGTGAGCAAATACCGCAACGCAAAGTCGAGATGTGCAAAGTTAGTAGAGAGACTGTCTCTAACTTGTGTAAAGTTGGTAGAGAGACTGGATCTCTACTAACTTTGCTCATCTAGACTTTGCAACAGACTAAATGCTGTAATTAAATAAAATGTGATTCAACAAAATACTGACACAAGAGGGTGATCCTTTTTTCAACTCAGTGATTCTATTTTTGAATCTTTTTATTTTTTTCTGACACGTTGGTGTTATATCTTTCACTTCAATGTTATAAGTTGCGCTATGAAATACAGCTGGATAAAATAAAACCTGTGTCTGTCTTCATTTCAGGCCGCAAAGCAACAAAATGTAATTATTTTAAAGGGGGGGGGGGGGATTCTTTTCTATACCCATTGTATATTAGGTACTACGCTTTGGTTACATTGTACCTTGCACCAATACTTGGTTACCCACAGCAACTGCATTATTCCTCCTGCTTGACTTGCTGAGTAGACCTTTGTAGAAGCTTTGCCTCATACCCGACATGTGCCTTACTGACCCACGTTCTTTCATACGTCAGAACCAACATGCACCCCTTTGAATAACTTCAGACCAGGCCCAGAACAGTTGAAGCAGAGCTGTAGTACTGGAAACAGGAGAAGTGTGTTCCCGGATATCTGTAAAAATCACCATATACTATACAATCTCCTTTAGATCTACCATCAACTATATAGTGCAAGGGCCTGCCTGATTGTATACAGAGTGATTGGATAGATAGGTGTGTCCTCCTATTATATAGTTTTGGTAAATTTAAAGAAGATTTTACAATCAGATTGTATGGTGTATGGCCACCTTTATGACAAAAATGGAGTGAAGATGTGAAAAACATAGGGGATATCAGCGCAGTCACATGGTATGTATGAGAGCAGAAAGTCCATCATTTTAGCCCTTGTTATGGAGATCTTAGTATGAATGAAGAGGGGCTGAGACTAAATGGGGAGGGGGGGGGGGAGACTTGTATACAATTGGCTCCAGGATATGCAAAAAGAAGAAAACAGGCACCTCCAGGTTAGAACTAATAGTATTTAATGAATTACAGGTTCAATTATCCACTTACATCAAAGTTATGGAAGTCCGGCACATGTCACATCCACGCTGATGTGGCATCCGTCTGGCGCTTTAGCATTACTGCAGCTTTTTTTAGTCAGGAGAAGGGAGTCCCGTCCAGCAAGATTTCTGGGAGGCTGGAGAGCTGTAACCAAGGCTTGGTTGAAGCTGTGGGTCGGTGTTGGAACACAGCATCGGGTTCAGTGATGTCACTGGTGGCCGCAACGACATTTCAGAGCGTGCGCTCTGGCTAACAAGACAGGCGTGCTTCTTTCTCAAGCTTGAAGTGACGTCAACACGCCCGACGCTGCATTCCAACACCGACCCAAGGCTTCAACCAAGCCTTGGTCACAGCTCTCCAGCCTCCCAGAAATCCTGCTGGACAAGTTTTCCCTTCTCCTGGGCAAGAAAAGCTGCAGTAACACTAAAGCGCCGGACGGACGCCACATCAGTGTGGATGGGACATGTGCCAGACTTCCATAACTTTTATGTAAGTGGATAATTGCACCTGTAATTCATTAAATGCTACTAGTTCTAACCCGGAGGTGCCTGTTCTCTTCTTTTTGAGTGAAAATGTGAGGAAGGGACATTTTACCCACGTGAATTTCCAGTTACCTTGGAGCTCCGCCTGTATAGCCCGTAAGTGTTTCCCCTCCCAGCAAACAAAGCAGTGACTGTTCCTTAAAAGAAGAAGTAGGAAAGTGGTGGAAATAAAAAAGAGGTGGTGTAGTAATGAGGGAGGTGTGGTCCAGATAGGTAAAATGCCCTATTCTGTGATGCGGTAAGGCAGTACATCAGGGATATGCAATTAACGGACCTCCAGCTGTTGCAGAACTACAAGTCCCATGTGGCATAGCAAGACTCTGACAGCCACAAGCATGACACCCAGAAGCAGAGTCATGATGGGACTTGTAGTTTTGCAATAGCTGGAGGTCCGCTAATTGCATATCCCTGCAGAAAATGATGGGATATGAAGTTCCTGGAAGGTCACATGATTATACAAAATGTCAGACCTCAGAAAGCATTTTACCATTTTGAAATGGAGTTGAAAATTCAAAACTTCCATTGACTGGGTAACTGAGAGATAAGCACATCGGGATGGCTTGGACAGAAAATACGTTTGAAAAGGCTTCTATTTACTCTGAAAAGAGAGCCCGTAGCTGACAGCAAAGCGATAAGTGTAGGGCGGACATGACGGGGTTAACAGGAGGACAGCAGAAAGAATGGGGGAAGGACGTAGGTGCCGAGGGGGCGGGGACAGAGAAGAGTCAATATAGTCTCCCGGAGCATGCTGGGAGTCAACAGAAGAAGGAAGAAAAGTTCCCACCCTCCCTCCCTACTTGATGGCGGTGGTTGGTTTTGCATAGATTGTACGGGGGTATGGGGGTTGTTTTTTCTTTCTTTCTTCCAGGTTCCTGGATGGTGGATGTCGTGGCAGAATGGCGGGTTTTTGGTCGGTGCAGGCGAAGGAGATATGGCAAATGGTTCAGGAACTATCGCTGGATTGGATCCTGATGGTGGTTTCCGGCTAACGGAGGTTAGACGGAAAGTGGTATGGGGCACTGCGGCCAGCGTTTGTCTTTGAGCCTGCTTGTCGGCTTGAGGCCCATTATTACGCTGGGAGATGGACCGCAGTGTCAAGTTGGTCATGGTTTTAGATGTTTGGTGATAATTGCCTGCACAGACCAATGCCATGCAGTGGTTGCTACTCAGTAGTTACATGGGGATATTGTTTGTTATTGTTTGTTATTGTTAAAAAAATTTTTATTTTTGAGAGTACATATTTTCATACAGAGTTTTTTCCCCTATTGGAATTTATTTGTTTAAATTTGTTTTAAAAAATAATAAATGCAGGCTGCTACGGCCTTTCTTACTCCAACCAGTGTGGTGTCAATTTTAATGGGATATAAGGTGAGGTTGGGGTTTTTTCTGGAAGCGGCATATCTGGTATACCACAGTCAAGAGAAATTCTGTCTGAATTCTATGAATTCTGTTGGGGCTTTACTGCAATCCAAGCAAATTGAATAACATGGAGTGGCATTCTTAAGCAGCAAAAAAAGCTCAAAAAAAGACGCTGTTAAAACATCCGTGTGTACATGGGCGTCCACAGAACTTTTTTCAGGGGGGGGGCATAATTTTAGGGTCACCCATGCGCCGCTCCCTTTTCGACAATGTCATTATCACATTATCATGGTCAGAGACTGCAGACTTAGTACATTCCCTAGGATAAGTAATGGATAATGGCCAACAGGCCCTCTTACCGGACCCAGTGAAACAACACCAGTGATCCCTCCGGCTGGACAATCGCTCACTCGTCCCGGGGGCGACTCTTGTCAGTAGTGTAGCATGTCTGTATCCTGGCAGTGACTCATTATTTCTCTCTCTGGTGGTGCTGAACAGCATGGTTCTCTCCAGAGTGCTGAACAGCATGGCTCTCTCTGGTGGTGCTGAACAGCATGGCTCTCTCTGGTGGTGCTGAACAGCATGGTTCTCTCTGGTGATGCTGGACAGCATGGTTCTCTCTGGTGGTGCTGGACAGCATGGCACTCTCTGGTGGTGCTGAACAGCATGGTTCTCTCTGGTGGTGCTGAACAGCATGGTTCTCTCTGGTGGTGCTGAACAGCATGGCTCTCTCTGGTGGTGCTGGGCAGCATGGTTTTCTCTGGTGGTGCTGGACAGCATGGTTCTCTCTGGTGGTGCTGGACAGCATGGTTCTCTCTGGTGGTGCTGGACAGCATGGCTCTCTCTGGTGGCGTGGGGCATTGTAGTTTTCTCTCTGTTGGCGCTGGGCAGCGTGGCTCTCTCTCTCTCTCTGGCTTCTGCCCAGCACAATCCTTGTTCATTTTGCTGTAGCGCACTCTCCCTCAGCTTTTTTCCCAGGCTACGGTCTCTCAATCTCTCTCTTGATCGAGCTGTATCCTCCTCCCTGTGGAAAATGGGGCCGCCAATCTTTGGGACTACATGTCCCATGATTCTCTCCTCTCCTAGTCTCCTTTGATTGGCCCTTAGTTATGGCCAATAGGGAAGAAACAGAGTGGGCAGGAAGCTGGACAAGGAACCTGGTGAGAGCCGTCATCTCTTCTCCCTGACAGAAGAAAGGGGGGGGGGGTGACCGGGGGAAACCTGATAGCACCGCCGCTGAGTTCTCTGCTGGACTGAGCACGGAAAAGAGCCTATACTGATAGGGGGGCTTGGCAGAACCTTGATGGTGTCACCCCACTGGCGGGTTGCACACAGGTGTGGGCTGAACGCACCCCAATAGCGATGGAACTGTGTTGAATTTAAGATCTCATCCCTGATTCCAGGGGGGGCACTTGACCCCCCTTGCCCCTACCTGCGGACGCCCATGCGTGTGTATGAGGCCTTACAATCCATAACACCACAAGCAGAGAATTCATGTTAGAGAACGGAAGCTGGCATCTGATTGTATAACAAAATTTGCAATACCTCCTGTTCCTCCATTTTTTTAGAACTAAGCCCCAGGGGTCATAATGTGTGCTTTGTTGGTATACAGACAAAAAAGTGTCATTGATAAATCGTTAAAACAAGTGGGCACTGGAAACCAAAGGGGAAAAATAGTTTCAAACGTGTTATGCAGTTAGGTAAACATTCCCTATTCTGTGATGTGGTAAGGCAGTGCATGATGGGATATGAAGTTCCTGGAAGGTCACATGATTATACTAAAAGTCAGACCTCAGAAAGCATTTTACCATTTTGAAATGGAGGTGAAAATTCAAACTTCCATGGACTGGGTAAGTGAGAGACAAGCACATTGGGATGGCTTGGACATCTATTAGCAGTGTTTGTACAGTGTATACTAGATTCTATGCAGCACAGACAAATTAGAAGTGCTCAGGTGGGATGCAGAGAATTAAAAAAAAATATGTTAGCAATCAACAAATTAGTTAATTAAGGCATGATTTATTAATGACAAATTAATTATACCTTATTTTGCAGTTCTATTAAGCTTGATGAGTATTTTTATTAATCACCACTGTGCTAATTGCAGACACATACAGAAGGAGCACTAATTATACATGCAAGCATATGCAAAAGAGCTGTAGCTGCTGAGATAGGCAGAATATTTGTGCTATTTTTCTAAGTTTTTCTTCATTTCCAAACTTTACAATTTTACTGATAATAAAGAATGGAAAGCAGCGTACTCAGTAGCTGCCTTCCAACAGCCATCAACAATGGATTACAGGTATAGCACTTCTTATCTTGTAATTTACAACCTCATCTATTATTTCTCATCATTCATTTTGTTAATGCCTATGTTAAGCCTAAGGCCCCTTTCACACGAACGATCCGTTCAGGCCCGCCTGTCAGTTTTTTAGGATGCTCCATAGAGGTCTATGGAGCGTCGGATGTCAGCGGTGACATGTCTGCTGACATCTGACCCGCTCCGATTCGAAAAAGTTTGACGGAGGAAAAAGCTATTTTTCCATCCGTCATCGGATCGGATCGGGTGCCGACGGACACTGCGGTCCGTAGTCATCCGATCTCCCATAGGGGAGAGCGGTGCTCTGACAGGTCCATCCCTGCGCAGTGTGCAGAGACGGACCTGTCATCTTCCTGCTCAGCGGAGATCGCTGATCCGCCCCGTGTGAAAGGACCCAAAGAATAAACATCTCTTATTTGCTCCCTCTATGTCTGTTATACACCATTGGAAGAGTTTTGTTATATCTGTTTGAGAAATGCAAAAAACCTGTTGATCTTCTGAGCAGTCTTGTATACTTTTCACACTTCCTGTATTATCCTCCTCAGAACCTCACCCCCTGCGCACACCCTGGGCATGCTCTGTGACTGCTGTGTCCCACAGCGGCCCTTTACCATGTGATCAGCTTTGTCCAATCAAGGCTGATCACTTGTAAATAGATTGCCAGTTATTGCCAGTCTTTTCCTCATGACCTGTGTCTGTGTGAGGACAGGAGAGCTGATACCTGGCAAAACTGTCAGAACATTGTTTATAATAAGGGCAGTGATCAAGCGTGCAATGATTATCATCCTTTCCAAAATAGAATTTAGTTATTTTTGTACTAATGAGGAAAGCTGAACTCAACGTGACCGATTATCAATTATGATAAGCAAATCAAATAAATCTCAAATTAGGCAAAATGTGATTATGTATTTTTAAAGCATTTTGGGTATGTCTAGTCTGTGTAAAAACCCATATTAATAAACATTGCCTGAATATGGTATGATTCTCCACAGATCAGATATATCCTCATACAAAAATATTCTTAAAAATCACATTTGCTAATTGCCAGATCACCCATCACTACACATCTTCCACGGTTCTGACTGTTCCAACCTGAAATCAGATCTGTCTGCCCAAGGATACCACACTTTGAATATCGCTGCTCTTGAACTGTCATATTAAATATGTCTGTTAATGTCTTATGTATGAACATCACAGCCAGTCTCACTGCCAATTTCATTTTAAATCTCCAGTCAAACAAGTCACTGCCTATGTTAGAAGAAGATCTTCTAAATTATTTATAAATGCCTATTCCCAAAGGAATAATTAAGTAGATTAATTAATAGAAAGTGACTTATTCGGTACATTAATGGATTAAGCCTCTTACGTCTTCCACTGCATTACCAGAGATACAGAAAGCACAGCAGCCATCAAAGTAGGGCAGCAATACCAGGGCAGACAGCATATGGTAACCAGTATACAACACAGATCAATGAGTCAGTGGTGTGTGGAAATCTCAGTGTCTCAGATAAAGAATACCTAATGCTTATGTTATATGCCACCCTACTGCCAAATTATAGACACAATCCGAGACTGGTCTTTTTAGGAAACCCAAACAATCACACTGGTAGCTTATTGCAGGGTATAATTTGGGGATGTTATTAAACTTTAATGGGTTATTTCTAGATTATACAGCCTCTGGCACTTTTGGGTGAAGCAGAATGACATCTGCCAAAATCCACTTTTTTATTAACATAACAAAACAATTTATTTCAGACGCCAGAAGGGGTACCCTGCTACTGTAATAGTATTCAAACATAGACTAAATGTAGATGGCTTCCATTCTCCATTGCGATCCTGTTGGATTTATCTTTTTATCACAAAGAATGCAATAGAGCATACAAAGTTGTATGGGAACAACAAAAACTCCAAGATAGACAGGAATAGTCACAGGAATAGAGCAGGGAGATCTTACTGTTGGAATATACAGTGCATCTAAGCCAGGGCTTCGGAAACCATGATCCACCTAGCTAAACACAGCTTTGGAGGAACTTAGCCTTAAATTATTTTACCAATACAGAAATAAATACAGAATCCAGGAATAAATATTAAGGGCCAATGTCGATGGGGTTTGGTCTTGTGTTGATGACATCATTTTGAGATGCTTCTGAGATAATTCATAATTCACTGACAGGTGCATCTGACCTACAGTTGGCCTTCCTCTGCCCTGCATTTGACTTGCTTTCAGCTGACTTAGAATTCCTTTAAACTAGTATGGCCATATAATATCCACATGATATGAACTAAAGCCCACAGGCCCTAAATGCCTTGAAAGCCCTTTAGCAGGCCATACATAGTTCATTAGGAATCATCCAAAATTTGATCAGTGAGTAGCCCTGTTAGCACTACTCTACCTGAGATCCTTCAATTGCCATTTGAAGAATCAAAGGAGTCAGGTGGAAAGTTGCTGGCCCAACAGTGGCTGTATCCAATCGAGTATCCTGACCGCTAGCAGGACATTCATCCATCCATGCTGTTTAATGTTGATAAAGGAATTTGTTTGATTTCTTTCATTCTGCCCCAAAAGTTGTATGACCAGCTTATTTTTATTCATTTAATTTTTATTAGCAAAAAAACATTTTATTTTAGTTGGTATAGTTAGCATTTGATGACAAATAGCTAATTACAAGCTTAAACCTGCATGTTTGGTGCCCCTTATGAAAATCAATTTAGGCACCATGAAATATTTTCAGACCGCCACTTTTAGACTATGAGGTCCTCACGGCAATTCCATTCACTTATAAGGTGGACCACACTATGGTAAATAAAGTACAATATTCCCAATGTACATGTTTCTGAACCTGGTTGTGGGTATAGATGGGTGCTGTAGCGTCCATGGGTTGGAACAGAGAATGTTCAACCTGGTGTGCTGGTGACATACTTCACACTCCTTGTTCTATTTATGACTTGCCAACACATTTGGCGAGCAGTGAATTTGCTTGTTTAATATTAAAATTATTAACAACACGGTGTTGCTTAGATGTTGAATTTAAAAGATTTGCTAATATATATCTATATATATCTTATCTTTCACTTATAGTGATGTACTATGAATTTATGAAAACAACCCATTGTCAACATTTCACTTTGCACACTGAATGAAGCAAAATGAAGAATTACAGAATACATATATGAATATGGCAGAGATACACTTAAAGTGTTATTAAACCCAGGACCCTGCATTCACTATATCTGGTCCCCCACAGTACACAGAACATGGAAATGCAATTACGTTAGTAAATATAAACTGCTAAATACCTTTTCTCATTAACAGTATATGGCAGTCTTGTGACTTCTATCAGTGTCTGGTTAAAGCTTGTAGGAGGAGTTTTCATTCTACTCTGACTGTCCTATGAGGCTGCAGGACCCCTGACCAAACAGAGTCTGTTTGGTCAGTGCTGATTGGCCCTGTTAGGATCACATGCACCCTCTCAAGAAAAAAAAATCTCTTTAGCACTACACACCAAACTGAGCATGTGTAGAGTGATTCCAAAGGCTCTATCTTATCAGGAGATGGATTGGGGACAGTGCAAGAAGGGGAGGATCAGAGTAGACAGGATCAAACAGCCTTTTTACACAATGTAGAGGATTACCCCCTTATGCCGCGTACACACGTATCAGACTATCCGGCGGACTTAGTCTGGCGGACAAACCGCCAGACTGTCCGCCGGACTTTCCGAACGAGCTACCTGCCCACACACGGCACTTTTGCGGCAAACTTTTCAGATGAACGGACTCGCCCACACATGGAGGAAAGTCCATTCATTTTGAGCGCGGCTCCAGGTAGCCGGGACCAGCAAAGGAGGCGGCCCTGGCCCCGTCACCTGGTATGGACTTAAAGGGGGATCCCTACGCCGAAAACGGCGTGGGGGTCCGCCCAGAGTCCATATTAGACCCTTATCCGAGCACGCTATCTGGCCAGCCAGGAAAGGGGGTGGGGACGAACGAGCACCCCCGCCCTCCTGAGCCATACCAGGCCGCGTGCCCTCAACATGACTAGCACACACACATATTACTAAACCCACAACAGTAAAATCAGTCTGTATATGCAGTAAAGCATGCTTGTTATACTCATTGTGGTGCCTAAAGCCACGTACACACGATCAAACAATCCGGTGGACTCGCATTTCGGAGGACAATCCTGCCGTGTGTGTGCTAGTCCGGCGGACAGATTGATGTGCAAAACTACAATTTTAGTCCGCCGGACTTTTGGGTAAAAAAAGTCCGCCGGAGCCCACACACTTTTCCACCGGATTGTTTGATCGTGTGTCCTTGGCTTTAGGCACCACGATGAGTATAACAAGCATGCTTTACTGCATATACAGACTGATTTTACTGTTGTGGGTTTAGTAACACTTAAGTAACTAACAAAAGTACTTATGGCTACTACAATAACAATATTTATACTGCTACTTCTACTATTACCACTGCTATGAAAATGCTAGCAGTGTTAATTCAATAAATAGATGCATCGTTATAATAATTAAGTCAGGTTCATAATGTTAAAATTAACTAAAAAAAATATTCTTCAGAATTAAAGGAGGCAAATAAAAAACTACCGTATTTATCGGCGTATAACACGCGCCGGCGTATAACACGCACCCCAAGTTTAGGAGGGAAGTTTAAGGAAAAAAACTTTTAGGAAGCAAGTTTAAGGAAAAAACCTTACATTTTAAATGCCCATCAATGTAGCCTTCAACTGTCCCCCTGCAGCCCTACACTGTTCTCCTGCAGCCTTCCACTGTCCCCCTGCAGCCCTACACTGTTCTCCTGCAGCCTTCCACTGTCCCCCTGCAGCCCTACACTGTTCTCCTGCAGCCCTACACTGTTCTCCTGCAGCCCTACACTGTTCTCCTGCAGCCTTACACTGTCCCCCTGCAGCCCTACACTGTCCCCCTGCAGCCTTCCACAAAATTGCAGTATGGTTAGTTTTAAATTTACCGCCACCGCCGCCATCTTCGGCTCCTCCCGCCACGATCTTTGGCTCCTCCCGCCACCGCCGTCGAGATCTTCGGCTCCTCCCGCTGCCACCGTCGAGATCTTCGGCTCCTCCCGCCGATGACATAGACCGAGCCGAGCTGAGGGTACTCGGCTACTCGGCTCTGCTCGCAGTAACGCCCCGTAAAGGCTAGGAGGCGGGACTGGGCGTGACTGAGAGCGGAGCCGAGTACACAGTACACTCGGCTCAGCTTGGTAAATGTCGGTGGCGCTCCACAGAGTGCAGATCGGCAGATCGGCGGGGGGATCGGCGTATAACACGCACCCATGATTTACCCCCGATTTTAAGGGGAAAAAAGTGCGTGTTATATGTCGATAAATACGGTAATTGTCAACCAAAACTCAGTTACATATTAAGCATTTATTTGGCTCCATCGCTGAATAAATTGTCCCTCCCCCCACCCCTAATATCTTGTTTACAGTATGCCTTTCATGGTAAGGGTACCCACCTACTGAAATTGAAATACCCCCTGGTGAATGTATGAAGCTGCTTCTGACCTCATGTGCTTCTCCAACCATGGCATCTTGTACATTTAAATCCTAAATCCTCTAGCAACCTTCCTCTATTTTTCCAATTTCCAAACCCTGCTTTTAGATTTCAGCTTTTTTTTAACACAATACAGTTGTGCTCATAAGTTTACATACCCTGGCAGAATTTATGATTTCTTGGCCATTTTTCAGAGAATATGAATGATAACACAAAAACTTTTCTTTCACTCATGGTTAGTGTTTGGCTGAAGCCATTTGTTATCAATCAACTGTGTTTATTCTTTTTAAATCATAATGACAACAGAAACTGCCGAAATGACCCTGATCAAAATTGACATAACCTGCTGATTTTGGTCTGATAACATGCACACAAGTTGACTCAAAGGAGTTTGAGTGGCTATTAAAGGTAACCATCCTCACCTGTAATCTGTTTGCTTGTAATTAGTGTGTGTATAAAAGGGTCAATGGGGGTTATTTACTAAAGGAAAATCCACTTTGCACTGCAAGTGCACTTGGAAGTAAAGTTGCTGTAGATCTGAGGGGGGCATGCAAGTAAAATAAAAAAAAGCATTTTAGCTTTCACATGATTGGATGATAACATCAGCAGAGCTTCCACTCATTTCAGACCTACCCCTTAGATTTAGAGCAACTGCCGTGCAGTGCAAAGTGGAGTTGCCTTACATAATTAACCTCCAATGGACTTCTGACAGACCTTTGCATCTCTCATTCAGTACTGCACTGATGTTTCTGGATTCTGGAGTCATGTGGAAAGCAATAGAATTGTCAAAGGATCTATGGGAAAAGGTAGTTGAACTGTATAAAACAGGAAAGGGATATAAAAAGATATCCAAGGAATTGAGAATGCCAATCAGCAGTGTTCAAACTCTAATCAAGAATTGGAAAATGAGGGATTCTGTTGAAACCAAACCACAGGCAGGTAGACCAACTCAAATTTCAGCCACAACTGCCAGGAAATATGTTCGGGATGTGAAGAAAAATCCACAAAAAACTTCAGGTGAAATACAGGACTCTCTGAAAACATGTGGTGTGGCTGTTTCAAGATGCATAATAAGGAGGCACTTGAAGAAAGATGGGCACCATTGTCGAGTTGCCAGAAGAAAGCCATTAATACACAAATGCCGCAAAGTATCCAGCTTACAATATGCCAAACAGCACAGAGACAAACCTTAAACCTTCTGGCACAAAGGCATTTGAAGTGATGAGACCAAATTGAGCTTTTTTGGCCACAACCATAAACACTACATTTGGAGAGGAGACAACAAGGCCTATGATGAAAGGTACACCATTCCTACTGTGAAACACGGAGGTGGATCGCTGATGTTTTGGGGATGTGTGAGCTACAAAGGCAAAGGAAATTTGGTAAAAATGAATGGCAAGATGAATGCAGTATGTTATCAAAAAATACTGGAGGAACATTTGCATTCATCAGCCAGGAAACTGCGCATGGGACGTACTTGGACATTCCAACATGACAATAATCCAAAATACAAGGCCAAGTCGATCTGTCATTGGCTACAGCAGAATAAAGTGAAGGTTCTGGAGTGGCCATCTCAGTCTCCTGACCTCAATATCATTGAGCCACTCTGGGGAGATCTCAAATGTGCAGTTCATGCAAGACAGCCCAAGAATTTCCAGGAACTGGATGCTTTTTGCCAAGAGGAATGGACAGCTTTACCATCTGAGAAAATAAAGAGCCTCATCCACAAATATCACAAACGACTTCAAGCTCTCATTAATGTTAAAGGGGGCAATACACAGTATTAAGAACTGGTGTATGTAAATTTTTGATCAGGGTCATTTGGGTAATTTCTGTTGTGATTATGATTTAAAAAGTTTGATAATATATGGCTTCAGCAAAACACTAACAATGAGTGAAAGACATTTTTTTTTGTTATTCATATTCTCTGAAAAATGGCCAAAAAATCATAAATACTGTAAACTTATGAGCACAACTGTATGTGTGAATACTGGGTAAATCTTTTTTGAAAAAAATGTATAAATACATAAACCACAATTAGACCCATGCACATGCAGTAATGGTATCCTTTATAGCAGCTTAGGTGGTGATGTTTTTAAAAAAACAAATATTGGAATTTCTAATGTTTAGCACAGAAATACAAACAAAAGAAAAACGAACAGACATAAGTATAATGCACGTAAGTACAAATGACCCTTTCCAATATAAAGGGTTGTAATTCTTTAATCAACCCCTTGCAACCCCTAACATATTGCCCAAATTTCAGTTTTACATGCCAAGCAAGGTAAAACCCAGGTCTGAATATTGTGAAGAGTCATGACAAATTACTAATACAATTTTCTAAAATGTCAAATGTAAAATTGTGAACTATAAAATATAATCTGATTGTGACACTAATACCAGGACTTTGTGTGCTGTATAGTGCCGGGACAAGGTCATCCAGTGTCCAGGGCGAAGATTGAAAATTGTGCCCCCCTCCCTGCCTATCATCCCCACCAAACCCTCACAACCCCATGTTGGATAGAGAAGGGGACAAGGACAATACATCGGCACATGTCAAATGCTAGTAATGTTTGCAGCATGAAATTAAATAGTACCAATATTTATGGTACACTGCAGCAAAATGAAAGGTTTAACATTTGTGTACAAATATAATGTTAACAGTGACAAATTATCTTGGAGTTGGTAGTTTACTGAAAGGAAAAAAATGTCCCTGAGTTAATGGTTTCATTGAAATTAAAAAATGTACCTGAATCGATGGTGTGACTGGAAATAAAGTCCCATGCGTCAGTGGTGTCACTGGGAGGAAATTGTCCCTGAATCAGTGGTGGAAGAAATACCATCACAAGGATCCATCCCCTAGTACAGAGCTGTTCCCTGAACCTCTAAAATTTGTCCCAACTACAAAATTCTTCTATCCCCACCAGTACAAATCTCTCACAATCCCTGAACCTCTCAATCCCCCCACTACAAAATTATCTCTCCCCCCATCCCAGTACAGAGCTCTTCTACCCCCAGCTACTTACACAGTTCTCAGTGTAGGAGCCACTCTGTCACTTGTTATTGTTAACACAGAAGCCAGCATAGGAATTTGGCTTCTGTTTTTAGAACAATAACAGCAATGAGCACAGTGCTAGTGCTGGAGGTGGCAGTACTGAGTATCACCCTGTTCTGCCTTACCACCAGGAGTAACGCTGCAGTCACTCTTATAAAATTATATATATATATATATATATATATATATATATATATATATATATATATATATATATGATTAATACTGTTGCGCACAACCTTGCCAGAAGAACTAAATCACATTTTCTAGAAAGCTGCTCACATATAAAAGTGTTCTCTGCACTCAAGCATAAAAATAAAGGGGGGGGGGGGTGTTTTATGTGGCGCTAACTATAATACAGCTACATGTGTATACCCTAAAACAATATAAATAATTCAAATTACAAAAATAGTAATACAGTGCATACAAATGTGCAAACAGTGCCAAACAATAAAGTGCATAGAAGTATCCGTATTAAAGTGCAAGAAGATGTATGTCAATATGCTAAATAACATCAAACAATCAATCCATGCAAATAGTGTAAAATAGTGTATATAGCAAAAATATGATCATGCTAAAAATTAAATTAAATCAATAAAAAATATCCGGTGAAAAGTGCAAATGCAAAAATAGTCCACTCAAAAAATATGTGCAATCCGTCCAAACAGCTGATGATAATCGTGCAATGTGAGCAATAAAGTGCAATCTACACCCTGTCTTCCAGGCTTCAGTGCTTAACGTGCACCCCTTATTTCCCCCAGCCTCTCACCTCTAATAAAGGTCCCTATGGACCGGATACCGCTTAGGGGCTGGTTGGTACACAATCTTCCACCTCTTATAAGTACACCTCCGGGACATAAACTCAGTTCCGCCAATATCCACACTCCGGTTTCATATATAAGAGAATAAGGGGGCCGCCAATGTGTAGTAAAGTTAATCCACTTTATTAATAAGAAATATCCACACTTACATTGAAAAGTAGAAATACAGATGTAAATACTGGTGCTTCCGGTCTCGGCCGCGACCGGAAGTGACGATTGACACCTAGACTCCTCCCTGGCGCGTTGCGTCACATATCACGTGACTTTCTCAAAGGGTGACAGGTTCTCAAACTGTGACAGGTGACTTTACAAACCACAAACAATACCATTGCTGATGCAATTTTTTTGTGCTTATTATTATTTCCAAATAATCATAATTTGAACCCACAAAATGTGATATGTGTACCAACATCAGAAATTAAAATGTAATTCCCAAAAATTTGAGGGTAACATCACGATTCTACACAGACCCACAAAGAACCACCAAATATCACAGAATACACGAAGAAGAATAACTCTTGAGTAATGTAATTCCATCACCTGTATTTCCAAAGGAATGCGGTATTTATGTGTAGGAGGTTTCCACATGTGGCAGCTCTGTGGCTTGGAGGTTAGAACTTGTGCTTAGCATCTCTGCATGTCTGGGCTCAAATCCCAAACATGCTGCTTCATGTAGAGAAGTTGTCTCATCTCCCCAGTCTTAAATCGATGTCTAAATGTAGTATTTATGCGTAGGAGGGTTCCACTACCATTGTAAATCTTGCCAGATACACTATCTAGCCAAAAGTATTATGACACCTACCTTTACATGCACATGAACTTTAATGACAGCCCAGTCTTAGTCCATAGAGTTAAAAGTTGATTTGGCCCATCCTTTGCAGCTAGAAGGGCTAGGAAGGCTGTCTACAAGGTTTAGTGTGTCTTTGGGAATTTTTGACCATTCTTCCAGAAGTGCAATTGTGAGGCCAGGCACTGATGTTTGATGAGAAGGCCTGGTTCACAGTCTCTGCTCTAATTCAGCCAAAAGGTGTTCTATTGGGTTCGTGTCAGGGACTGGACTCTGTGCAGGCCAGTCAAGTTCCTCCACCCCAAACTTGCTCACCCATGTCTTTATGGACTTTGCTTTGTGCACTGGTGTGCAGTTATGTTGGAACAGGAACAATAAAGTCCACCCCCAAACTGTTCCCACAAAGTTGGGAGCATGAAATTGTCCAAAATATCATGGTATGCTGATGCGTTAAGAGTTCCCTTCACTGGAACTAAGAGGCCAAGCCCAATTCCTGTAAAACAACCCCACATCATAATCCTCCCTCCACGAAATGATTTGGACCAGTGCAAGACATGGATGAGTGAGTTTGAGGTGGAGGAACTTGAATTGAATGTGTATGCAAATGGACTTCGATCTTTGGCTAGGGTTGCCACCTCATCCCTTTAAAACAGAACACATATTAAAGTGGAAGTAAACCCATGGATTTAAACAGTTAAAAAAAAGGCATGCCGGGAATGCAAAACTGCACATTGGCTGTCCTCTCAGCCAAACTATCAAACCATCCAATGGCTGGTGTCATAACGAATCACATGTGCAGCACCATAGCAGTTGAAGATTAAACAGAGGCAAAGATGGCAGCTTCCTTGGCTGAAAACGATAGGGGAGTTTACTTCCACTTTAATTACACATGTTCTGTGACAGATTAAGGTGGTAATTAAACTCACTTGGGGCCTTATCTGCATTAAATTAGCCTCAGAACCCGTGTAATTCATATGCTTTCGGGTTTAAAGGGATGAGGTGGCAACCCTATCTTTGGCCTGTAGTTGGAGATTTGATGCACATAGCCAAGGGCTAACACAGTTGCAAATAGTATTATGTGTTCCTGCTCATCAGGTTCAATCACTTTAGGCATACATGAAGAGACAGATTGAAAGATACTAGTGAGCTTGTACTTCTATTGGGCGTGTGTCAGTGTGCTAATAATACAACCTATCTCATATAAAGGACCGCAGTGGTGGTGGGGGTTGATTTAGCCTGAGAAGGCTAGGTTTTTTGCTGTGATTTGTGGGGTAGAAGGAATGATATTGTGCATGTTGACAAACGTCCAACTAAGGCCGCGTACACACGGGCGGATTGTCTGCCCAACTTAGTCCGCTGAACCGTGTTTCAGCGGACAATCCGCTCGTGTGTGGGCTTCAGCTGACTTTTTCAGCGGACAGTCTGACGGACTAAGTCTTTTGGAATTTCCGTAATTTTGTCCGTCCAAACTTGGTTTCAGCGGACAGTCCGCTCGTGAGTAGGCAAGTTGGACGGACTAAGTATGACGCATGCCCAGAAAGGATTTACAGGGCGGACAGGGCGGAAGCACTCGGTCTTGTAAAACTAGTGTTCGTATTGAAGCTAGCATATTCGTCATGCTGCTAATTTTGTGGTTTTTTAATATAGCCCGTTCTTTTCTTCTTCGTAATGCAAGAAAAGTGAAGTAGCTTTGCTGCTTATATTCACACAGTTATACCAAATGTTTTTATTCATCCTCATCCTATGATTAATCTTCCAATTATAGAAAAATATATTAAAAAATAATTAAAAAAAAAACCCCCAAAAAAAATCAAAAAAAAAAAAAAAAAAATATATATATATATATATATATATATATACATATATATTTTAAAAAAAATTATAGAATTTATCTATTACTATATATTTTTTGGAACTACTATTGTCAGTAAATTTTTTATTTATTTTTTTGTGGGGGGGGGGGGGTGGTGGGGGGTTTGAAACAAGATGGACTTGCATTTTTTTTGGCCAAGCAGGACTATGTAAGTAGAGATAGATAGATAGATAGATAGATAGCTAGATAGATAGATAGATAGATAGATAGATAGATAGATAGATAGATAGATAGATAGATAGATAGATAGATAGATAGATAGATAGATAGATACCCAAACCAGCATGTTAGCTTACACATGATTGCATGTTCAAAATCAGCAGAGCTTACCCTCATTTCAAATGTTAAGCCTCAAATTTACAATAATAATAATAACCCCCAGAGTATTTTGACATGTACCTGCCTACTCACAAATAAACTCTGTTTTTTCAGCCAAAAAAAAAAACATACAATATTTTTTGAAATAATAAATATTTATTTTTCGTCAGAACAAAACTAAATCAAGAGGGAGGCAACACTGGAGACAATTTTGACGTTTGTGAAGCCTTTTGTCCCCCAGGCACACATCAAGTGAGTGGCCACCAAAATTCAGAACCTGTGTAACATGTAAATAGGGAGCACAACATGGTCCTAGAATCCCAAAGACCAGGAACAGCAGCAGATGAGATCTATGTCCCCAGACTGTGGTACTACAACAGCCTGCGTCTTCTTTCAGAGCAGACTGAAGCCAGGCAGTCACTTCCGACTCTTCCGTCTAGCCTTCCCTCCACGCTTCGCTGGAGGCTGTGCCTCTGGTGGTGGACTTGTGGTAGGAGGAGGAGGAGGAGGAGGAGGAGCAGTAGGGTCTGCGTTATACAGTTTGGTGGTCGGTGTTAGCTCCCCCCTCAGACCCCGTTGAATGGCATAAAAAAAAATGGCTTCGCACAAGTTGCGCTGTGCTTTTTCCATTTCTAGTAACTTACTATCCAAATAAGTACCGTAGGCCTCCTCAGGATTGGGGGGTTTGCTCAGCACTTGGGTGGCTTGGCGTATAAGTGCCAAGGACTCCTCCTCTGTACGTGTCATCCTCCTGGGCCTTTTGCTGGCTAGGCGGAGGGGAGGGACCTGGCTTTCGGTCCGACTCCTGCTGGGTCCAGCTAGCTCCTGCGTGTGGCTGGTCTCCTCCTCCATACCACTGGTCCCGGCCTCCTCCTGGGTGAGCTCATCCTGTGTAAAAAAACTAAGAAATCAATAAATAAAATATGTCTATATTTTGAAATCATCAATCACTGACAATTTTACAGTTCTCACTTGCAAATACATTTGTCTTGAAATACAAAAGGCTATCATTTTGACACTATCATTTTTCCATCAGTTCACCAAGATTTGAGCCACATTTGTGGAAACTACTGTATCCTTCTATCTAATTTAATTTGTGATGAAATCCTAGATTTGGAAGAAATTCAAACATTGAACTTTACATCATTAATATTTGAACAATCCTAACTTTAGAAACTAAAATATACCTGGCTCCAGCTGGGCGCATCAACTTCGTCCAGCAAGGAAGGGTCTGGATCTTCCAGGGATGGCTCACCTGTCATAATACCACAGCCTAGGTACATAGACCTGACCTGCTGCTGATCCTGATGTTTGGGACTCTAGGATCTTTTTGCGCTCCCGCCTATACACGCTACGCAGGTTCTGAATTTTGTTGCTCACAAAGTCAGTGTCTGCCTGGGGGAGTCGGGTTTTCACAAACGCCAAAACTGTCTCCAGTGTCTTCCTCCGGCCAGGACGGCTAGAATATTGTGGGTGTTTGGAATCCCAAAGGCTCCTGTGTGATTCTATTAGATCAATAAATGTGGAGAGGAAGGCCTCCTCCTTAAAGGGGTCTGGGTTATACTTTTGCATTTTGATTTCTGAAAAACAAAATAAAAAAATAAATAAATACTAAAAAAAAAAAAAAAAAAAATGTCAGACCAAATGCACACTATTTATATTGTGACAATGTAGGCGAGACACACACTACCACACACGCTACCCCCCCACACACACACACTACCCCCCCCACACACACACTACCCCCACACACTACCCCACACACACACACACACTACCCCCACACACTACCCACCCCCCCCCCCCCACACACAACACACACACACACACACACACACACACACACACACACACACACACACTACCCCCCCCACACACACACTACCCCCCACACACACACACACTACCCCCACACACTACCCACCCACCCCCCCCACACACACACACACACACACACACACTACCCCCACACACTACCCCCCCCACACACACACTACCCCCCACACACACACACTACCCCCCACACACACACACTACCCCCCACACACACACACTACCCCCCCACATACACACACTACCCCCACACACTACCCCCCACACACACACACACACACTACCCCCCACACACACACTACCCCCCCATACACCCACACACACACACACACACACACACACTACCCCCCCCCCCATACACCCACCCCCACACTACCACACAAAACACCAACCCCACTCAACCACCAACCCACATAAAAATCAATTAACCATCAATAAGGCTAAATTTTCACTATACACATTCCTAACGCAGGCTTAAAATTAAAATAAAATAAAACGATAACTATCTTACCGTCGCGTGTAGCACTCGCTGCTTCCGTTCGGACAAGCGTACGGCCTCGCGGTAACGCTTTATATACAGCGCATGCGTTCAAGCTCCGCCTGCGTCGCCCGCCCCTGACGTTCCGTGTGACCGTATTTCCCCGCCCCTTTTACCCTCGTTCCGCTGTGGGAGATTGATAGGTGAAAATGGCGGACGTAAATTCAATGAGCAGCGCGGAGGAAAGCCCTGAACCCCATGCTTCCGGAGCAAGGAAGAGATATAAGGCCACAAACATGGCCTTTGAAGAGATGGTGGCTATATTGAGAAGGGAGGACTATGATGGGGATAATGGGCCGTACCCCAAACCCAATATCCACAAAAGCAGCATCATGGACATGGTCGTCACAACTTTGCAGAGCAAATTTGGGTTACGAAGAGGCAAGGACCAGCTCCGGAAACGATGGTCCGACATCAAGTCCAGGGAGCCGGACCAATATCATCGCATCAAAAAGGCCCTGAAAAAAAGTGAGTAAACTCCGCGTTTATCGTGACTGTCGGACATAATCGTTTGTATAGGTATTATATGTAAATCTGGCGAATTTGATCGTAATCGTTCGTATAGGTATTGTATGTAAATCTGGCGAATTTGATCGTTCGTGTAGTTAATAGTTCATGTAATGAGCGCATATGGTTGTTCGTATATGTGGGCGTAAATAGCATGAATTTGTATATGGTGTAAATTTATCTGGTGTTGGATTAGATTTTAATTAGTTATTAATTTTTTTGTATTGTTCATGATAAACTGAATTTTCACACGCAATTTAGGATATACATTTTTAATAAAGTTTCATAAATTTATTCAGTGCAATGTAGTCTCAATAAAAAAATGAGATAGATAGATAGATAGATAGATAGATAGATAGATAGATAGATAGATAGATAGATAGATAAAATGCTGGTTCAACATCTGGACTGGGAATCATTTAGTGTAGTTTGGGACATCATTGAACATTTTTTGACATAATCACACACAGGTACTCCAGGGGATGATTCGAGTGTGTCCGTCTGTGAAACTTGGACAAAAGATATAAAGTATCACAGTTTGGTTAAAGGCTAGGTTCACATTGCTGCAATGTACGAGATCAAATGTGATTTGCACCGCACTGCAGTGCAAATCACATGTGATCTCTGTGTGATGCGATTTCAGCCATACATATAGTATGGCTGAATTCGCATCGCATCCGGCCCAAACTTGTACATGGCCCTTTTTTTAGTCCACAGCCGAATTGGATCACATGGGTGTTCACACCATGTGGTCCGATTCCTGTCCGAGTTTAAAGAGTGCACTGTGATATGAGAACTAATTTGGAGGTGTCAATAAAACTTTACACTGATACTCCCAGCAGGTCACATAGGGCATTGCGAACTGCCTCCGGGAGGCATGCGATGCGTGAAACCACAGTAGATTTGCAGCGTTCGCACATCGCAGCAGTCTGAACACAGCCTAACTAAAAAAAAATCATTTTAATGATGTATTAAACTAGGAGCTTGTAATAACCAGCTAATAATTGTACACCACTTCAAACCAATGTTTCATATTCCAATTTCTGAACTCAAATATCACTATGCTTAAAAGTATACCTTTTTTTGTTTGTTTTTTCATTCTCATAGGGGAACAAAGACTCAGACAAGAGGCGGAGCAGCCCAGGACCCCCCGACCTCACCAGCCTGATTGGGCAGTTAGCCCCAGCCCCGTGTCCGTGATGGAGCTGCCCAGCCCTGTGTCCCTGAGGGAGCAGCCAAGCCCAGTGTCCGAGCTGGATCAGCCCAGCCCAGGGCTAGATGTGGAGGAGGAAGAGGTGGTGGAGATACACACCCCACAAAGTGAGTGTCTGACAGCCCAGCTTAAGGTAAACAATTAATGGCTGTATATTTTAACCAATTTTTTATCTACACATGTTTTTAGGTGATGATCTGGTTGTGGATGGACAAGCCGCGGAGCCATTTTCCACAGACAGTGCCCAGAGGCTGATTGGGCAGATCATGGCCTGGAATGGCAGGATTGATTTCATGGAGAACAACATCCATGCCATGCAACACCAAATCCATGCCATGCAACATCAACTGGACACTATGAGGCAGGAAATGAAGAACATGATCAATGTTTTAGGGAGAATCTAAGCCCCTTTTCCCTAAAACAGAAGATCATGTTCTTCATTTCCTTGCTAAAAAGTTTTTAATGTTTTTAGAACATTGTTTTTAGAGGCCAAATTTTGAAGATGCACACGGTGTGTCAACATGTGCTATGTGCCATCAGAGGATCGCAATGGACACATTTGGTGTTTGCAAACCCT
Source organism: Lithobates pipiens (assembly GCF_037356315.1). Classification (NCBI taxonomy): domain Eukaryota; kingdom Metazoa; phylum Chordata; class Amphibia; order Anura; family Ranidae; genus Lithobates; species Lithobates pipiens. The sequence goes on along the minus strand of NW_027507787.1, from coordinate 37,839,346 downwards.
TCCTCATTCTAGTATGTGAGAGGAAGGGATTGCACCCACCAAACACGTCCATTGATCACTCATGATGGTACATAGCACATGTTGACATTACCAATTTTTGGTGTGCATCTTCAAAATTTGGCTTTACCCCTTGTTTTCTGTAAATAGTTAAAAATTTTATTTTATGTATTTTTTTTATAATTTTATTTTATATATATATATATAGATATATCTATATATTTATATGTTTCCAAAAAAAAAAAAAATTACCAAGAAAAAAACAAAAAACAAAAAGAAAAATATCTAAAAAAGAGGCACTGGTTGGAATGTGCACTATTAAAAATTCCAAAAAAAGATGTGTGTGTGTGTGTGTCTTCTTCTTTCAATACTCAATACCAGTTTGGGAAGTCATTTTGTGTTTTCTGTCACAAAGGGCCTTATTTACTATTGGCAAAAACCACTTTGCAATACAAATGCACTAGGACAGGAATATGCAATTAGTGGAAATCCAGCTGTTGCAGAACTACAAGTCCCATGAAGCATAGCAAGACTGACAGCCACAAGCATGAGACCCAGAGGCATGATTGACTTGTAGTTTTGCACAAGCTGGAGGTTGGCCAATTGCATATCCCTGAATTAGGAGAATGTAGGAGACAAGCAAACAAGAACCAAACTTAAATATTTGAACAGACAATACATATTTCAAGAAAAATAAATTTTTATTGCTCAGCTGGCATTGGAATAGCCCCCTACCATTAAAATAGCTGACATAGCGGTCACGCACCTCACGTGCTGTTTGGGGGGCTAAACCAGGAAGGGCATGATCCAGCCCTGTCAGTTCTGGAAATATTAGTCCGGCCTCAGGCCCAATAGGCTGCAGGTACTGGTTCCCTGAAAGTTTGCGGAGAAAATTGTGCAAAATGCAGCAGCACAGAATCACATAGTTCAGTTTATATTCTGCTAGGTTGATCGCTGTCAGTAACAGACGGAACCGGCTGGCCATAATGCCAAAGGCACTCTCCACAACCCTTCTTGCTCTGGCCAGCCGGTAATTAAAAACCCTCCTCTCCGGGGTGAGGGTCCTTTGGGGGAAGGGTTTCATAAGATGGTCACTCAGACCGAACGCTTCATCAGCTAGAAACACAAACGGTAGACCCTCCACATTCTCGGCATCTGATGGCAAGTCCAGGCCACCAGTGATGAGACGGTGGCAGAACTCGGTCTGCCTAAAGACTCCTCCGTCAGACATCTGGCCGTTCTTCCCCACATCCACATAAAGAAAGTCACATTGTGCTGACACCACCGCCATTAGCACCACACTATGGAACCCCTTATAATTCCAATAGTAGGATCCCGAATGGGGTGGGGGCACAATCCTCACATGTTTCCATGGGTGAGTAGGGTGGGGGGACTAATTAATGAGTATCCAATACCTGCAACCAATTTGAGTGGGGTGGGGGGACTAATTAATGAGTATCCAATACCTGCAACCAATTTGAGTGGGGTGGGGGGACTAATTAATGAGTATCCAATACCTGCAACCAATTTGAGTGGGGTGGGGGGACTAATTAATGAGTATCCAATACCTGCAACCAATTTGAGTGGGGTGGGGGGACTAATTAATGAGTATCCAATACCTGCAACCAATTAGAGTGGGGTGGGGGGACTAATTAATGAGTATCCAATACCTGCAACCAATTTGAGTGGGGTGGGGGGACTAATTAACCACTTCCCGACCAGCGCACCACGATGTACGTCGACAGAATGGCACGGGCAGGCATATTGGCGTACATGTACGTCCAATATTCGTTGCCGCCGTGCCATCGGGGGCGCGCCGCCGGCGGCGTGCTCCCGCGCTGGTCGGGACCCCCGTGAGTCCGGTCGCGGGACCCGCGGACTCGATCGCCGCGGGCATCCCCGCGATCGTCTCACGGAGCGGCCGAATGGAGGAAATGCTGTATAAACAACATTTTCCCATTCTGCCTAGCAACTAGTGACGCTGATCTCTGCTCCATGTGATTGGAGCAGAGATCAGTGTACACTAAATGACAGCCCAACCCCCCCACAGTTAGTAACACACCCCTAGGAACACTTAACCCCTACACTGCCACCCACTGGTTAACCCTTTCACTGCCAGTGTCATTTACACAGGAATCACTGCATTTATATAGCAGTGATTACTGTATAAATGACAATGGTCCCAAAAATGTGTCAAAAATGTCCGATGGGTCCCCCACAATGTCGCAGTCACAATAAAAATCGCAGATCGCCGCCATTACTAGTAAAAAAAAAAATAATAAAAAATTATTAATAAAAATGCTATAAAACTATCCCTATTTTGTAAACGCTATAACTTTTGCGCAAACCAATCAATAATCGCTTATTGCGATTTTTTTTACCAAAAATATGTAGAAGAATACGTATCGGCCTAAACTGAGGGAAAAAAATGTTTTTTTATATATTTTTGGGGGATATTTATTATTACAAAAAGTAAAAAATAATGCGTTTTTTTCAAAATTATCGCTCTATTTTTGTTTATAGCGCAAAAAATAAAAACCGCAGGGGTGATCAAATACCACCAAAAGAAAGCTCTATTTGTGGGAAAAAAAGGACGTTAATTTTGTTTGGAAGCCACGTCGCACGACCGCGCAATTGTCAGTTAAAGCGACGCAGTGCCGAATCGCAAAAAGTGGTCTGGTCTTTGACCAGCAAATTGGTCCGGTCTGAAAGTGGTTAATGAGTATCCAATACCTGCAACCAATTTGAGTGGGGTGGGGGGACTAATTAATGAGTATCCAATACCTGCAACCAATTTGAGTGGGGTGGGGGGACTAATTAATGAGTATCCAATACCTGCAACCAATTAGAGTGGGGTGGGGGGACTAATTAATGAGTATCCAATACCTGCAACCAATTTGAGTGGGGTGGGGGGACTAATTAATGAGTATCCAATACCTGCAACCAATTTGAGTGGGGTGGGGGGACTAATTAATGAGTATCCAATACCTGCAACCAATTTGAGTGGGGTGACTAATTAATGAGTTGACTATCCATATATATATATCTATATATACATATATATATATATATATATATATATATATATATATATATATCTATATCTATATCTATATGTACACACACACACACACACACACACAAAGGGTGTATACAAAGAGTATACAAAGGGTGGGGGGGCCAGTAAAATAGTACAATGGAGCTGACAATATGAATGTGGGTGTATAGGGGCCCAGGATTGAATGCTGAGGACGTTAGTGAAAGCAAATATGCACGTGGGACGCAAAAAGGTAAAAAGCTCAAAAAAAATGACACAAAAAAAAACCCAAAAAAAACAAAAAAAAAAAAACCATCAAAAAAAAAAAAAAATGCATGCATTCATATAAAGGGGACATTCACATTATATTCCTGTCATGGATATTAAAAGTCATGATGAAATGAATACAAACATACAATGCATATAACGCATATAATGCAATATTAAAAGAACAAACTTACCTTCATATATTCCTTCTGCAGGACCCGAATAATGGCAGAACAGGTCTCTGGAATAATGATCCCCAGAGCCTGGGGGGAGATGCCTGTCGAGAACTTGAGGTCCTGAAGGCTTCTCCCTGTCGCCAAGTAGCGCAACGTGGCGACGAGCCTCTGCTCCGGAGTGATGGCTTGCCGCATGCAGGTATCCTGCCTGCTGATATAAGGGGTCAGCAAAGCCAGCAGACGGTGAAAAACGGGGTCCGTCATCCTGAGATAATTCCTGAAATCATCAGGATTATTCTCACGGATCTCACGGAGTAAAGGCATCTGCGAGAATTGGTCACGCTGGCGCAACCAATTCTTTGTCCATGAACTCCTCCTCACCCTGTTCACAGACTGGGCTCGGGTCAAAGTATTAACCCCAACACCAAGCCCCAATATAGCACAAACTCGTTCCCGAGTACGTCCACTCTCCATGGCTTTGAAACGGTCGGCTGGACAAACAAGCTCAACTGAACGCACTGAAGAACAGCCAGACCTATGAAGAACGACCTGAAACCCAGAAACGAGCGGACCAGAAGCGCCTAATAACAGGTACAACTGATCCACGCGTACCGAAAGACAGATACAAACCTCACAGGTAGACTGCGCCGCAGTGAACGGACAAATTAAGCTGAAGTCTGAAAAGCGCGAATCGTCTCTAACCAAACTTCTACTAATGCAAAGTCAGCAGAAGGAGCCCAAAGGGTGCTTTGCTGTGTCTTGGACTTCCTATTTCTAGTCCCGTCGTATGTGCCGTACGTCATCGCGCAAGCTTTCAGCGGACTGTCTGTTCGTCGTGTGTGGTCAAGTCTGTTCATTCAAAATTAGGACGGACTGTCTGTCGGATTGTCTGACGAACTTAGTTGGCCAGACAATCCGCCCGTGTGTACGCGGCCTCAGGCTGTTTGTTTGCTGAAATTCTTGTGTAGTTTTTCCATTAAAAGTGGATTTATGTGGCCATGCTGTCAATGTTGCGTGTATATTGTTCCTGTCTGACCATGCAAACATGGTTTGGGAGCATGTGCTGACTAGGGATGAGCCGAACACCCCCCAGTTCGGTTTGCATCAGAACTTGCGAACAGGCAATAAATTAGTTCGAACATCCGAACACCGTTAAAGTCTATGGGACTCGAACATGAAAAATCTAAAGTGCTAATTTTAAAGGTTTATATGCAAGTTATTGTCATAAAAAGTGTTTGGGGACCTGGGTCCTGTCCCAGGGGACATGTATCAATGCAAAAATGAATTGTCGGCTCCTGGTAATACAGAGAACAGTCATTGAAATCATTGATAAAAAAAAGCGTAGTGGTCCCCCAAATTCAATTACCAGGCCCTTCAGGTCTGGTATGAATATTAACGGGAACCCCGTGTCAAATAAAAAAAAAATGACGTAGGGTTCCCCCCAAATATCCATACCAGACCTATAGGTATGGATTTTAAGGGGAACTCCACGCCAAATTGAAAAAAAATGGCGTGGAGTTCCCCCCAAAAATCCATGCCAGACCCTTTATCTGAGCACGGAACCTGTAAGGGCCACAGGAAAAGAGGGGGGACGAGAGAGCACCCCCCCTCCTGAACTGTACCAGGCCACATGGCCTCCACATTGGGTAGCCCCCCAAAGCACCTTGTCCCTATGTTGATGGGGACAAGGGCCTCATCCCCACAACCCTTGCCCGGTGGTTGTGGGGGTCTGCGGGCGGAGGGCTTATCGGACTCTGGAAGCTGCTTTTTCCTCCATCTTCCTCCGCTTCTTCCTCCAGTCTTCACCATCCTCCTCTGGCTTCTTCTTCCTCCGGTCTATCTCCTCCGCCGCTCCCGCCCCCGACCCACTGAACATGAAAACAACGATCTATCCGCTTCCATAGCACACATTTCGTATATGACTCTGGGGTGTGGCTGCTGGATGATGTCAGCAGACCCCTTGTGACATCACTGACCCATCATGTCCTGGGAGGTGAAGTCACAAGGGACAGGGTCTCAGGTAATGTCATGCGCCTCATCACAGCATTGGAGGAGGTTAGTTTTTTGAATGTTCAGTGGGAGCAGCGGTGGGAGCAATGGAGGAGAAAGACTGGGGGATGAAGCGGGGGACGAAAAAGCCGGAGGAAGATGGAGAAGACCGGAGGAAGATGGAGGAAGAAGCAGCTAGAGGAAGAAGGAGAAAACTGAAGGTAGACCAGAGGAAGATGGAGGAAGAAGGAGGAAGAAGCAGGGGAAAGAAGAAGACATTTTTAATAAAGGAATTGTCAAAAACTGGCTATTGTCTTTTGTCACTGCTTTTTTAGGTGAATGGGTAGGGGTACAATGTACCCACTACCCATTCACATTGGGGGATGAGATCTGGGGGCTTCCAGATTCCAATAAGCCCCCCGCCCGCAGACCCCCACAACAAACGGGCAAAGGTTGTTGGGATGAGGCCATGGCGATGGGGACAAGGTGTTTTGGGGGGGATGTGGTATGGGCATGTGGCCTGGTATGGTTCAGGAGGGGGAGGCTCGCTTGTCCCCCCTTTCCTGACCTGCCAGGTTGCGTGCTCGGATAAGGGTCTGGTATTTTTTTTCAATTTTGGTGTGGAGTTCCCCTTAATATCCATTGCAGACCCGAATGACCTGGTATGTACTGTTGGGGGGGGGGGGGGGGCGCTACGCCATTTTCTTCTTTGATTTTTACTCTATATTGCCGGGAACTGGAAATTCACTACAGCCGCGAGCAATTTTTTGTTTCAATGTTTTTTTTTTTATTGATTATTATTGATAAAACAAAGATTGCATGTTACATACACATAGTAAAACATAAATCTGAATATCATTGTAATTATGAAATACAGAATTTGAAAATAAAGCAACAATATGAATTGATATTTGGCATAAGATAGAAATGCATAGATCAATAAAATAAAAATTAAACAATAAAAAAAACACACTTGTAAATATCTATCATATAGATGAAATTACTCCATGCTGGATAAAATTGATTTAAACAACACATGCGTATATATGGAGTCATATTAGTCGCATACCTACATCTCATAAGAAACCAAAAAAAAAGTGTAACAAACTAGAGTAACAATGAATCTGTAAATTCCATATTATCTCACGCACCCCTAATGGGATCAAACTGTGCGCGAAAATAATTTGAGTCCTAACATCAGACTGTATATAAGGTAGTGGTCTATATGGCTTTAATCTGAGCTACAACCAACATGGTTGTCTACCTTATAAGGGATTAGTATCCAGAATTGAGTACAAGCTGCTATATAAAAGCAGTGAAATTTAATTTATTCTATTATATTAAGTTGGGGTCCCCAGGTCAAGCTAAACAGGGAAAGATATTAGGGTGTTATATGTAGTCGAGCACTTAAAATGTGACCAAAATGACCACGTTTTATAAAATTTAGTATGAGTATCTTTCACTTGAGAGATCAAGCCCTCCATTTCAGCTATTTTCTCTATTCTGCGGAGCCATTCAGAAATAGTGGGGGGGCCGCGAGCAATTTTAATTTACATTTTTTCCTTCAGAAATGTAATTTTGCTGTGGTACTGTTCTAAACACGGGAAAGGTGTGCTAATTTACAGGCATACTAAGGACACCTCCCAGGCACGATAATTAAAGGAATTTTTAATTTTTATTGTTTCACTTTAAGCATTATTAAAATCACTGCTCCTGAAAAAACGGCCATTTTAAAAACATTTTTTCCAATTGATATATGTTCTCTGGGGCAGGACCCAGGTCCCATACACTTTTTATGGCCAAGCACTTGCATATAAGCCTTCAGTGAGAACTTTGGATTTGCAGGTTCGAACCCTATTGACTTTCACTATGCCCACATATGTGATCTGACAGGTATGTTCGCCGGCAATAGCTCTGCTTTCCATTTGTATTAGTGCCCAGTTTCTAAGAGTTGAAGTCTTAATTGGCCTTAATTGGGTGCTATTTTCCGGGACTGCAGGATCATTTATGGGCACTATAGTAAATGACCCCCTATGTGTCTCACCCACATTTGGTCTGCTTTGGTCTGAAATACCCGGCAGTGCTGTAACAAAGTCCCGCCTCCTGCGAGATAGATGGAACACTGATCCAATGCAGTGAAATCAGCTTGACGTGTATCATAGGAGCCACAGCTGATCTAGAAGCAGGACTTTGTTACAGTGGCCGCCTGGGAGATTCAAATCCAAGCTCCGTGACAGCAGGAGATTGTCGCTGCTCTGTGTGATCCAGGATCACCGACAGGCAGCAATTGGTGGGCACTGGTAGGCTGCAAATGGTGGGCACTACCAGGCTGTAATTGATGATCACTGGTAGGCTGAAATTGGGTGGGCACTGATAAACTGCATTTGGTGGGCACTGATGAGGCTGCATTTGGTGGGCACTGATGAGACTGCGTTTGGTGGGCACTGATAAGCTGAATTTGGTGGGCACTAATAAGGCTGCATTTAGTGGGCACTGGTAGGCTGCATTTGATGCAATGATTTCTTGTATCATGTCTGCAGTCTCTGACCATCTCCTGTAGTATGTTTGCAGTCTCTGACCATGTCTTGTATTATGTCTGCAGTCTCTGACCATCTCCTGCACTATGTCTGCAGTCTCTGACATCTCCTGTACTATGTCTGCAGTCTCTGACCATCTCTTGTATCATGTCTGCAGTCTCTGACCATCTCTTGTATCACGTCTGCAGTCTCTGACCATCTCCTGTAGTATGTCTGCAGTCTCCGAACATCTCCTGTAGTATGTCTGTTCCTGTATTTTGTTTAGTGTTAAAAGATCATGTGAGGATCCCAGGATTATTAAAGACTCCTTAGGGGAGCATCTCTGCGTTTGAGTTGTTGACATAGAAACATTTGTAAAGGGGAGAGGTTAGTAAGATGACCATGCCCATGTGGGGGCGCCAGAAATATTTCTGCACCCAGGCGTCTGTGACCTTAGCATTGGCCCTGCCTGAAAGTACTCCCCACTCCCAGGATGCCCCCTGGACATCTTAGGGCCAGGTTTGTAAATAACCCCCCTGGTAATATTCTCATGTTAATCTAGGGGTATGAACATTTTCCTCAGGTTCCCAAGAATTTTCATCTGGCCCAAATCCTTCCCAATGGACCAAATATTGTAATTTGGCTCTGGGGACCCTGAAGTAAGGCTGAGGTGCTCCAGGGACCCTGATGTAAGGGGGATTACTCTGGGGAGCCTTATGTAAAGGGGATTACACTGGGGACCCTGATGTTGGGGGAGGGGGGGAGATTCTTGGGACTTTGATGTAAGGGGATGGACTCTGATGTAGAGAGGGGACTTGAAGGAGAATTCTGATAGGGGATTCAAGATGTCAGAGGCAATCTGATGTAAACCAGTGGGTTTGACCTGATGCCGCACTCTAAAATGTTGTTTTGTATTTTTTTTCTGACTCCTGCATTCTATACATTATGTTGTACATTACATAGTCCTGCCCTGGGGGAGCCCAGTCATCTGCAACCCCTACGGGGGTAGTGCTACATACATTTAAAAAGGTACAGCATTCTGCATTTGTTTGCACATAAGTGTACTAGAATGGAAAAAACCCACATGCGCACCAAATGTGAGGATTGCAGTGTAAATGAGCTTGGTGTTCGATTCGAATGTATGTTAGACTCGAACATCGGCTGTTCGCACTTTCGGCGAAGCCAGAACGTTATAGGCCGTTCGCGCCAAATTCGTGTGGCGTTCACGGCCCACAATGCACTGCGCCATTGCAGTGCATTGCTGGCTCATGTTTGGCCAAGCATGCACTGTGACCCCGCATGCTTGGCCAATCACAGCGCCGGCAGTGAAGAGAAGAGCGAAGAGAGCAGCAAAGGATGCCTGTGGCCAATTATAGCTCAGGGGGTTTAGTACACGCCCCACACTATATAAGGCGGCCGGCGCGGCGGCCTTGTGTAGTGTGTTCCGGCGTGCAGGGAAAGAGCTTGATAGGCAGGGACAGTGTGTTCTTTTCTCAAGCATCTGCAGGAGTTAAAGTGGATGTTGTGTGCCTCCAGCACAGTATACACCTCTATCTACCCTTTATTGCTGGTGTTCTCTAATACAGGCATCTGCAGGAGTTAGTGTGTGTTGTGTGCCTCCAGCACAGTATACACCTTTATCTACCCTTTATTGCTAGTGTTCTCTAATACAGGCATCTGCAGGAGTTAGTGGGTGTTGTGTGCCTCCAGCACAGCACAGTATACATCTGTACCTACCCTTTATTGCTGGTGTTCTCTAATACAGGAATCTGCAGGAGTTAGTGGGTGTTGTGTGTCTCCAGCACAGCACAGTATACACCTGTATCTACCCTTTATTGATGGTGTTCTCTAATACATGCATCTGCAGGAGTTAGTGGGTGTTGTGTGTCTCCAGCACAGTATACACCTGTATCTACCCTTTATTGCTGGTGTTCTCTAATACAGGCACCTGCAGGAGTTAGTGGGTGTTTTGTGCCTCCAGCACAGCACAGTATACACCTGTATCTACCCTTTATTGCTGGTGTTCTCTAATACATGCATATGCAGGAGTTAGTGGGTGTTGTGTGTCTCCAGCACAGCACAGTATACACCTGTATCTACCCTTTATTGATGGTGTTCTCTAATACATGCATCTGCAGGAGTTAGTGGGTGTTGTGTGTCTCCAGCACAGTATACACCTGTATCTACCCTTTATTGCTGGTGTTCTCTAATACAGGCATCTGCAGGAGTTAGTGGGTGTTGTGTGCCTCCAGCACAGTATACACCTGTATCTACCCTTTATTGCTGGTCTTCTCTAATACAGGCATCTGCAGGAGTTAGTGGGTATTTTGTGCCTCCAGCACAGCACAGCACAGTATACACCTGTACCTATCATTTATTGCTGGTGTTCTCCAATGCAGGCATTTGCAGGAGTTAGTGGGTGTTGTGTGCCTCCAGCACAGCACAGTATCCACCTGAACCTACCCTTTATTGCTGGTGTTCTCTAATACAGGCATCTGCAGGAGTTAGTGGGTGTTGTGTGTCTCCAGCACAGTATACACCTGTATCTACCCTTTATTGCTGGTGTTCTCTAATACAGGCATCTGCAGGAGTTAGTGGGTGTTTTGTGCCTCCAGCACAGCACAGTATACACCTGTATCTACCCTTTATTGCTGGTGTTCTCTAATACAGGCATTTGCAGGAGTTAGTGGGTGTTGTGTGCCTCCAGCACAGCACAGTATACACCTGAACCTACCCTTTATTGCTGGTGTTCTCTAATACAGGCATCTGCAGGAGTTAGTGGGTGTTGTGTGTCTCCAGCACAGTATACACCTGTATCTACCCTTTATTGCTGGTGTTCTCTAATACAGGCATCTGCAGGAGTTAGTAGGTGTTGTGTGCCTCCAGCACAGTATACACCTGTATCTACCCTTTATTGCTGGTGTTCTCTAATACAGGCATCTGCAGGAGTTAGTAGGTGTTGTGTGCCTCCAGCACAGTATACACCTGTATCTACCCTTTATTGCTGGTGTTCTCTAATACAGGCATCTGCAGGAGTTAGGGGGTGTTGTGTGTCTCCAGCACAGTATACACCTGTATCTACCCTTTTTTCGCGGGTGTTCTCTAATACAGGCATCTGCAGGAGTTAGTGGGTGTTGTGTGCCTCCAGCACAGTATACACCTGCATCTACCCTTTTTTCGCGGGTGTTCTCTAATACAGGCATCTGCAGGAGTTAGTGGGTGTTGTGTGCCTCCAGCACAGTATACACCTGCATCTACCCTTTTTTCGCGGGTGTTCTCTAATACAGGCATCTGCAGGAGTTAGTGGGTGTTGTGTGCCTCCAGCACAGCACAGTATACACCTGTATCCACCCTTTATTGCTGGTGTTCTCTAATACAGGCATCTGCAGGAGTTAGTGGGTGTTGTGTGCCTCCAGCACAGTATACACCTGTATCTACCCTTTTTTGCTGGTGTTCTCTAATACAGGCATCTGCAGGAGTTAGTGGGTGTTGTGTGCCTCCAGCACAGCATGGTATACACCTGTATCTACCCTTTATTGCTGGTGTTCTCTAATACAGGCATCTGCATGAGTTAGTGGGTGTTATGTGCCTTCAGCACAGCACAGTATACACCTGTATCTACCCTTTATTGCTGGTGTTCTCTAATACAGGCATCTGCAGGAGTTAGTGGGTGTTGTGTGCCTCCAGCACAGTATACACCTGTATCTACCCTTTATTGCTGGTGTTCTATAATAAAGGCATCTGCAGGAGTTAGTGGGTGTTGTGTGCCTCCAGCACAGCACAGTATACACCTGTATCTACCCTTTTTTGCTGGTGTTTTCTAATACAGGCATCTGCAGGAGTTAGTGGGCGTTGTGTGCCTCCAGCACAATATACACTACCCAATTGCTGGTTTTCCCATCTCCCTGCAGGCCATTACTATGTCTGGAAGGCCAACAAGGAGAGGCAAACAGTCACGAACCAATAAAAGAGGGCAAGCAGGCTCTGTGTCTAGAGACAACAGTGCTGGTCATGGATGTGGTGCACCGGCATCAGCACGTGGCCATGGGAAACGCTTGTCCTTATTTTCGGCAGCTGGATGTGTTGACCCGCATCATGCCGAAGACTTGGTAGAGTGGGTGACCAAGCCATCTTCATCCTCCTCATCCTCTCTAACCCAGGCTCAGGGTACTAGCAAAGCAGCTGCCAACGCATCGTCTTCCCTCCTCTCAATGTCATCATCAGTCACTCCTTCCCTAGACCCACCATGTCCTCCTGAGGAGTCCCCAGAACTCTTTGAGTACAGTGTTGGGTACATGCTCCAGGAGGATGCCCAGCGTTTTGAAGGCTCTGATGATGATACTCAGCTAGAGGAAGGCAGTAGCGTGAGCGCAGAGAGAGGGGATGCTCAAGAAGGACAGCAATCTGGCAGTCATGTTCTACTAGCTGCAGCACATTGCCAGGTTTGCTCCAGTGATGAAGAGGTAGGGGGTGATGAGGTCACTGACTCCACATGGGTGCCTGATAGGAGAGAGGAGGAGGAGGAGGCACATCTCCAACGAGGCAGGATGCCCTCCAGGGGCCAGCTTAGGGGCAGCACACTGACTGAATCACACCGCAGAGCTCTGCCTGTGCAGGGCGCTGCCTCTGCACGTTATTCCAAAAGTTCTTTGGTGTGGGCCTTTTTTGAGACCAGTGCATCAGATCGTACTGCTGCTATTTGCAACATATGTCTCAAGCGTATCTCGCATGGCCAAAACATCAGCCGCTTGGGCACCACATGCTTGACCAGACATATGTTGACCTGCCATGCAGCTCGTGGGCAAGCGTACCTTAAAGACCCACACCAAAGAACAAAGCGGAACTCTCCTTGCTCCTCATCAGCTGGGATCTCCAACCCCACTAGATCTTCAGTCCTCTCTGAAACCTACACTGAGAGGAATGAAGGTGTAGAATTAGGTGTGTCACTGTCAGAGACCATGAAACAGACTGAGACAGAAGTACAATCAAATCACATTTGTTTATTAATAAAAATAAAAAGGTAAATAGAAAAAAGCGTAGTCAAGCATAGCCAGAGACCTGTAGCCAGATCGGGTAGTCAGCCAGTCCAAAGTTCATTAACCAGGTCGGGCAATCAGCCAGGCCAGAAGTCAGGGATCCAAGGAGAGAAACCGCAAGCAGGATAAGAAGCCAGGTGGGATGTCAGCGAGCCAGTCTTGAAACAAACAGCAGGAGATGGTTCCCTGTGATGTGACCAATGCAAAGGCAAATGAAAAAGTGAGCAGGAAGGCTTTAACCACTTCCCACCCGGCCAATGCATATATACGGCCGGGTGGGAGCCGTCTAATCCTGATAGGACGTTCAGGAACGTCTTTCAGGAGTAGCGGGATCGCGCGCGCGCGCGTCCGCGCAGCGGCGCGATCCCAATGTGCTCGTGTCACCCGGACACGGCACATCTCAGATCGGCAGGAGGGCTCTGTGATTGGCCCTCCTGATCACATGACGGCCGTGTCCAATCACGGCCGTCATGTGATGTAAACAAACAGCCGGTTGCTAGGCAATCGGCTCTCCTCTCCTCACACGGAAGTCACCGCTGAGGAGAGGAGAGCAGAACGCTGCAGCCGGCTGATGATCAGTGAGTATGAGCTGCTTTTTACAGCTTTTTACTCACTGATCATCAGTGTAGTGTAAACACACAACACACCACACAGTACAAACACAGTCCCCACATATGTCCCCAAAACACACATGTCCCCAAAACATACATGTCCCCAAATAATAAAAACACATGTCCCTAATAATAAAAACATGTCCCCCACATATGTCCCACTAAAATCACATGTCCCAATGATTATCTGCACACATATGTACGTGATCACCTGCACACATATGTACATGATCATTTGCGTACATATGTCCGTGATCACACAAACCAATTATTATACACTTAACGGAATTTTTTTTACCAAAAACATGTAGCAGAATACATTTTGGCTAAAATTTATGACAAAATTTGATTTTATTGGATTTCTTTTCAAATAGAAAAAAGAAAATATAGTTTTTTTCCCAAATTTCCGCTTTTTTTGCGCTTATATCGCAAAAAAAAAAAACGGAGTCGTGAATAAATACCACCAAAATAAAGCTCTATTTGTGCGAACAAAATGATAACAATTTCATTTGGGTACAGTGTAGCATGACCGCGCAATTGTCACTGAAAGCGCTAGAGCGCTGAAAGCTGAAAATTGGGCTGGGAAGGAAGGGGGTGAAAGTGCCCTGTATTGAAGTGGTTAAATAGGCAGGTCAGAAGAGCATCATCGGGAACAGCTGGTAACTGTGGAAAGAGAAGAGAGATGGCAATTAGCCGACAGCTGAATGGCCAGCCCAGAGGAGGAAGGGCTAAGCCAGCCCTGACAGTCACAGCCAAGTACTTGCGGGCACTCTGCTAGCAGTACACCCACATCCGATTGTAGCAGGCAAATTTCCCTGCCCCAGCTGCTGGACCGTCAAAAGAAGTTCACTCCCAGCCATGCACATGCCAAGCAGTTGAATGCTAGCTTGGCTAAATTGCTAGCACTTCAACTGCTACCTTTTCAGTTGGTAGACTCAGCCCCCTTCCGTGAGTTTGTGCAATGTGCGGTTCCTCAGTGGCAGGTCCCCAAACGCCACTTTTTCTCACGGAAGACGATTCCGGCTCTCTACCGGCATGTGGAAGGCAATGTCCTTGCCTTGCTGGACAGGGCGGTCAGCGTTACGGTGCATATTACCGCTGACTCATGGTCCAGCAGGCATGGACAGGGATGTTACCTATCTTTCACGGCCCATTGGGTCACTCTTCTGGCAGCTGGGAAGGATGCAGGACAAGGTGCAGTAGTGTTGTTCTGCCACCACGCCTCCTAAATGCTACTACTGGTTGTGACACACCTCTCTCCTCCACCCCCTCCTCTTCTTCTTCCTCCATGGACTCTTCCAGTGCTCTGCCCTCAGAACCAGCGGTGCTCCGTAGGCGTTCAGGGGGCTACGCATGTACGCAGGCAAAAAGATGCCATGCCGCGCTTGCGCTAGTTGGTTTGGGGGACAGGAGCCACACTGGGGCAGATATTTTGTCAGCTCTGAAGGGGCAGGCCGAGAGGCGGTTGACGCCATGCCAGCTTAAGCCAGGAATGGTGGTTTGTGACAATGGCACCAATCTCCTCTCCGCCCTCTGACAGGGACAACTGACCCATGTGCCCTGTGTGGCTCACGTCCTTAACCTGGTGGTGCAGCGGTTCTTGGTCAGGTACCCCGGCTTACAGCATGTCCTGAGGCAGGCCAGGAAAGTCTGTGTGCATTTCCGCCGATCATTTAATGCCAGTGTTTGGCTGGCTGAGCTCCAAAAGGAGTTGAACCTGCCCAAGAACCACCTTATATGTGACATGCCCACCAGGTGGAACTCAATGTTGGCCATGCTGCAGCGGCTGCACATGCAGCAGAGGGCCATCAATGAGTACCTGTGCAACTACGGCACCAGGATCAGGGGAGCTCGGTTTGTTTTCACCACACCAGTGGGGCATGATTAGGGATGCATGCACTGTCCTGTCACCATTTGAGGAGGCCACCAGGATGGTGAGCAGTGACAGTGCATGCATCAGTGACACTGTATCTCTTGTCCACCTGTTGGAGCATACACTGCGTGGAATAAAGGACAGGGCACTTGAGGCAGAACAGTGGCAGGAAAAGGAGGACTTCCTTGCCTCTCAAGGCCCCCTTTATCCAGACAGTGTTCCTGCTGTCCCACCCATCACACAGGAAGAGGATGAGGAGGCTTGTGTCAGCATGGAAGTGGAGCCTGGCATTCAGCATCAGTAGAAGCAGTCTTTTAGGGATGATTTACAGTCCCAAGAAACACGTGGACTTGTACGTGGCTGGGAGGAGGTTGCTGCAGATCATGTTGTTCTTAGTGACCCAGAGGACTCCGGACCAAATGCCTCAGCTAACCTAGGCTGCCTCCCCGATTCTGCAAAGCCTTCGGAAGGATCCTCGTATTCTTCGGATCAAGGAGAGAGACCATTATTGGCTGGCCATTCTCCTTGCTCCACGGTACAAAGGTAAGGTTGCGGACATTATCTTGCCGTCGCAGCGGGAACAGAGGATGAGACATCTCCGGGAGGCCTTGCAGAAAGGTCTGTGCAACACGTTCCCAGAGACTGGGAGGTTACAAACTCCTGATCCTGGACAACGTTTTGCTGAGGTTTTGTTCAGTCACAGAAGGAGCGGTGGAGAAGGTGGCCATCTGACCGATGCGTTCAGACAATTTTTTAGTCCACAGCCCCAAGGTATGATCGGTTCCAGCAACCATCGCCAGCATCTGATTTACATGGTGCAGGAATACCTAGGGGCAAGGTCAGACTTGGACACCTTTCCCACCGAAAATCCTCTGGCTTACTGGGTCTTGAGGATGGATCACTGGCCAGAGCTTGCACAGTATGCAAGTGAGCTACTGGCCTATCCTGCATCCAGCGTTCTTTCGGAATGCACGTTCAGTGCTGCTGGTGGCTTTGTAACCGATCACAGGGTGCGCCTGTCCACCGACTCGGTTGATCGACTGACCTTCATAAAGATGAGTCAGTCTTGGATCACCACCAGCTACCAAGCACCTGAAGCTGATGTAACCGAATAATTTTTTTGAAATGTCACATCCCTTCAAAACTGCCTATGCTGATGTTGAGTGACTGTCCTGTTATGTTGACTGACTATTCTCTTCCTCCTCAATGATCCTGCTGATATATTGGAAGAACATTTTTGATTCTGGGTGATGCCACCAGCCCAATTTTTCAGCCCCTGTTTAACAGGGGCGTGTAATTACAATTTTTGATGCAATGCTTTGCAGCAGGGCTCATTCCTGCACTCCAAACAGAGTATATGGAAGAAGTTGCAGTGTAGTGGCACCAGAACCAGTGCCTAAGGCCCAATTTTTCAGCCCCTGTTTAACAGGGGCATGTAATACAATTTTTGATGCAATGCTTTGCAGCAGGGCTCATTCCTGCACTCCAACTAGAGTATCTGGGAGAGGTTGCAGTGTCGTGGCACCAGCAAGCAGTGCCTAAGGCCCAATTTTTCAGCCCCCATTTAACAGGGGCATGTAAATTACAATTTTTGATGCAATGCTTTGCAGCAGGGCTCATTCCTGCACTCCAACTAGTGTATCTGGGAGAGGTTGCAGTGTCGTGGCATCAGCAAGCAGTGCCACAACCACCAAAGGTCAATTTTTCTACCACTGTTCAACAATGGCATGTAATTACAATTCTTGATATAATTGTTCACAGCAGGGCACTCCAGCGCCCACCAAGAGTCACTTTGAGGGCTTACAATGTTGTGGCAAAACCAACACCTTGTTCCCCTATTTCTGCAGAGCATATAGGGCAGGTCCCTACTTTCAAACATCCAACTTACAAACGTCTCCTACTTGCAAACGTCTCCTACTTGCAAAAAGACGGACGGCCAAAAAAATTATACAGGGGCGATAACCCTTCCCTATGTTTTCCGAAAAGCTTAAAAATACATTTTTTGACTGGAGCTACACTTTAAAAATGTACCAGTTCAAAATTACAAACAGATTCTACTTAACAACAAACCTACACAGTCCCTGTCTTGTTTAGTATATATGACCTGGGGGCCCCACGCCTTTGCTTTTTTTTTTGTTGGGGTACGGGGTTCCCCTTAATATCTGTACAAGACCCAAAGGGGCTGGTAATGGGCAGGGGGGCTACCCATGCCATTTTTCTCAATGATTTTCATCCATATTGCTGGAACCAGATATTACATTAAAAGTGCAAGCATTTTTAAATGACTTTTTTTTCTGTTAAATATCATTTTGTCCAGGGACTGTTCTAAACATGGGAAACATGTGCCACTTCACAGGCATACTATAGACACCCCCCAGGCACGATATTTAAAGGAATATTTCACTTTTTTCACTTTAATCGTCATTAAAATCAGTGCTCCCGAGAAAACAGACATTTTAAAAAATATTTAGGCATTGACCCATGTCCCCTGGGGCAGGAGCCAGGTCCCCAAACCCTTTTTAGGCGAACCGAACCAGGGGGGGGGGGGGTTGTATGGCTCATCACCACTTCTGACATTTTCTGTCGCAGTGACAACCAGTTTGACCAGAAAGGAAGTGAGGAATAAATTAGGGGGTTTGAGTTCTACTCTACGGGGAGTCTGGAATTGAAGCAAAATGGGACAGAGGTTCTAATCCTTCCCAACCTCAGCAATGTTTGGCTCATCCCTACAGTGAAGGTTAGTTAGGTCTATCACTTCAACAATTGTAGGAGGGATGTGGTCTTTCCATTTTCTGGTAATTGTTAATCTGGCTGCTAGAAGTATATGTGCGTTGTAGAGAGACGGGGAATTGGTCTATCCCCAGAGAAAGTGCCAGTGCTGGGTTTAGTGGAACTTGTAGTTGGGCTGATATTATGTTGAAAACTTTTGTCCAGTACAATAAAAGTTTAGGGCATTTCCATAACGTGTGTAACAGGTCTCCTCTGGCACCACATTGTCTCCAACAGTTATCAGAGATTTGAGGATTGAATCTGGATACAGTGGCGGGTGTGTAGTACCAACGTAGGGTTATTTTAACCGAGAGTTAACACAGTGTGGAGCAATTGGATGTTTTTTGAGTGATTTTACATGCTTTTTGCCACTGAAGTGGTGTGAAGGACTGCTGCAGATCTGTTTCCCATTGTATGTGGGAAGGAGACTTAACATAGGTGAGCTTTTGCTGGAACATGTTGTAGAATAAAGTGATTCCCTTTTTCTGTGGGGTGTGAGATGTCAGGAAGGATCATGCTGATGCATGAATATTTTGCAAAGGGTCGGGAATGTTGTGTAGACAATGTCTTATTTGAAGGTATTGGTAGAAGCCTGTTTGAGGTATATTAAATTCCTTCTGGATAGCGGTAAAGGATTTAAAAGAGCCGTTAGCGTAAAGGTTATGAAGATATTTTATGCCACTATTTTCCATAGCTTAAGTGACACTTGGTCTATTTTAAAGTTCAGTACTGTAATGGGAATATTCATAATAGTCTTGGGGTCTTTGTATTTTTAGTCTCAGACTTTTTAGGCTCAGTAGCCTGAGCCATGTTTTGATGGATATTACCATTGTAGGTGGGAGGTAGGATGGAGTCCGCAATCCCATTTGGACACCGAATAGCGATAAATTGGTTGGGCCATAAGTGCTATAACTGGATTCTATATTGCCCCATGTTGTTGTTATAGGTTTAGGCCAAAACCATTCTTTTAACTGGAGTATGGAGGCCGAAAAGTAATCTTGGAAATCTACATCGCCCACTCCGCCATACATTCTATGTTTAATTAATTTGGATTATGAGCATCTGGGTTTTTTCCCATTACAAACATATCTCGATAGTAAGGCTCGGAGGGATTTAAAGAAGCTGGTAGGAATAAGGATAGGGAGATTCCTGAAAAGATAGAGAATGTGTGAAAGTTGAATAATTTTGAACGCAGCTAGTCTGCCCCACCAGGAGAATTCGTGTTTACCCATTTTGTGCAGGTAATTTTGAATTTTGGCTCGCAGGGGTATATAGTTGTGTGAGAAAAGGGATTTTGTAGACCTCGTGAGATGGATACCTAGATATGGTATACTGTAAGGATGAGCCGAACACCCCCCTGTTCGGTTCGCACCAGAACCTGCGAACAGACCTAAACTTCGTGTGAACTTTAGAACCCTATTAAAGTCTATGGGACTCGAACGTTCACAATCTAAAGTGCTAATTTTAAAGGCTAATATGCAAGTTACTGTCCTAAAAAGTGTTTGGGGACCTGGGTCCTGCCCCAGGGGACATAGATCAATGCAAAAAAAAGTTTGAAAAACTGCCGTTTTTTCAGGAG
Organism: Lithobates pipiens; assembly: GCF_037356315.1. NCBI lineage: Eukaryota > Metazoa > Chordata > Amphibia > Anura > Ranidae > Lithobates > Lithobates pipiens. Next base: position 37,819,496 of record NW_027507787.1, on the reverse strand, counting down.
CAGTGATTTTAATAATAATTAAAGTGAAACAATAAAAGTGTAATATTCCTTTAAATTTCGTACCTGGGGAGTGTCTATAGTATGCCTGTGAAGGGGCGCATGTTTCCTGTGCTTAGAACTGTCCCTGCACAAAGTGTCATTTCGCAAAGGAAAAAAAGTCTTTTAAAATCACTTTCAATTGTAGGCTCCCGTAATACAGAGACCACTCAATGAGTGTGCTCTGTATTACGGAGCGGACTATTCATTCATTGATTAAAAAAAAAAAAAAAAGCGTGGGGTTCCCCTAAATTCAATTACCAGGCCCTTTAGGTCTGGTATGGATATTAAGGGGAACCCTGCATCAAATAAAAAAAAAAATTGACGTGGGGGTCCCCCTAAATATCCATACCAGACCCTTCAAGTCTGGTATGGATATTAAGGGGAACCCCGCGTCAAATTAAAAAAAAATTGACGTGGGGTCCCCCTAAATATCCATACCAGACCCTTTATCTGAGCACGCAACCTGGCAGGCCGCAGGAAAATAGGGGGGGATGAGAGAGTGCCCCCCCTCCTGAACCGTACCAGGCCACATGCCCTCAACATTGGGAGGATGCTTTGGGGGTCTGTGACCCCTCAAAGCACCATGTCCCCATGTTGATGGGGACAAGGGCCTCATCCCCACAGTGGTTGTGGGGGTCTGCGGGCGGGGGGCTTATCATAAATAATGTTTTCAGCTTTGAACTCTGCCAAAAAACACAATTGTACGACACTTCCAACCAATGTTTCATATTCCTATTTCTGCCCTCAAATATCTGTGTGCTAAGTATTCCTTCTTTACATTCTCGTAGGGGAGAGAAGACTCGGGACGTCTGAGGACACCAGGGAACCTACACCTCCCAAAGAAGGGGAAATACTAACATCAGAAGCAGAGGAGGAGGAGGAAGGAGAGGTTGTAGAAGTTTGCGAAATTGACACCACCAGGGGCGGACTGACCCATCGGTGATTCGGTCGCCGCCCAAGGGCCCGGGGCCATTAGGGGCCCGTGCCGGCCCAACGAGATGCCCCTTAAAGCTGCTGTAATAATACCGCTAATGGCGCGCTGCTCCCAGATGGCCCCGTGCAAGCCTTGCGCTGTATCACCTAGGATTCTAGGACGGACGAGAGGAGGGGCCGGCGGGGACCAACGTGCTTCACTCACCCGATGCCTGTAATAATACCGCTAACGGCGCGTTGCTCGGCGCCGGCCCCTCCTCTCCTCTCATTCGTCCTAGACTCCTAGGTGATACAGTGCAAGGCTTGCACGGGGCCGACGGAGAGCAGCGAGCGCCGTTAGCGGTATTATTACAGGCATCGGGTGAGAGAAATTATTTTTTACTGGAGGGTCGCCATCGGAGGGAGGGGTAGTACAGATGAATGGGGCCCGGGCCATACTTCAGTGTGCTCTCCCCCCTCCCCACACTGTCCCCCTTGTATTCTCTCTCCGCCACACTGTCCCCCCTGTATACTCTCCCCCCCACACTATCCCTCCTGTATACTCTCCCTCTCACACTGTCCCCCCTGTATACTCTCCCCCACACACTATCCCTCCTGTATACTCTCCCTCCCACACTGTCCCCCCTGTATACTCTCCCCCCACACCATCCTCCCTGTATACTCTCCCCCTTCACCGCCCCCCTGTATACTCTCCCCCCTCACCGCCCCCCCCTGTATACTCTCCCTCCACACCTTCCCCCTGTATACTCTCTCCCCCACACCGCCCCCTGTATACTTTCCCCCCACACCATCCCCCTGTATACTCTCCCCCCACACCTTCCCCATTGTATACTCTCCCCCCACACTGTCCCCCTGTATATTCCCCCCCCACACTGTCCCCCCTGTATATTCTCCCCCCACACTGTCCCCATGTATACTCTCCCCCCACACTGTCCCCCCTGTATACTCTCCCCCCCACACCTTCCCACCTGTATACTCTCCCCCCACACCATCCCCCTGTATACTCTCCCCCCCACACTTTTCCCCATATACTCCCCCCCCCCACACCTTCCCCCCATATACTCTCCCCCACACCTTCCCCATTGTATACTCTCCCCCCACACTGTCCCCCCTGTATATTCTCCCCCCACACTGTCTCCCCTGTATATTCTCCCCCCACACTGTCCCCCTGTATACTCTCCCCCCACACTGTCCCCCCTGTATACTCTCCCCCCCACACTGTCCCCCCTGTATCCTCTCCCCCCACACTATCCCTCCTGTATACTCTCCCTCCCACACTGTCCCCCTGGTATACTCTCCCCCCACACCTTCCCCATTGTATACTCTCCCCCCACACCTTCCTCATTGTATACTCCCCCCGCACTGTCCCCCCTGTATATTCTCCCCCCACACTGTCCCCCCTGTATACTCTCCCCCCACACTGTCCCACCTGTATACTCTCCCCCCACACTGTCCCCCCCTGTATACTCTCCCCCCCACACTGTCCCCCCTGTATATTCTCCCCCCACACTGTCCCACCTGTATACTCTTCCCCCCACACTGTCCCCCCTGTATACTCTGTCCCCCTGTATACTCTCCCCCCACACTGCCCCCCTGTATACTCTCCCTCAACACTGTCCCCCTGTATACTCTACCCCCACACTGTCCCCCCTGTATACTCTACCCCCACACTGTCTCCCTGTATACTCTCCCCTTACGATGTCCCCCCACACTGTCCCCCTGCATACTCTCCCCCCACACTGTCCCACCTGTATACTCTCCCCCCACACTGTGCCACCATATACTCTCCCCCACACTGTCCCCCCACACTGTCCCCCCTGTATGCTCTCCCCCACACTGTCACCCCTATATGCTCTCCCCCACACTGTCCCCCTATATGCTCTCCCCCCACACTGTCCCCCCACACTGCCCCCCGTATTCTCTCCCCCACAGTGTCCCCCCTGTGTGCTCTGCTCCCCCCCACAGTGTCCCCCTGTGTGCTCTGCTCTCCCCCCCACAGTGTCCCCCTGTGTGCTCCGCTCCCCCCCCCACAGTGTCCCCCTGTGTGCTCTCCCCCACAGTGTCCCCCTGTGTGCTCTCCCACACAGTGTCCCCCTGTGTGCTCTCCCCCACAGTGTCCCCCTGTGTGCTCTCCCCCACAGTGTCCCCCTGTGTGCTCCCCACCACAGTGTCCCCCTGTGTGCTCCGCCCCCCCAGTGTCTCCCTGTGTGCCCCCCCATGTCCCCCTGTGCAGGTGTGGCTTGGGATGCAGGGGGCCCCATGATCTTTTATTGCCCGGGGGCCCCATCAGTTGTCAGTCCGCCCCTGGGCACCACAACAGGTGAGTGTCTGAGACCACAGCTTCAGGTAAGGTAATCAATATATGCCTGCATATTTATAATACACAGTGTTTTTTTTTGGTTTATTTTTAGGTGCTGTGGATGTTGTGGAAGAAGAATTGCATTTTACCAGTGAAAGTGCCCAGATCATCATCGGGGAGATAATGGGGTGCAATCGCTATTCAGATAATATCAAGAAAAACATCAATGATGTTCAACAAAAAATGAAGAACATCATTGAAGTTTTAGGGAGAATCTGAAACACCCGAAACTAGCTAGCATCCATTTTCATCTTTAAAAAACACTTTTATATTTTTAGAAAAGCCAAATTTGTTCAGTGTGTCAACATGTGCTATCTCCCATCATGAGGGATCAATGTACGCATTTTGTGGGTGCAACCCCTTCCTTGCAACTAAAGTGGCTGAGATTAAAGGGTTGCACCCCCAAAACACGTACATTGATCCCCCATGATGGGAGATAGCACATGTTGACTTTAGGCATGGGATCAGGAGGAAAATGGCCAGTTTGATTCACAATTTGTGTGCATCTTCCAAATGTAACTTTTACAGGGGTGACACCCCATGTGATGAAGGCAATATCAACACAGTTTCTACACATACTCATGTCTGATATTGTGTTCACTTTTCAAAGTTGAACTTTGTAAGTTCCTGTGTATGTTATGCTTTGATACATGCCTGTTTACACAAAAACGGCAAGTTATATTAATGTTACCAGAAATAATGTTATATACACCAAATATGTTGGTTTGTTGTAAAACCCTTTTATAAACTCACATGTGAATGTGCTTTAAGTAAAAAGTGTAATTATCAACAATGTGTTTTCAATGCACAAAAGCAGTATTTGTAGTAAAGTTGTTGTTTTCTGTGGCAATGGATGGTATTTACTAAAGGCAACTCCACTTTGCACTCCAAGTGCAGTTTCAGGTGCACTTTTGCAGTGCGCTTGCAGTGCATAGTGGATTTGCCTTTAGTAAATAACACCCACAGTGCTTTTTAAATTGCCTCAATCACACCATTTTCATGATTCCACACATTTCTGTCATGGTGCTGAAAATGAGCAATATTTTTGGCAGTAATGCACTACATACACTAACAACAAAAACAAGGTGTGTGTAGCAGACCCACAACATAATAATATTCCACAATGGGAAAAGTCCCAATGGGTGGCAAAGTGGGAGGCCACAGTCTGCCATTTCTGTGGCATTAAAGGAAACTGTGGAGTCAAACAAGAAAAAAATTTTTTGTCATTTTGCACATCAACATTGCAAGCAGATTAGACACAAACCAGATCAGTATAACATTTTTGGAAATGAGTATTTAAAGCCAAAAGTATAAGGTCCCCTTATCAGATTCGCTTGAAATAGATATGATGTGTATCTATCACAGGGTGGTTCTGTGGATACACTATAAAACAAAAAACCAAATGCCACGTCCTTTATATATCTTGAAAGAAAAAAAGGGAAGGAAACAGGGAAGGGAAAAACACAAAAAAACCTCAACAAAAAATGTTGGTTGTGTTGGACTTTTTAGGCATAGTAATATATTTAAATGTAACAAAAAGGGAAAAGAAAAAGAATGTTTTAAATAAAAAAAAAAATTTATTTATAAAAAAAGAAAAAGAAAGAAAATGTATATTCCCATTAGGCATATGAGCCCCAAAAAAACAGACAGTAATACTTAATATAAAAACTGTTTACAGTAGACAGGATATTAGTTACAGAACCAATTGGATATATTCTGATGCTCTACATGTTTCGCGTTTTGATTAACGCTTCCTCAGGAGCTTTACCAATTTTATTTTTCATGGGAGTGCTCCAAGAAAAACATGCAGGAAAAAAGGAAGAGAGAAGGGGAGATATTTTTCTATGCAGATACAACGATTTTCATATCGACATCACACTGTTGTATGTACAGGAGCCTGCGGTTAGCATAGAGGCTTCAAATATTTATGATGTGAGACAGCAACGGAAAATGGTATAAACCATAATCTCTTAATGTTGAATTTAGCGGGTTCCTATGTACATTTCTTCAACGAGATATATGCAGACTTGTTGTGATGGTTCAGAGGTGTAAGGGGGACAGTTCAACCCCTCAGGTGCCTTCCTTCACCAGAAAATTCAGACCACTGTGCGTGATCTTTTTCTTTTCCCTTTTTGTTACATTTAAATATATTACTATGCCTAAAAAGTCCCACACAACCAACATTTTTTGTTGAGGTTTTTTTGTGTTTTTCCCTTCCCTGTTTCCTTCCCTTATCAGATTCCTCACCCCCCCATCCCCCTCATCTGATGGCCCATTGCAAACAATTAGGGGGGATGTTTTGGACAGGTAACCCTCTACACTTCATTGAGAACTGAATGCATAAATAATGTTTGATACTTTGACCAGCCCCTCCTTACATGCACTATTGGCAGCCCACCGGACAGGTAAGAAGTGTCAATGGCGCTTACTGACGACGTCATTACGACGAAATGTACGTTGAGGCGCATTCCGGTCACATCGTTTGGTCCGAACTTTTGGTTCCCGAGATCAAGGGGATGGAACTCACGCCAATTCAAGCAGCGGAAGCGGCACGGCTAGGTTCCAACTCACCCGGTCTGATACGTTTGTTCGCTCTAGTGCCGAGGCATTGCCACTTTTAAAGTAATAGGCCATTTGGCTATTTTTGTTTTTTATGTTATTTTAAATAAAAAGTTATTATGCCATGGTCTGGTTCTCTCTATATTTTTTCTTGAGAAAACGTGGATTGAAACAACATTTCTGGTAGACCTAAGCAGAGTTTCCCCATCAAGGTTGGCAGTTCCCTAAACCTGCTAAAGCTTTACTTGACCTTCCTTTTAAACAAAGGGCTCAAGGTGAGTCGGTGAGTAGGCTACTTACCATAATTCACCGGGTGACGTGTTTGTGCATTTCTCCTAAGCGGTGACGGGGTATACAGGACTCATCCCTACTTCAGCTTCACCACTTCTCTTTTTTCCTTGTCAAAAAGATTTTATTGAACATACAATAGAGTATTTGACAATAGGTTAAGTACATAATATACAACAGAAGTAATGAATCTCAGAGTTATATATTCAATACAATGTAATTGATATATTCAACTATAATTACTCCTATAACAATAACGCATATTAATGGTATGATTTATTAGAGGAATTAGCTTAAGTAGGAAAGAGCTTCAAAATCATCACTTCTCTTTTTTTATGTACATGGACATTTTCTATAAGTTGACTGTTTGAGTTGATTTGATGTATTCAATTTATATTGCAGCATGTATTGACTAATAAGATACCTGCAGTACTATTAAGCACTAGAGCACTTTATTGTTATTTTTAAGGTTTAGTGAGCACTAGAGCCCTTTACTGTTGTTATTTAATGTTTATTATATTTAGCGCCCCCTTATCACTTACAACCCACAAGAAGTGTCATGATACAAAAAAAAATAATAATGAACAAATGGAAGCACATCTTTACATTCTGCTATTACCTATCAAGATAATAATAGGATAAAAAAAAATTAAACAATAGCATTTGAAGGTATTGAGGCAAGCCCTTGCACTACATGCTTTGGTGAATTCATCCATAAATCTGACCATAAAAGAGGTAGGTATAGTGTGTATTGGGTTTGGCAAAGCCAGCAGATAGAGGATTGCTTTCAGCTGACCTAGCAGTTGGGGGGAGGGTGGTTCCTAATAAGTTTGGCCCACCAAAAAAAAACCATCTGGCACTCTGCATGAATTTAAGCACACCCATAAGATTTGTACACATTTCAGGGGGTGTTTAGGGAAAAGCAATACTATGGAGCTGACAAAATACATTGCTAAGTGACTAGGCTATAGGTTTATGGGCCCAGAAGAGCATTCTGGGGAGGTTGGTGAAGGCAAATATGCATGAAGGACAAAAAAGGAACTTTAAAATCTTCCAGCATGCATGAGGACAAAGGGGCACAGCATATCAATTACAGCATATTGCAATCATGGTAATTAGGGAATGAGGAAATAAATACAATACATTAGCAAACATTAAATACATGAATGTGTTGTTAAAGGAGAAAACTTACTTTAATATAGTCCTTCTGCAGGACCTGTATGATGACAGAACAGGTCTCTGGAATAATGATTCCCAGAGCCTGGGGGGAGATGCCTGTCAAGAACTTGAGGTCCTGAAGACTTGGCGATGAGCCTCTGCTCTTGAGTGATGGCTTACCACATGCAGGTATCCTGCCTGCTGATATAAGGGGACAGCAAAGCCAGCAGACGGTGAAAAACGGGGTCCGTCATCCGGAGATAATTCCTGAAATCAATATATCGTCTCTAACCACACTTCTACTAACACGAGATCAGCAGAAGGAGCCCAAAGGGTACCGCACGTGGTGCTGAACATCCCTTTTCTAGTCCCGTCATGCGTGGTTTACGTCACCACGTTCTTGTCGACCGGAAATTCCAACAACTTTGTCTGACCATGTGTAGGTAACACCAGTTCCGGACTAAATCCGTCAGAAATTATCCGACGGATTTGGTGATCGGAATGTCCGACCGTGTGTACCGAGGCTAAGATTTGTGAGCATTTCACAAGATCCCCGGGTCAGCCACTGATCCTGTATCACTGAGGAAGAATTCTGCTAATTTTTTGGAGAGATACTGGAGATTGTCTGGGTTTTGCAGGAGAGAGTTGTTAATTCTCCACATGAAAGAGTTAGGCCTGGAATTGTTGTTTACCAGTTTGATGCTAACAGGGGCATGGTCTGACCAGGTGATGGTGTGGATTCGGGCTTCGGGTATATTTTGCAACAACCACTTATCAGATATAAACAAATCAATGCGAGAATAAGTGATGTGGGAAGAAGTATGTGTAGTCCTTCTCGGTCGCGTGACAACACCGCCATACATCATATAGGTCATTATCTGTAAGGAAAGAGGTTAGTGGAGAGATAAATCGTTTGGGTGCAGAGGACGAGTCCATGTCATTGTCTGGCACTAGGTTAAAGAGGAAGTAAACTCTCCCACTCTGATGCTTCTTTTCATTAAGTACATTATAATAAGTAATTATCAAACTATAGCCACTGTAATCCAGCCCAAATCGCATATTACTTACTGTTGAAAGAAACTTTAAAAAACTTGTTTCCAGGGGTTAGGTAGTGCCATCTTAAGTATTGTTTTCAGTCCACAGGGGAGTGTATTTCCGCCCTTACATTGAGCACTTCCTGTACTGTTTATCAAGCCTCCTTCTCAATCCAACATTTCTATGGCAACCCTGCTTCCCTTTTCATAGCTGACTTGTTTTATTTCATAGTATTTACTTGTGCCGATTGTCTAATGTTTGCCTTTGTCAGTCTTATTAGCTTCAGCTGATAAGACTGCAGTAATGGCCAGATTTACACTGCATGTGATGTCACAAGGGGGGTATAGGAGGAAGCTCTGAATGATTCTGCAGTCTCCTGGGATTTCAGTGGTGTGCTGTAGGAAGTCCTGATAACAGATAGACAAGCACGTAGAGAGTGTGCTGTAAATCAGGGGAGATCTGGGCATGCTCAGTGATGTCATTCTATGGCCTATGGCGTGCAAAAGACACCCAAAAACTTCCACCCGGTGCCAAAAAAAGCGCACACACATCAAGAGTGAAACACAAAAATGTGCCACGGGTGTCTGCTATCCTCCACAAGGAAGGACCTTACCCTGATCCCCCGGGGCTCTAGGCTCTAGATGGGGACTGAGGTACCAATACATGGCTCATCTAGCCGAAGCCAGACGACCGCCTTTCTCCGGAAGGTCTGCCGAAACTCCCCGAAGGGAGACCCCCCAAAGAGAGGGCGACCCAAGCCAGAAGGCCTGTGTCCACCCTCCCACACAACTTTCAGGATTGGCCCGAGGACCGACACCCTACTCGTCAAATGTGCAGTGACAACATAAAACGTGACACACAACACACAAATAAAATAAATAAAAAGTGGGGAAGGGATAGTGAAGTAGGAGAGTGAAAAGGTGGCCATTGTGAATACAATGACCAGGCCCTCCGGACAGGAATCAAAAATTCCTCTGGTCCTAGCCAAAAGGCTGGGCCCTAGAGGCAGGTGTGAAAAGGTGTATTATAGTGACGTGACCAAGGTGCCAAACATCAAAGTGATTAAATCACAGTGAAAGTAAGGCACCCCTGAACTGCCACTTCAGGGGCACATCATATGCTGAGTTACATGGGACAAAGTTGTGGGGGAGAGTTTACAGCCACTTTAAAGTCTCCACAAATTAGCAGGTGTCCATGCTGTACTTCCCTTATTTTCTTTAGAGTGTTTTTAAGGAACTGTATTTGTCCGTGATATGGGGCATACACAGTTACTATGGTATATGTGACATTGTCTATGAGACATACTAGGATGATAAATCTTTCTGGGACCAGGGTACATGTTTGTAGCTGGAAAGATATGGTGTCTCTGATAGCAATTAGAACTCCCCTTTGATTCTGTGAGTAGCATGCTTTGTAGATGTGAGGAAAGGATTTGTGTTGGCAATGAGGGGTAGCATCTTGAGCAAAATGTGTTTCTTGCATGCATAAAACATCGCTGCCATGTGACAGCGCTGTTTTCCATAAGTAGGCTCTTTTGGCCGGGTGATTCAGGCCTTTTGCATTAATAGTCAGGAGATCGATAGTCATTATGGAAATGCTGAAGACAATTGGTGTGTGGTAAAACTCACTTTTGGAAGATATGGATGTTGCTCCGTAGTTGGGTGGTAGCGGATGTTGGTCTTCTGGGGTTCCTTGGTTTCTCTGGAAATGTGGAAATTACAGCAGGTACCTTGTGTTGGCTGTGTTGGTAAAGATAAAGAAGTCAAAATAAAGCAGTTACTCTATACAGGTGGGTCCTGTGGGTCCCTTTACCAAACTGGTTAGTAAGTAGATATCTCTGTCGTTATTTAGGTAGACACTGTGTCCCACAGCCGTGGGAAGCCTAACTACGGAGTGAAAAAACAAAACTAACTGTAACTCAAAAAAGGTCAATAAGAGTAACGAGTATTACTGACTAAATGTGAGGGTAGTGTTCAGAAAAGATGTACCTCAGCAGGACAGAGGACCGGGGATATATGTCGCAGGTGTAGTAGGTTGCTGTGAGGCATGTCACTTTCCTCTGGGATTGCGAAATTCCTTACGCTGATTACTCTGTTGTTCCAGCAGGGGCCTTATTTTCTTTGCTGGGGTACTCAGGGATTATTTTCCAGGATCACGGTTGTTGACCCATTATTGGTGATCACTATAGTAGCCGGGTGATGCCATTTTTATGGGATCTTGTGGTTGTTGAGGGCTTTAGTGATCGTCTTCATCTGTCTCCTCATGTTGAGAGTGTATTGGGAAAGATCAGCATAAAGATGTATCTCATTGTATGGTGCAGGGAGCTCAGGTTGGGATCTGGCTTTTGCCAGCAGTTTCTCTTTGGTGGGGAAGAAGTGAACTTTCATTAGGACATCTCTGGGTACTGAGGCCTCTAAGTGTTTAAGTTTTGGTATGCGGTGAATGTGATCGATAATGCATTCAATCTGTGACACCTCAAGGAGTAGTTTAGCAATCATGTTGCCCGTGTATTTCTGCAGCTCAGCGGGGCGGGGGGTCAGGGGCAAATTCGGGCACCCCCTTAGTTTTACATTATTTCTTCTCGGGTCCTCGAGGTCTGCGAGTTTCGCCTTTATCCAAGCTGTGCCATCTCTTTGACCTTTGCATGCATCTACTATAAGATCGTTTACAGTTGTGGTGCATTCATCGATTTTATGTTCAATGTGTTGCACTCTCTCTCCCATTCCATCTCAGTTGTAAAGTTATTAATCATGGCTGATATGTTCAGCATTAGGGATGTCTGTATGGAAAGGAGTATGTCCTTCATTGTCGTGTCAAGGATCGGCTGGCCAGATGTGGGATAGTTGGCTATGGAGGATGGCAAGCTAGGCCTACCTGGTCCTGACACGGAGCTTCATTCCCAGCGCTTGAGGCCTGTGCCTCGGGATCCATCCGCATCCATGATTTTGCCAGGCTGTTGGATGACGGGCTGTGTAATGCCGATTACGGACTTATCCCTGCGTCCCATGATCCAGGATTGACGTCTGGGAGGTCGGTGTAGGAGGATGAGGCCTGTGGATGTTCGCCGCCAGCGCTATCTTGCCACTGCTTCCCCTCTGTCGCTGGCATTGTGAAGAAGTCAGTGAGTTTTTTAGGGTATCAGTCCTCTTTTTTGTTTTTGGATTGCATCGAGCGGTCCCCCGGTGAAGTGGTGTTCTGTGGTGACTTCTGATGTGCTGTGTCTTGTTGGCAAAGTCGCTCTGTCCCTGGTCTCTAGTCAGAGCTGTCGGCTTAAGCAGCCATCACGATCATGTGCAAGCCACGACCCCCCTCGTATTACTCTTTTGATAAATCCAAAGTTGATTGTACAACGACTGTATGGTCAGATTGTGTATGGTGACTCTTATATGCACTAGCAGAGTTAGATGGACTTAACAAATTAAAGCTGAAATCCTGCTAAAAAAATGGCCATACATTCAGGGCCGGGACAAGGGGTGGGCAGGAGGGATGGCTGCCCCCTGGGCACTGTGGTATCTTGTGAGGTAGGGAGGAGGGGGGCACCACAAGAAGATTGGAGGGAAGGGATTTGTGTTGGAAGAGGTAAGTATTGTTCTAGGAAGGTAAAGGCTGGGAGGTGGGGTCCTAAGAGTGGTGATTTAGGTGGATTTGTGTTGGGAGGGGCTATGGGGGAAGTAGCTTTGTATTGGGAGGAGGATTTAAAGCAGGGGGGGGCAAAGATGTGTACTGGGAGGATTTGTGCTACGTGGGCTCAATTTTTTTGGGGGGTGGGGGTTTGGGGGCAAAGATTTATGCTTAGGGGGTAACTATGCAGATTAGTGCCCAGTGTGTTTGTGTGGGAATTTTTTGCTGACACATAATGCTCATACATCTTGGGGGTGCTGTAGCTGCTGACTTTTAATAGAATGACACTTACCTGTCCAGGTGGGTATCCCACGATCTCGGCATGCCTAGTCGATTCATCAATCGGCATTGGGTGCAAGCGCTGGCATTTTAAGGAAAACAGGAAGTGAAGCCTTGCGACTTCACGGCCTGTTTCCTACTGTACATGCGTGAGTCGCGATGCGCCTTTCTGAATGGTCCCGTGGTCTTCTAGGACATGTGTGTTTACCAGAAGGCAGCGGGGGGGGGGGGAAGGAGGGGCCAGAAGTTTTGTACATTACCCGGAAGTGGGAGCAGGTACCTGGTTTTGACAAGTATACACTCCCACCTCCTCCCTGAAAGGTGGCAAATGTGGCAGTGGAGGGGTGGAGTAAGCAAACAGGCGGAGCCTCCCCTTTTGGGTGAAGCTCCTCTTTAAACAGTTACACCAACAGTTTGTTTTCTTTTGGATATGGTTTAAGATAGAATGTTGATCATTGTAAGTTCCTGTCAATTGGCTCATCTCAACCCTCAATTGTCACTTTTGTTGGACAGCTCGGTCTGTTAAAAGAAGTTGAGAAATAATGTCAGGATCACCAAGTGAGTAAAGAAAAAAAGCCTAAAAAATGAAAACAAATGCAGCCACCCTATTTACAAATTGAAAAGCTGCAATATATTACATTTTTGCTTTTGGGTTTTAGGGTCACCATACACATTACAATATGTCCATACAATCTCTGAACAATCAATCTTAAATATAACAAAACTATGTAACACGAGGACCTACCTAAACAATCCAACTGATTTGTATTTAGCCAGGCAGTCCCTTGTACTACATTGATGGTAGATGTAAAGGCTCATGCAGACTTGCAGTAGAGGGTGTTAAAAATGCATGTTTGAGCTGCATTTTTAGTGCCCCCCCCCCCCTTACAGTCCCCCCTTAAAGAATATGTTAACTCAACATTTCATATTCCTGATATGTGCTTACTAGATGTACCATCTACTTGTGTGAATACGAATCATGTTCTCTTTGTATTGCTTCCTTTGTGTAAAAAAAACCCTGGTGTTCCTGCCAGTCCCTCTGCTTTCCTATTAAAAACTGACCACGCTAGGCAGGAGAGCACAGCTTGGTGAGTTCTCTATCTATGATGGGAACTCAGCCTGCTCTCCTCCAACGTTTAGACTTGTACTTACACCCCCCCCCCCCCCCCCCGCTCAGCCTATTACTGGGAAGCTCAGTGGACTACTGTTTCTCCTCCCTCAACTCTCTGTGAGGCTGAGAACAGAGGCTATGTGATCATTTAGGCAAGTGGTCATCAACCCTGTCCTTAGAGACCACTAACAGGCCAGGTTTGCAAGATAACTGAAATACATCACAGGTGATATAATTTTCTGCTCAGTGATTTCAGTATTGTAGTCTGCATCTCCCCAAGGTAATACATAAAACCTGGCCTGTTAGTGGGCCCTGAGGACAGGATTGATGACCACTGATTTAGGCTACTTTCACACTGATCCGTGGCAAAAACAAAGCAGCAATTTTGTTTTTAAAACAAATGTGACCCGCAGTTGCGTTTTTGCTGTGTTTTTTACAGCCTTTTCCATTGCTGTCAATGGGAAGGTGCGTTTTTTGATTTGTTTTTCTTAGCTCCTCAAACATGCTACAAGCAGGATTTTTTTCACCGCAACGGAAGTGTGAACACGTTCATTGATTTTAAAGGGAAATATTTTTCTTGAGCTTTTCAGGTGCATTTTTTTTTAACAGAAAAAGCTTTTGAAAAAGAGAAAAAGGTATTTATAATGTTTTTTTTTTTTTTATATCTAAACACAGCATTTTTGCCTTTCATTTCTATTTTAAACTGAATGGGATATTTTGCAAGGTGAGGGTTTACATATGCTGTAATCTGCAAAGGCAGCAAACAGAAAAAAATTATTAATATTAAACACGAAAAAATTAATACTATTACTCTTCTACGACGTGGTTGTGGCACGTTGGTGCAGCGCTTATAGGGTTAAAACAGGCAGTGAGGAGCTGTCATATTGCCTCCTCACTGTCTGTCAAACACCACTAAAAAGTGATCTGAATGCAGCTTGCTTTTCAGAGGTGCAGCCTTTTAGACACAAGTCTAATAAATGTAGCCTAAAGGGGATTGGACAATCAAATTGTATAGTGTATGGCCAGTCTAATACTGCTTTAACTAATAACTGATTTACTGCTTACACATCAGCTATAGCAAATAATGTCCATAGAGCAGCAATGCTACACATAATGATCACATTCACTTTGGGGGGGCATTTGAATAATTGTTTACAACTTCTAAGTGAGAAAATCAAAGCAGCCAAGCCAAAGGCTTCCTCTGAATGAAGCCAGCTCCATGTGATATAAGCAAACACAAATAAGAATGACAAGGATGTGTTGTGATATTAGTAATTGACTGTATTTGGACATGATCTAGATTGCTACTTGGTGTATGTAGGTCCCCAGCATCTGATTAATGACCTCAATTGAACATCTGTCACATTGGAGTCAATTATTTCTCAAGTGCATCCTATTGTTGGAGGATTATGAAGCTTCATTTCTCATGTCTCTGCCTCTGTAGGGCTAATGATCTGTTGTCCAAACTGCAGAGCATCAATAATTGCTCTGATGGCTTCATTAACTACAGGACCTGCGCACAGTCCACTGCTAATACACATAGGACATGGCATGTCCACATAGAAGACTAGGAGTAATGACATATATTATTGGATTTCTAGTGCAGGACACTTCATGTGTCATTAGAAGTGATTGATGGATTGTCTGAAAATCACTGTAGATCTTGTATAGAATTGATCTCCTGTGTGGGGAGATCCTAGTCCTGGACAATACAAGTCCTAGAGCTGGACAGGAGATAGTGTTCTGCTGCAAATTTACTTATTAATGAGATTGCACACAGTGTGCTGTAGAACAGATGGCTGAGCCCTGCCTGGGCAGCCTCACATAAACGTTCCAGCAGATCCATGCTGTATCCTTCCAGATTTGATAGATTTCCCAGAATCCTAGCATATAGGTCCCAGGGTGGTAATGAGCTGGTATGGGAGCTTAGGGACGCCTGCCCACCTGCCACCATCTGCTGAGCCCCAACATAAACAATATAAATAGTGGACACACCAGTCAACCATTGAGGTGATCAGTCCAGTGCTGGGATCACAGCATATACCACGCTACCGCCTGTGTTATAGACATTTGTGACTGTGCCAGAGACTACCAGGGGCATCTAAACTACCTATATGATGTTCTAGAAGTTCGCATCTATACTTTTGGAGATAACCCAGGACTGCTGAAGACATGAAATCTGATGCATCATCTCCTCCTAGTGATCCCACTTCTGGGTGCCAGGGACAGTCCAAGGGGGCATCGAGATGCCTACTAAGGTGTATGCCAACCAGAGTGGAAGGGTCAACCAAGAGGAGGCTGGCAGCCAATGCCAGGGAAAGGAGGAGGATGCAAGGGCTTAACACAGCGTTTGACAGCCTGAGAAAAGTGGTCCCTCAATGGGGAGAGGACAAGCAGCTGTCCAAGTACGAAACTCTACAGATGGCACTGAGTTATATCATGGCACTAAACAGGATCCTAACAGAAGCAGAGAGATACAGGGATGGAGGCGACTGGTCTGCCACCCATCACTATGAACAATTTCATCAGGACTGTCAGAGCTACCTGGAACTGTCTTCTCCAAGTGACTGTGATCACTTCATTTCACAGACCTTTTCTCACTAGGGGAGGTGGCAGGACTTTCCATATACTCAACAGCACTGGCACAATACCTGAACCCCTTTATATGCAGTGCTACCTACAGAGACTATTAGGAGGAATATAAATGACGGGGGGTTCTTATTTATAGACTATAAAAATTGAATATAACTATTACAGACCGTTTATTGAGAATATTGATGCTTTGGATTATTGTAACATTTATCCTTGCAGAATAACAATCATTGTAGCATTCTATTGTGGGACAAAAGGTATTTATGGGTTAATTCGTTTTATTTCTGGCTTAATTCTTATTATTGTTAGGTTAACTTGTCTTATTTACTGTTATTACTTCATTTCATAGACCATTTCCTAATGGGGAGGGTGTCAAGAGGTTCTATGTATTAAATAGGACTGGTACAACACCTGCACCCCTCTATATGAATAATATGAACCTTGGGGACTGGTTTATAAACTATTAGATCACATGGCAATGAATATATCTATTATAGACCATTAGATGAGAATATTGATGCTTTGGGATATTATAACATTTACCTTTGCACTAAAACAATCATTGTAGCATTATGGACAAAGACAAAGGTATTTCTGGGTTAATTCTTCTTATTACTGTAATCATTTAATTACACAGACCGTTTGCTAATGGGGAGGGTGTCAGGAGGTTCTATGTATTAAATAGGACTGGTACAAAACCTACACCTCCTCTCTTTATGAAGAACACAGACCATGGGGGCAGGTAAACTTAGATCTCATGAATATATCTATTATAGATCTATTATAGACTGGTTGAAAATATTGATGCTTTGGGTTATTATACCATTTATCTTTGCAGGTAACAATCATTGTAGCATTATGTTTTGGGACAGATGGCTTAATTCTTATTATTGATAGGTTCATTCTTATTACTGTAATTAACTTTATTTAAAAGACCATTTTCCAATGGGGATGTTCTATGTATTAAATAGGACTGGTACAACACCTGTACCCCTCTGTATGGGGGGGGGGGGGGGGGGGTATCTATAGTAGACCATTGGTTGAGAATACTGAACCAATACATTTTGGTGATTGAAGCATTTACTTTTGTAGGGTGACAATCATTGTAGCATCCTGTGTTGGGATGAAATGCGTTTCTGTTTTCATTTATCTCATTACAGTGATCACTTAATTACATAGGCCTTTTCCTACTAGGTAGGGTGTCAGGACTTTCCATGTACTCAACAGGACTGGTACAATACCTGCACCTCTTTATATGAAGAATTTAAATGGTGTGATTTATAAACTATTAGATCACATGGCAATGACTATATCTATTAAAGACCATTGGTTGAGAATATCCATGCTTTGGTGATATTGTAACATTTATCTTTGCAGCATAACAATCATTGTTAGGACAAAGGCATTTTTGGGTTAATTCTTCTTAATACTATGATCACTTAATTACACAGACCATTTCCTAAGGAGAGTGTCAGGACTTTTCATGTACTCAACAGGACTGATATAACACGTGCACCCTTCTATATGAAGAATATAAATGATGGGTACTGATTTATAGACATAGGATCAGATTGGAATGAATATATCTATTATAGACCATTGGTTGTTTTGGGTTGTTGTAGCATTTATCTTTGCAAGATAACAATCATTGTAGCATTCTGTGTTGGGACAGAAGGTTCTGTATTTCTGGGTTCTCATTGCACTGACATTGTAACCATGTCCAGCCTGTTACTGCAATCACAGAAAGTTAAAATGTAACAAGTGTTTCCTATGGAACAAAGGATAGCAGTTTGTAGTTGTATAATAAAAGGAAGGTTTGGAAACCAAGTTGGTTGCTAAAGTGCTTTATAGAATAGAAGAAAATACAGGTGTCATTATACTTTGTACTTTCATATCTATTAGCCATTAAAGAAAAAATGTTTTTTTTTTTTTTTATAAAACACTTCTCCGAATTCTTTACTGTATGTTACTAAGCCAACACATACACAACAATCTGATTGTACAATCTCATTTAGATCAATATAAAGGCCTGCCTAATTTACTACTGATTGAATGGATTGTTTAGGTTTGTCCCCATATTACATCATTTTATTAACGTTAAAGCTGGCCTTAGAGCATGTATGGGCAGGCTGAATGTACCCAAGTTGATCAATCGATTAACTTGGGTACAACCACCCCGCCAGAACACTTTGGTCAACGCTCTCTGCCATTGGCTAAGAGCAGTGATCAGGAGCCGATCGGCAAACCTTTTTCGGTCATGCCCCTTCTACAGAAGCTGGTCGACTCCAGTACACACGGGACCAATTGTGGCTGGTTTCTATTGAGTGTGTACTAGGCTATATATTTTTTTCGAAGGTTTAATCATTTGTAGATTGGGTTTCTCTAGATCTGAACATTATTTAAATGGTTCCTCCACAGTAAAAGGGCTGGAAAAGCCAAATTCAGACAAAATAACATAAACATTGGGGGTTATTTATGAAAGGCAAATCCACTTTGCACTACAAGTGCAAACTATAAGTACAAAGTGCATTTGGAAGTAAAGTCGCTGTAGATCCGAGGAGGACATGCAAGGAAAATAATAAACAGCATTTTAGCTTGCACATGATTGGATGATAAAATCAGCAGAGCTTCCCCTCATTTCAGACCTACCCCTCAGATGTACAGCGACTGCACTTCCAAGTACACTTTGGGGGTTATTTATGAAAGGCAAATCCACTTTGCACTGCAAGTGCACTTGGAAGTGAAGTTGCTCTAAATCTGAGGGGTAGATCTGAAATGAGGGGAAGCTCTGCTGATTTTATCATCCAATCATCTGCAAGCTAAAATGCAGTTTTTTATTTTCCTTGCATGCCCCCCTCCGATCTACAGCGACTTTACTTCCAAGTGCACTTGCAGTGCAAAGTGGATTTCCTTTAGTAAATAACCCCCTTTCAGTGCAATTTCAAGTGCACTTTGCATTTGTAGTTTGCACTTGTAGTGCAAAAGGCAGCAGTGTACCATGCAGGCTAGTGTCAGACTCGGTTCACACCGGAAACGGCCGTGGATCGCACGGGAACGTGTGCGTCCTTGTTCTCTGTTTCAGGGATGAATCATTGCTGAATCTTTGCCTGAATATGGCTCTGAAACAGAGCCAAAGATGCAAGGGTTTCTGTGCAAGCTGCACTGCCCCGGAGATATGTGAACCGGCTCCATAGAGAGCCAGTCACATTCTCCTACTATGCGAATTGGATGCGGAGAAAAAAGCATCCAATTCGCATAGGGGTGAACCCAGCCTCAGGGCTGGCTGCAGTAGGGAGCAGTGTGATGCACCTGTTTTTTTAATTATAAGTGTCACATAGAGATTTAATAAAACGGGTGCACTCAGAATCTGGTGCAGCTGTGCATGGTAGCCAATCAGCTTCTAACTTCAGCTTGTTCAATTACAATTTAACAATAAGCCCCCGTACATGTAGGCCCGTTTTGACATGCGATTTGACCTGCCAAATCGCATGCCAAATTGCTGTCTATTTCTGGCAATGGGACCATCCGACTCGGTGTGATGCCGACTTTTCGGCGCTGTACCGATTACCAAAAGTATTTCCTGCACTACTTTTGCCAAATTTGGGGGAGATTTCAATACACATCCGTGCAGGAACCCTCACAGATGTCTCTGAAATCACTCCCGAAGTCGGCCTGAAATGCGGATTTGTAATCTTGCGAGTTCATCTGAACTTCCACGATTTCAAACCCGCATTCAGTGTGAACCCAGGCTAAAACCTGGAAGCGGATTGGTTTCTATGCAGAGCTGCACAAGATTTTGCACTCTCCAGCTTTAGTAAATCCGATTGTGACACTTCATTCACGTTCTGCACAATAGCAAGGTGCATTGTGCTGCTGTACGGTGACATGCAGTGTGCTGTGGAAAAATACACAAGCATTATGATATGAACAGGGCACATAGAAAACAATTGTTCTATATGTGCCCCAGCCGTGACCTACATTTATCAGCCGTGTCATTTTTAACCCCCCCCCTCCCCCCCAAAAAAAAGAAAGACAATAAATTGCTGATTATCGGTGCTTAGATGTGGTGACTGCATTTGTTTTCTTTATTTAAGGTTTTTTATAACCTGGTGATCTTGTATCATATACTGTACTATACAGAAAAGCAGCATTGTCATCCTAGGACAGGAATTGAGTTAGCACTGCAGCTTTTCCAAACACTTTAAAGAGTTAGTCCAGCAAAAAATGTTGTGTTTGAAGTGGGGAAGGAATAGAACCCATGTAAGCTATGATTGATATCTGAGGCTCTATCAGAGAGTATTCCCCACACTTCTGACCAGGGAGAAGCCAGAACTCTGTGGGCCGTTCACGCCATATTCATGTGGCCCTCACAGCCCACAATGCACTGCGCCATCGCAGTGCATTGCTGGCTCATGATTGGCCAAGCATGCACTGTGACCCTGCATGCTTGGCCAATCACAGTGCCGGCAGCGAGGAGAGCCATAATAGCTCAGGGGGGTTAAGTACACGCCCCACACTATATAAGGCGGCCTTGTGTAGTGTGTTGTGGCAGTCAGGGAAAGAGCACGATAGACAGGGACAGTGTCTTTGTGGCTTGAAAACCTAGCACTGTTAAAGTGGGTGGTGTGTGCTTCCAGCACAGAATACACCTGAAGCTACCCTTTATTGCTGGTGTTCTGTTTCTGTAATACAGGCATCTGCAGCAGTTAAAGTGGGTGTTGTGTGCCTCCAGCACAGTATACACCTGAAGATACCCTTTATTGCTGGAGTTCTGTTTCTGTAATACAGGCATCTGCAGCAGTTAAAGTGGGTGTTGTGTGCCTCCAGCACAGTATACACCTGAAGATACCCTTTATTGCCAGTGTTCTGTGTCTGTAATACAGGCATCTGCAGCATTTAAAGTGGGTGTTGTGCGCCTCCAGCACAGTATACACCTGAAGCTAATCTTTATTGCTGGTGTTCTGTTTCTGTAATACAGGCATCTGCAGCAGTTTAAGTGGGTGTTGTGTGCCTCCAGCACAGAATACACCTAAAGATACCCCTTATTGCTGGTGTTCTGTTTCTGTAATACAGGCATCTGCAGCAGTTAAAGCGGGTGTTGTGTGCCTCCAGCACAGTATACACCTGAAGATACCCCTTATTGCTGGTGTTCTGTTTCTGTAATACAGGCATCTGCAGCAGTTAAAGCAGGCGTTGTGTGCCTCCAGCACAGTATACACTTAAAGATACCCTTTATTACTGGTGTTCTGTTTCTATAATACAGGCATCTGCAGCAGTTAAAGCGGGTGTTGTGTGCCTCCAGCACAGTATACACCTGAAGATACCCCTTATTGCTGGTGTTCTGTTTCTGTAGTACAGGCATCTGCAGCAGTTAAAGTGGGTGTTGTGTGCCTCCAGCACAGTATACACCTGAAGATACCCTTTATTACTGGTGTTCTGTTTCTGTAATACAGGCAGCTGCAGAAGTTAGAGTGGGTATTGTGTGCCTCCTGCACAGTATACACCTGAAGATACCCTTTATAACTGGTATTCTGTAACACAGGCAGGCAGCTGCAGTAATTACAGTCGGTGTACTGTGTCATCTGCTCAGTGTGCACCTAAAGCTACCCAATTGCTGGTTTTCCCATCTCCCTGCAGGCCATTACTAAAGGAGAGGCAGACAGTCACGAGCCAATAAAAGAGGGCAAGCAGGCTCTGTGTCTAGAGACAACAGTGCTGGTCGTGGATGCGGTTGTCACGTACCTGGTAGCTGAGCCCACAGATGCTGGGAGCGGCTTCTCGTATTCCTCTGGCTCAAAAACTCCTGGTAGAGCAGACAGATGTTCAGGAGCACAGAAGGGGCACAAGCGCCTAGCAGGTCACTGATGCAGGAGCTGGTCCGGACTCCAAGAAGCAGAGGGGTACCGGATGCAGGCTGGAACTGAGGTCAGCGGTGAGCAGGAGCAGCAGGAACACTCACACCAGATCAGAGAGGAAGGTGTCTTGTAGTTCAGGACACTCAGCGGATCTTCAAGCAGATCGGGTAAGATGCTGGTCGACAGGAACAACTCAGAGGCAGCAAGCAAGGCGTAGTCGTAGTTAAGCCGGGTCACTCACGGGTGGGCAGGTATGGTACCAAAACAGCAGGCAGAACAATAGTCAGACAAGCCGGGGTCGGTGGCAGGCAGCAAGCAGAGAGTAGACAGAGGCGATCCGGGTAACAGGAATCAGGTAATAACTAGGTAGTAACAGGGGGACTCTCAGGAACGTTGTAGACCGGACAGCAAGGAGGCAAGGTGACAGGTCCCTTTAAATAACCCCTTTGGCACCAAGACCTGTCATACTGCGGGCCCACGTGTGTTCACGCGCATCTGTGCACGCCCATGCGCATGTGCGCATACACCAGCATTAGCGCGCACCCGCGTGCACCCACCAGCATTAGCGTGCACCCACATGCACCCACCAGCATTAGCGCGCACCCGCGTACACCCGGCAACATCAGCGCCCACCCGCGTGCAACTACCAGCGTTAGCGCGCACCCGTGTGCGCCCGTCGGGGTTAACGCGCTCCCGCGTGCGCCCATCAGCGTTAGCGCGCACCCGCGTGCGCCGGTTGACCCTTTTGCAAGGAATTCCATAGGTAAGACTACCGGGGACAGCCGGATGATCAGAACGTCCTTCTTGACATTGCCCGCCCCCAAGGGGCAGCCTCTGGATGCCCAATTGAGCCATATTAGTTGGGTGCGCCTTCTTGAAGGCAAAGATCAGTCTTTCAGCATGAATGTTGGATTCCTGCTCCCATGAATTATCTTTTGGGCCATACCCCTTCCACTTCACCAGGTACTGAACCTGACCACGTTTCTTCCTGCAGTCCAGAATTGATTCCACCTCAAACTCAACCTATCCCTCGATCAAAACAAGCTCAGGCGGACCAATATTTCTGCCAATGAAAGGATCTGGGACAGTGGGCTTGAGTAGAGCCACATGGAAAACCGGGTGAATTCGGAATGACTCTGGCAACTGTAGCTCATAAGTCACACTTAGGGATGAGCTTCGTGTTCGAGTCGAACATACGTTCGACTCGAACATCGGCTGTTCGCCCATTCGGCTAATTCCAAACGTTATGGGCCGTTCGCGCCAAATTTGTGTGGCGCTCACGGCCCACAATGCACTGCGATGGCGCAGTGCATTGCTGGCTCATGATTGGCCAAGGATGCACTGTGACCCCGCATGCTTGGCCAATCACAGCGCCGGCAGCGAGGAGAGCCATGATTGGCCACAGGCAGGATGCCTGTGGCCAATCATAGCTCAGGCTGTGTAGTACACGCCCCACACTATATAAGGCCGCCAGCGCGGCTGCCTTGTGTAGTGTGTTGGCGTTTGAAGCAGTTAGTGGGTGTTCTGTGTACCTTCAACACAGTATACACCGATTGTTATCGGCCGATTTTTCGATCTTGCTCTTCTGTAGTGGTTGTTGTCTGCGTGCCCTGACCGCAGTATACACCGCTATATTCACCTCACCTATATAGCTAGCGATATATCTATCTTTTATAATAGAGCTTGCAGTCAGTGTTAGGAGCTTGTGCGTGCTGTCTGCGTGCTCTGTACCCAGTACACACCGCTATATCCACCTACATAGCTCTTCTCTATTTGAGCCATCTGCCATCTGCAGGAGTTATTGGAAGTTGTGTGTGCCTCCAGCACAGCACAGTATACATCTGTATTTACCCTTTATTGCTGGTGTTCTATAATAAAGGCATCTGCAGGAGTTAGTGGGTGTTGTGTGCCTCCAGCACAATATACACCTGTATCTACCCTTAATTGCTGTTCTCTAATAGAGCCATCTGCAGGGCTTAGTGGGTGTTGTGTGCCTCCAGTACAGTATACCCCTTTATCTACCCTTTATTGCTGGTGTTCTATAATAAAGGCATCTGCAGGAGTTAGTGGGTGTTGTGTGCCTCCAGCACAATATACACTACCCAATTGCTGTTTTACCCAACTCCCTTCAGGCCATTACCATGTCTGGAAGGCCAGCAAGGAGAGGCAGACAGGCGCGAGCCGATAAAAGAGGGCAAGCAGGCTCTGTGTCTAGAGACAACAGTGCTGGTCGTGGACGCGGTGCATCGTCATCAGCACGTGGCCATGCGACATGCTTGTCCTTCTTTTCGGCAGCTGGACATGTTGAGCCGCAACATGCCAACGACTTGGTAGAGTGGATGACCAAGCCCTCTTCATCCTCCTCATTCTCTCTCACCCAGTCTCAGGGTACTAGCAAAGCAGCTGCCAACGCATCGTCTTCCCTCATCTCAATGTCATCATCAGTGACTCCTTCCCTAGACGTCCTCCTGAGGAGTCTCCTGAACTCTTTGAGTCTCCTGAACTCTTTGAGCACAGTGTTGGGTACATGCTCCAGGAGGATGCCCAGTGTTTTGTAGGCTCTGATGATGACACTCAGCTAGAGGAAGGCAGTAGCGTGAATGCAGAGAGAGGGGATGCTCAAGAAGGACAGCAATCTGGCAGTCATGTTCCACAAGCTGTAGCATACTGCCAGGTTTGCTACAGCGATGAAGAGGGAGGGGATGATGAGGGCACTGACTCCACGTGGGTGCCTGGTAGGAGAGAGGAGGAGGAGGAGGAAGCACATGTCCAACGAGGCAGGATGCCCTCCGGGGGGCCAGCTTAGGGGCAGCACACCGACTGAATCACACTGCAGAGCTCCGCCTGTGCAGGGCGCTGCCTCTGCGCGTTATTCTAAAAGTTCTTTGGTGTGGGCCTTTTTTGAGACGAGTGCATCAGATCGCACCGCTGCTATTTGCAACATATATCTCAAGCGTATCTCGCGTGGCCAAAACATCAGCCGCTTGGGCACCACATGCTTGACCAGACATATGTTGACCTGCCATGCAGCTCGTTGGCAAGTGTACCTCAAAGACCCACACCAAAGAACAAAGCGGACCTCTCCTTGCTCCTCATCAGCTGGCATCTCCAACCCCACTAGACCTTCAGTCCTCTCTGAAACCTGCTCTGAGAGGAATGAAGGTGTAGAATTAGGTGTGTCACAGCCAAGTGCTTCCAGGCACTCTGCTAGCAGTACACCCATGTCCGATTATAGCAGGCAAATGTCCCTGCCCCAGCTGCTGGACCGGCGAAAGAAGTTCACTCCCAGCCATCCACATGCCCAGCGGTTGAATGCTAGCTTGGCTAAATTGCTAGCACTTCAACTGCTGGCTTTTCAGTTGGTAGACTCGGCCCCCTTCCGTGAGTTTGTACAATGTGCGGTTCCTCAGTGGCAGGTCCCCAAACGCCACTTTTTCTCACGGAAGGCGATTCCGGCTCTCTACCGGCATGTGGAAGGCAATGTCCTTGCCTCGCTGGACAGGGCGGTCAGCGGTAAGGTGCATATTACCGCTGACTCATGGTCCAGCAGGCATGGACAGGGACGTTACCTGTCTTTCACGGCCCATTGGGTCACTCTTCTGGCAGCTGGGAAGGATGCAGGACAAGGTGCAGTAGTGTTGGAGGTTGTTCCGCCACCACGCCTTCAAAATGCTACTATTGGTTGTGACACACCTCTCTCCTCCACCCCCTCCTCTTCTTCCTCCATGGCCTCTTCCAGTGCTCTGTCCTCAGAACCAGCGGTGCTCCGTAGGCGTTCCAGGGGCTACGCAAGTACGCAGGCAAAACGATGCCATGCCGTGCTTGCGCTGGTTTGTTTGGGGGACAGGAGCCACACTGGGGCAGATGTTTTGTCAGCTCTGCAGGGGCAGGCCGGGAGGTGGTTGACGCCACGCCAGCTTAAGCCAGGAATGGTGGTTTGCGACAATGGCACCAACCTCCTCTCCGCCCTCCGACAGGGACAACTGACCCATGTACCCTGTGTAGCTCACGTCCTTAACCTGGTGGTGCAGCGGTTCTTGGGCAGGTACCCGGGCTTACAGGATGTCCTGAAGCAGGCCAGGAAAGTCTGTGTGCATTTCCGCCGATCATTTAATGCCTGTGCTCGGCTGGCTGAGCTCCAAAAGGAGTTGAACCTGCCCAAGAACCGCCTTATATGTGACATGCCCACCAGGTGGAACTCAACGTTGGCCATGCTGCAGCGGCTGAACATGCAGCAGAGGGCCATCAATGAGTACCTGTGCGACTACGGCACCAGGACAGGGTCAGGGGAGCTTGGTTTTTTTCTCACCACGCCAGTGGGGCATGATCAGGGATGCATGCACTGTCCTGTCACCGTTTGAGGAGGCCACAAGGATGGTGAGCAGTGACAGTGCATACATCAGTGACACTGTACCTCTTGTCCACCTCTTGGAGCATACGCTGCGTGGAATAATGGACAGGGCACTTGAGGCAGAACAGAGGCAGGAAGAGGTGGACTTCCTTGCCTCTCAAGGCCCCCTGTATCCAGACAGTGTTCCTGCTGTGCCACCCATCACACAGGAAGAGGATGAGGAGGAGGAAGAGGAGGAGGAGGATGATTGTGTCAGCATGGAGGTGGAGGCTGGCACTCAGCATCAGCAGCAGCAGCAGTCTTGTAGGGATGATTTACAGTCCCAAGAAACACGTGGACTTGTACGTGGCTGGGAGGAGGTAGCTGCGGATCATGTTGTCCTTAGTGACCCAGAGGACTCCAGACCGAATGTCTCAGCTAACCTACGCTGCATGGCCTCCCTGATCCTGCAAAGCCTGCGGAAGGATCCTCGTATTCTTCGGATCAAGGAGAGGAACCATTACTGGCTGGCCACTCTCCTTGATCCACAGTAAAATGGTAAGGTTGCGGACCTTATCTTGCGGTCGCAGAGGGAGCAGAGGATGAGACATCTCTGGGAGGACTTGCAGAAAGGTCCGTTCCCAGAGACTGGGAGATTACAAATGCCTGGTCCTGGACAACCCGTTGCTGAGGCTTCGGTCAGTCACAGAAGGAGCGGTGGAGAAGGTGGCCATCTGACCGATGCGTTCAGACAATTTTTTAGTCCGCAGCCCCAACGTATGATCAGTTCCAGCAACGATCGCCAGTGTCTGATTTACATGGTACAGGAATACCTAGGGGCAAGGTCAGACTTGGACACCTTTCCCACTGAAAATCCTCTGGCTTACTGGGTCTTGAGGATGAATCACTGGCCAGAGCTTGCACAGTATGCAATTGAGCTACTGGCCTGTCCCGCAATCCAGCACTATTTTGGAACACACTGTCAGTGCTGCTGGAGGCTTTGTAAACGATCACAGGGTTCACCTGTCCACGACTCGGTTGATCGACTGACCTTCATAAAGATGAATCGGTCTTGGATCACTACCAGCTACCAAACACCTGAAGCTGATGTAACCGAATAATTTTTTTTGAAATGTCACATCCCTTGAAGACTGCCTATGCTGATGCTGAGTGACTGTCCTGTTATGTTGACTGACTATCCTCTTCCTCCTCAATGATCCTGCTGATAGCTTGGAAGAACATTTTTGGTTCTAAGTGACGCCACCAGTGGCTAAGGCCCAATTTTTCAGCCCCTTTTTAACAGGGGCATGTAATTACAATTTTTGATGCAATCCTTTGCAGCAGGGCTCATTCCTTCACTCCAACTAGAGTATCTGGGAGAGGTTGCAGTGTTGTGGCACCAGCACCAGTGCCCAAGGCCCAATTTGTCAGCCCCTGTTTAACAGTGGCATGTAATTACAATTTTTGATGCAATGCTTTGCAGCAGGGCTCATTCCTGCACTCCAACTACAGTATCTGAGAGAGGTTACAGTGTCGTGACACCAGCACCAGTGCCTAAGGCCCAATTTTTCAGCCCTTGTTTAACAGGGGCATGTAATTACAATTCTTGATATAATATTTCACAGCAGGGCCTGTTCCTGTGCCCATCGAGAGTAACTGTGAGGACTTATAGTGTTGTGGCACCAGCACCACCACCACAACCACCAAAGGCCCAATTTTTCTACCACTGTTCAACAATGGCATGTAATTACAATTCTTGATATAATCGTTTACAGCAGGGCGCTCCAGCGCCCACCAAGAGTCACTTTGAGGGCTTACAGTGTTGTGGCAACACCAACACCTTAGGCCCACATTTCTGTAGAGCATATAGATCAGGCCCCTACTTTCAAACATCCAACTTACAAACGTCTCCTACTTGCAAACGGAAGGAGACAACAGGAAGTGAGATGAAAAAAGACGGACGGCCCAAAAAATTATACAGGGGTGATAACCCTTCCCTATGTTTTCCAAAAAGCTTAAAAATAGATTTTTTGACTGGAGCTACACTTTAAAAATGTACCAGTTCAAAATTACAAACAGATTCTACTTAACACAACAAACCTACACAGTCCCTGTCTTGTTTGCACCTGAGTATATTGGGTCTGGGGGCCCCATGCCTTTCCATTTTTTAATTTGGGTACGGGGTTCCCCTTAATATCCGTACAAGACCCAAAGGGGCTGGTAATGGGCAGGGGGGCTACCTATGCGATTTTTTTTTCTCAATGATTTTCATCCGTATTGCCGGAACCAAACATTACATTAAAACCGCAAGCAGTTTTAAAATACTTTTATTCCGTTAAATGTCATTTTGTGCAGGGACTGTTCTAAACTCGGCAGACACGTGCCCCTTCACAGGCATACTATAGACACCTCACAGGCATGATATTTTAAGGAATATTTCACTTTTTTTTTTCACTTTAATCGTCATTAAAATCAGTGCTCCCGAAAAAACTGCAGTTTTAAAAAAATCGTTTGGCATTGATCCATATCCCCTGGGGCAGGAGTCGGGTCCCCAAACCCTTTTTAGGACAATATCTTGCATATTAGGCATTAAAATTAGCACTTTTTATTTTGAACGTTCGAGTCCCATAGACTTCAATGAGGTTCTAAAGTTCCTACGAATTTTCGGTCCGTTCAAAAGTTCTGGTACGTACCCGAACCGGGGGTGTTCGGCTCATCCCTACTTCTGACATTTCCTGTCACAGTGACAACCAGTTTGACCAGAAAAGAAGTGAGGAATAAATTAGGGGGTTCGAGTTCTACTCTACAGGGAGTCTGGAATTGAAGCAAAATGGGACAGAGGTTCTAATCCTTCCCAACCTCAACAATGTTTTTTGAATGGGTGTGCTGAAATACTGCTCCTAATTTTTGATATATGTGTAAAAATTGTGTTTTTACATACATTTATATGATATACAGCAGGGATATGCAATTAGTGGACCTCCAGCTGTTGCAAAACTACAAGTCCCATCGTGCCTCTACCTCTGGGTGTCATGCTTGTGGCCTAAAAGTCTTGCTATGCCCAGGGCTGGACTGGGACAGAAATTTTGCCCTGGACTTCATCCAGACTGGCCCACTTACATTTTGAGTGTCCCATCAGCACTCCCTTACATCAGAGTGTCCCATCACCAGCCCCCTTACTTCAGAGTGTTCCATTACCAGCCCCCATCAGTGTGTCCCATCAGCACCCCCTAACATCAGAGTGTCCCGTCAGCACCCCCTTACATCAGAGTGTCCCGTCAGCACCCCCTTACATCAGAGTGTCCCATGAGCACCTCCTTACATCAGAGTGTCCCATCACCAGC
This sequence comes from Lithobates pipiens, assembly GCF_037356315.1. Classification (NCBI taxonomy): domain Eukaryota; kingdom Metazoa; phylum Chordata; class Amphibia; order Anura; family Ranidae; genus Lithobates; species Lithobates pipiens. Next base: position 37,789,993 of record NW_027507787.1, on the reverse strand, counting down.
CCCCTTACATCAGAGTGGCCCACTGAGCCATCGGCCCACCGGGAAACTCCCGGTAGTCCCAATGGCCAGTACATGCCTGGCTATGCCTCATGGGACTTGTAGTTCTGCAACAGCGGGAGGTCTGCTAATTGCATATCCCTGATATACAGGATCTATAAATGGAGGGAGTGGAGCTATCAAGCATCCACCCAACTGCCATTCATAAATCCTGTTACATTCATAGGAGCTACAGTGCCTTGAAAAAGTATTCATACCCCTTGAAATTGTCCACATTTTGTAATGTTACAACCAAAAAAAATGTATTTTATGTGATAGACCAACACAAAGAGGCACATAATTGTGAAGTGGAAGCAAAATAATAATATGATTTTTTAAAAGCAGCTTACCTGCAGTGGCGGAACTACCGCCATAGCAACACATGCGGGCGCTATGGGGCCCGCAGTCAAGTGGGGCCCGGTGAGGACAGGCGCCACGGCTCCGCGGGAGATAGCCGGCGGCTCCGCGGGAGGTCCGCGGGTAGTCCGCGGCTCCGCGGGAGGTCCGCGGGTAGTCCGCGGCTCCGCGGGAGGTCCGCGGGTAGTCCGTGGCTCCGCGGGTGGTCCGCGGGCGGCTCCGCGGGTAGTCCGCGGGCGGCTCCGCGGGTAGTCCGCGGCTCCGCGGGTGGTCCGCGGGCGGCTCCGCGGGTAGTCCGCGGCTCCGCGGGTGGTCCACAGGCGGCTCAGTGAGTGAGAGCGGGCGGTCAGAGGATCCGTGGGAGGCGGATGAGAGTGGCCAGTTCGCTGGTGAGAGAGTGGGCTGGCCAATCAGGGAGCTGACAGGCGGGGAGCATAGAGATGACATCATCTCTGGTCGCCCTGCATCCCTGCAGTGCAGTTCCCCCCTCACTGGGCAGGCAGCCAGGAAGCAGAGAGCTGACATTATTATCTCTCTGCTGTCTGACTGATAATCTGCTGCCTGACTCAGTGACACAGCAGGAAAGTGGCAGAGCAAGTGACAATCCATAATGTGTGGCAGGCGACGTGGCAAGTGACAATCCATAACGTGTGGCAGGTGACATGGCAAGTGACAACCTGGATGTGGCAAGTGACAATCCATAACATGTGGCAGGTGACGTGGCAAGTGAAAATCCGTGACGTGACAAGTGACAATCCGTAATGTGTGGCAGGTGACGTGGCAAGTGACAATCCGTAATGTGTGGCAGGTGACGTGGCAAGTGACAACCCGGGACGTGCAAGTGACAATCCATAATGTATGGCAAGTGACAATCTAGGATGTGGCAAGTGACAATCTGTAATGACGTGGCAAGTGACAATCCGTAATGTGTGGCAGGTAACGTGGCAAGTGACAACCTGGATGTGGCAAGTGACAATCCGTAACATGTGGCAGGGGACGTAGCAAGTGAAAATCTGTGACGTGGCAAGTGACATTCCGTAATGTGTGGCAGGTGATGTGGCAAGTGACAATCCGTAATGTGTGGCAGGTGACGTGGCAAGTGACAACCCGGGACGTGGCAAGTGACAATCTAGGACGTGGCAAGTGACAATCCGTAATGTGTGGCAGGTAACGTGGCAAGTGACAATCCGGGATGTGGCAAGTGGACAATCCACAACATGTGGCAGGTGACATTCTGCAACGTGTGACAAGTGACAATCTGCATCTGGTGGCAGGCGATGTGGCAAGTGGACAATCCGCAACATGTAGCAGGTGATGTGACAAGTGACAATCCTTAATGTGTGGCAAGTGACAATCCAGGACGTGGCAAGTGACAATCCATAATGTGTGGCAAGTGATGTGGCAAGTGACAATCCAGGACGTGGCAAGTGACAATCCATAATGTGTGGCAAGTGACGTGGCAAGTGACAATCCAGGACGTGGCAAGTGACAATCCATAATGTTTAGCAAGTGACGTGGCAAGTGACAATCCAGGACGTGGCAAGTGACAATCCATAATGTGTGGCATAATGTGTGACTTATCTATCTTGGCAAGTGACAATCTGGGATGTGGCAAGTGGACAATCTGCAACATGTGGTAGGTGACATTCCGCAACCTGTGACAAGTTACAATCTGCATCTGGTGGCAGGCGATGATGGCAAGTGACACGCTCAGGGATCCCACTGATTTTGCATTATGGTGAGTTGAACTATTTCATTTTATATAATAGAACAGAAATTGGTTAGAAGGCCTGGAGGTCTGCAATGTGTTCCCTTCAGGGGCTGCATACAGTATAGTGCATACTTTGTTGTTCAAAATTAATATAAGCTGTTGCCTGGGTACTGTGCCACATGGGTGTGGTAGTCTGTTGTTCAATGGCATTAGTTCATTTTTTTTTTTTTTTTGATGGGGGGGGGGGGGGGGGGGCCATACAACATTTTGCTATGGGGCCCTGTGATTTCTAGTTACGCCCCTGCTTACCTGTACAATCCTTTTCTTGAGATCACATCACGGGACACAAAGCTCTATTCATTACATCATGGGTTAGATAGCCACCTTCAGGTTTTGGACACTGGCAACCCTAAATGAGTTCCTCCCCTATGAAACCCCTCCCATATGGAGAGTACCTCAGTTTTGTAGCAAAGCACTAAGTATCCTGATGCATATATATTCATAAATCCCAAAGAGGGGCGGGGAGCTCTGTGTCCCGTGATGTAATCGCAAGAAAAGGATTTTACAGGTAAGCTGTTTTAAAAAAATCCTATTTTCTTCTTCATACATCAGGGGACACAGAGTACAATTCATTACATCATGGGACATCCCAGAGCAATGCCAAAATTGAGGGGAGGGAGCAGGGCCATCTTTAAGGCAGGGCAAAAGGGGCAGCTGCCCTGGGCCCTGCATTGTTGGGGGGCCCAAAGCAGCTGCCTTATACTTGCCAACTAACCTGGTTTAAATTCCCTTGTCCCTTGAAGTTTTAGTCCTGTGCTGTGTCCTGATATCTCAGTGCAAAGTGCTGCTACTAAGGCTGCCCAGCTCTGCCCTATTGTTGTGTACAGATGACTCACCTGCAGACCCTGTGTTTACATGTAAATAACCGGCATTTATATGTAAATAGCAGCTTCCTGCAGCATTGATATGTAAATTAAGGGGGCATTCCTATGCATATCATGCTGCCCTGAGGTCATATCCACCATCACCTATACTGAATGCTTCCCACTGGGGAGGGGCATGCTTGAAAGTCCTGCCTGCAACTGTGGTCATTAAGCCTACCATCAGCCTGTTCTGCAAAGGTAAGCAAATTGGTGGTGGTGGTGGGGGGGGGGGGGGTAGTGTGGGGTGTGTAGAGGTAGGTAGAGAAGGAATTACAGCTTGGGGTGCACAGATGAGCAAGAAGGGGATTTATGGAGGTAAGGAAGGTAGGTGCAAAGATGAGCAGAGGAGGCAGGTAGAGTTAAAGGGGGAAGGTTGGAGTGGAGAGGATGGGGAGGTTTGGGGTGCAGAGGCACTGCTATGTATCTGCTAAAGGGCAGCACATTTCTGTGGTGTCAGGAAAGCGATTTTGCATGTGTTCCCAACACACACATGTGAACGCAGGCTAGTGTGAATGCTCCCCTTACATTAGTGGTCAGTGTAAATCCCTCCTTAGATTGGTGGTTACTGTGAATGCTTCTATTACATTAGTGGTCAGTGTAAACCCCTATTACATTGGTGGCCAGTGTTGAAACTCCTCTTTATATTGGTAGTCAGTAAAAAAAAAAAAACAGCATTGCCATTGGTCACACCCTCCCCTTCCCTCCCTCAGTACTGCCACAGATCCGTGGAGTTCTAGGATCCCTTGGAGTTTTCTGTCTATTGATGGGTCCATTCACCACCCCAGTCCATGGTGTGCAGGCAGTGAGGAGATGGTGTGCTGTAACCTCTAGCAACCAATCAGTGGGCAGTATTACTGTAAAGTAATCTCTAGCGACCAATCAACAAGAAGAAATCATGTGTTGTAACCTCTAGCAACTAATCAGTGAGCCATATGTATGCTGTAACCTCTAGCAACCAGTCAATAAGCGGTAATGATATACTGTAACCTCTGGCAACCAATCGCAATTGCTCCCTGATCGGATACAGTAAACTGATTTTGAGTCCAGTAGCTATTTATTGTATGTCTCAGAGCAGGTGGAGAGCGAAATTACATGGCGGGGGGGGGGAAGGGCCCAAGAATATTTTTGCCCAGGGTCCAATCAATATTAAAGACGGCCCTGGGAGGGAGACACAGATGAGAAAAAACTGCCATTGGACGTGAGGGCCTACACTGCTTCCTGCAGTACACTGCGCCCGAAAGCGATATCCTCATGCTCTCTTACATCCACCTGATAAAATATAGTGAATGTATGGACCGAAGACCAAGTTGCAGCCTTGCAGATCTGAGCCATGGAGGCCTGGTGATGCACTGCCCATGAAGCACTTACTGCTCTAGTCGAGTGAGCCTTAACATAAAAAGGAGGAATCTTCTTTTCCAGACCACAGGCCTGAACACTAACCTGTCGAATCCACCTAGCTATAGTGGACTTCGACGCTGCCTGGCCCTTTCTGGGACCGTCTGGCAGTTCAAACAGAGAGTCAGTCTTCTGCATCTGAGCAGTTGCATCCAGATATACTTTGACTGCTCTAACAACATCCAGTGTAATAAAATTTCCTCCACGGACTGCGGATCAGGAAAAAAGGATGGTAGGACCACATCTTGGTTGTAACCCTGTTGTAACCCTGATACCACCTTAGGTAAGAAAGCCGGGTGAGGACGCAACACCACCCTGTCCTTGTGAATAATTAAGTATGGCTCTTTACATACAGTATCACGCAAAAGTGAGTACACCCCTCACATTTTTGTAAATATTTTATTATATTTCTTCATGTGACAGCACTGAATAAAGGCCACTTTGCTACATTGTAAAGTAGTGAGTTTACAGCTTGTATAACAGTGTAAATTTTCTGTCCCCTCAAAATAACTCAGCACACAGCCATTAATGTCTAAACAGCTGGCAACAAAAGTGAGTACACCCCTAAGTGAAAGTGGGCAAATTGGGTCCAATTAGCCATTTTCCCTCTCTGTGTCATGTGACTCATTAGCAGGGCCGCTGATAGAAATCATGGGGCCCCGTACAGCCTACACGACGGGGCCCCCTTCAGTTCCACCCTTGGTCCTGCCCCTGGTCCCTCCTTTAGCCCCACCCCTGGCCCCTCCCCAGACCTCGCCTTGAAAAAAAGTGCAGGCTTGTCTACAAGTGATATTTATTTTCTTGTGGTGGTATTTGGTCACCTCTGCGGTTTTTACTTTAAAAAAAAAACAAAAAAATAAAAACTATTTTGAAAAAAAAACAACACATACACAAACATCTATATATATATATATATACAGTGGTGTGAAAAAGTGTTTGCCCCCTTCCTCATTTCCTGTTCCTTTGCATGTTTGTCACACTTAAGTGTTTCGGAACATCAAACCAATTTAAACAATAGTCAAGGACAACACAAGTAAACACAAAATGCAATTTGTAAATGAAGGTGTTTATTATTAACCACTTGCTTACTGGGCACTTAAACCCCCCTCAGTCCCAGACCAATTTTCAGCTTTCAGCGCTGATGCACTTTGAGTGACAATTACGCGGTCATACAACACTGTACCCAAATGAAATTTTTATAATTTTTTTTCCCACAAATAGAGCTTTCTTTTGGTGGTATTTAGTTACAGCTCGGAGTTTTATTTTTTGCTAAACAAACAAAAAAAGATGCAAAAAAAAAAAAATCATGTTTTAATAGTTTGTTATAAAATTTTGCAAACGGGTCATTTTTCTCCTTCATTGAAGTGCGCTGATTAGGCGGCACTGATAGGCTGCATTGGTGGGCACTGATGGGCTGCATTGGTGGGCACTGATGGGCTGCATTGGTGGGCACTGATAGGCTGCACCGGTGGGCACTGATAGGCATAGTTAAGGCGGCACTAATAGGCACAGATAAGGCGGCACTGATGGGCAAAGATGGGCACAGATAAGATGGCACGGATGGGTGGCACGGATAAGTGGCACGGATGGGTGGCACGGATGGGCACTGATAGGTACCACAGATAGATGGGACTGATGGGCACTGATAGGTGGCACTGATAGGTGGCTCTGATAGGTGGCACTGCTGGGCACTGATGGGCGGCACTGCTGGGCACAGATGGGCGGCACTGCTGGGCACTGATGGGCGGCACTGGGGTGCAGCACCTTTGAGGCAGATTGGGTGGCACTGTGGGTGGCACTGTGGGGTGGCACTGTGGGTGGCACTGTGGGTCGCACTGTGGGTGGCACTGTGGGCACTATGGGCACTGACGGGGGCACTGACGGGGGGCACTTACTTTTGCTTTTATTTTACTTCAGGATGGCACTGCGGGAGGCAGGTGGGCACAGGCAGGTGGCAGGTGGTCCCTTGTATTGATGGCCGTGATCGGGACTGATGTCCCGATCACGGCCGCCGGTGATCGGCTTTTTTTTTCTCTCCTCGCGCTGTCAGCGCGAGGAGGAATAATAGCCGATTACCGGCTCCGTTCTATCACATGATCAGCTGTCATTGGCTGACAGCTGATCACGTAATCAGGGGTCGGGATCGACCCCTTACACGGATCGGTGATCAGGCGAGTCTCACGGACTCGCCGATCACAGAGCGCGCCGCGCGCGCCCCTCAGGGGGCGCGCAGGCCGCTCGTAACCGGGACGACGTCAATAGACGTAGTCCCGGAAATGTAGGTCCGCGCTAATGCCGTCATTTGGCAATAGCGCGGATCTGTAGTGGTTAAAGGTGAAAAAAAATCCAAACCATCATGGCCCTGTGTGAAAAAGTGATTGCCCCCCTTGTTAAAACATACTATAACTGTGGTTGTCCACACCTGAGTTCAATTTCTCTAGCCACACCCAGGCCTGATTATTGCCACACCTGTTCACAATCAAGGCATCACTTAAATAGGAGCTGCTTGACACAGTAAGGTCCACCAGAAGATCCTTAAAAGCTACACATCATGCCGAGACCCAAAGAAATTCAGGAACAATTGAGAAAGAAAGTAATTGAGATCTATCAGTCTGGAAAGGGTTATAAAGCCATTTCCAAAGCTTTGGGAATCCAGCGAACCACAGCGAGAGCCATTATCCACAAATGGTGAAGACATGGAACAGTGGTGAACCTTCCCAGGAGTGGCCGGCCGCCCAAAATTACCCCAAGAGCGCAGCGACGACTCATCCAAGAGGTCACAAAAGACCCCACAACAACGTCCAAGGAACTGCAGGCCTCACTTGCCTCAGTTAAGGGCAGCGTTCATGCCTCCACCATCAGGAAAAGACTGGGCAAAAATGGCCTGCATGGCAGAGTTCCAAGGAGAAAACCACTGCTGAGCAAAAAGAACATCAAAGCTCGTCTCAATTTCTCCACAACACATCTTGATGATCCCCAAGACTTTTGGGACAACATTCTGTGGACCGATGAGACAAAAGTGGAACTCTTTGGAAGGTGTGTGTCCAAGTATATCTGGCGTAGAAGGAACACTGCATATCATAAAAAGAACATTATACCAACAGTAAAATATGGTGGTGGTAGTGTGATGGTCTGGGGCTGTTTTGCTGCTTCAGGACCTGGAAGACTTGCCGTGATAAAAGGAACTATGAATTCTGCTGTCTACCAAGAGATCCTGAAGGAGAATGTCCGACCATCTGTTCGTGTACTCAAGCTGAAACGAACTTGGGTTCTGCAGCAGGACAATGATCCTAAACACACCAGCAAGTCCACCACCGAATGGCTGAAGAAAAACAAAATGAAGACTTTGGAGTGGCCTAGCCAAAGTCCTGACCTGAATCCTATTGAGATGTTGTGGTATGACCTTAAAAAGGCAGTTCATGCTCGAAAACCCTCTAATGTAACTGAATTAGGACAATTCTGCAAAGATGAGTGGGCCAAAATTCCTCCAGGACGCTGTAAAAGCCTCATTGCACGTTATCGCAAACGCTTGGTTGCAGTTGTTGCTGCTAAGGGTGGCCCAACCAGTTATTAGGTTTAGGGGGCAATCACTTTTTCACACAGGGCCATGATGGTTTGGATTTTTTTTCACCTTTAATAATAAACACCTTCATTTACAAATTGCATTTTGTGTTTACTTGTGTTGTCCTTGACTATTGTTTAAATTGGTTTGATGTTCCGAAACACTTAAGTGTGACAAACATGCAAAGGAACAGGAAATGAGGAAGGGGGCAAACACTTTTTCACACCACTGTATATATACATATACATACACATACATACACTATATATATATATATATATATATATATATATATATATATATATATATGTATAGATGCTGCTGCAGTAGTATTAGTAGATCTCGAATCAGATATTGAGCTCAAAATAAAAAAATAAAAAACTCAAAAAGTAACCGGGGGGGAAAGGGAGGATGACTCCGACAGACAATGTTTGGTCATGGTGGCTGGAGGATTTATTTTTTTCACATTAATTAGTTTTGTGGACAGGTTTCCCGGGCCCCCCTGCTGGCCAGGCCCGGTACAACAGGGCCAGTTGTACTGGCCTATCAGCGGCCCTGCTCATTAGTGTTACAAGGTCTCAGATGTGAATGGGGAGTATGTGTGTTAAATTTTGTCTTATCACTCTCACTCTGTCATGTTGGTCACTGGAAGTTCAACATGGCGCCTCATGGCAAAGAACTCTGAGGATCTGAAAAAAAATAATTGTTGCTCTACATAAAGATGGCCTAGGCTATAAGAAGATTGCCAAGACCCTGAAACTGAGCTGCAGCACAGTGGCCAAAACCATACAGTGGTTTTACAGAACAGGTTGCACTCAGAACAGACGTCGTCCTGGTCGACCAAAGAAGTTGAGTGTCACGCACCTGGTTATTGAGCCCAATATGCAGAGGGAGGCCTCCCTTACAGTCCTGACTCGCAGCCCCTGGTAGAGCTGACAAGAGGCACAGGAGTGCAGGGCAGCACGAGTGCCTGGCAGGATCAACAGCTGGTATGCAGGTCTGATGCTCCGGACGTAGCTGGGACAGCAGGAACAGCAGGTGGAATGCAGCAGACTGGAAGCTGAAGCTGGGAGGCAGGCACTCACAGGATTCGGATGGATGGTCCCAAGGATTGAGACACAGGAAGGTCAGGCAGGCTGTGTCATACACTGGAAGGCAGTACTGGAACAGGTGCAGAAGGCAGAAGGAAGCTCACTAGGCAAGCCGGGTCGGTAACAGACTGGTGCAGATAAGCTAAAGGATCAGGCAGGAGAGAGGTCGTGGACAAGCCGGAGTCAGATGCCAGGGGATGGCAAGGATAATCACAAGGCAAGCGGATAGTCACAGGAACGGATCAGGAACACAGGAACTCTCAGGAAACGCTGTAGATCTGGCAGCAAGATTTCTCTGTCATGACATGGTTTAAATAGCGATTCTGGCGCCAATGGACATGCGCCCATATGCACACATGCACCCACGCGCATGCGTGTCAGCACGCTCGGACGCGCACAGGCGGCGCATGGGTGCGCATGGAACTGTTGCTCTCAGGAAGCCTTTCCTGACATTGAGTGCACATGCCCAGGGTCATATCCAGAGGTTATCTTTGGGAAATAGACGTATGAGTGCTGCCAGCATCGTTGCAGAGGTAGAAAGGGTTGGGGGGTCAGCCTATCAGTGCTCAGACCATACAGCGCACACTTCATCAAATTGTTCTGCATGGCTGTCGTCCCAGAAGGAAGCCTCTTCTAAAGTTGATGCACAAGTATGCCCGCAAACAGTTTGCTTAAGAAAAGCAGACTAAGGACATGGATTACTGGAACCATGTCCTGTGGTCTGATGAGACCAAGATAAACTTATTTGGTTCAGATGGTGTCAAGCGTGTGTAGCTGCAACCAGGTGAGGAGTTCAAAGACAAGTGTGTCTTGCCTGCAGTCAAGCATGGTGCTGGGAATGTCATGAATGAGTGCTGCCGGCACTGGGGAGCTACAGTTCATTGAGGGAACCATGAATGCCAACATGTACTGTGACATACTGAAGCAGAGCATGATCCTCTCCCTTTGGAGACTGGGCCGCAGGGCAGAATTCCAACATAACAACCCCAAACACACCTCCAAGACGACCGCTGCCCTGCTATAGAAGCCGAGGGTAAAAGGTGATGGATTGGCCAAGCATGTCTCCAGACCTAAACCCTATTGAGCATCTGTGGGGCATCCTCAAACGGAAGGTGGAGGAGCGCAAAGTTTCTAATATCCACCAGCTCTGTGATGTCGCCATGGAGGAGTGGAAGAGGACTCCAGTGGCAACCTGTGAAGCTCTGGGGAATTCCATACCCAAGAGGCTTAAGGCAGTACTGGAAAATAATGGTGGCCACACAAAATATTGACACTTTGGGCCCAATTTGGACATTTTTACTTGGGTGTATTCACTTTTGTTGCCAGTGGTTTAAACATTAATGGCTGTGTGTTGAGTTATTTTGAGGGGACAGCAAATTTACACTGTTATACAAGCTTTACACTCACTACTTTACATTATAGCAAAGTGTAATTTCTTCAGTGTTGTCACATGAAAAGATATAATGAAATATTTACACAAATGTGAGGGGTGTACTAATTTTTTGTGAGCTACTGTAAAAAAGCAGCTAACTCCGATACCCTCCTGGCAGAGGATATGGCAACAAGAAAAAACAACTTCTTGGTCAAAAGACACAAAGAAGCATGACATAATGGTTCAAAAGTCAGTTTTTGCAAAACAGCCAAATTCAAACCCCATGGACACACGGGCGGCCTGACTGGTGGGCTTAAACGCAGTGCCCCCTGAATAAAGGCCCAGGCTAGCGAATGAGAGGTAAGCAGTTTCTGAAAACATACCGATACCGACAAGGCTAAGATCTGACCCTTGATAGTGCTCAAGGCCAGCTTCATCTCTAATCCTAATTGAAGAAAAGCAGGAATTCTATCAAAAGCATAGTCCTTTGGACTCACACCAGGAGACATATGCCTTCCAGATTCTATAACAGATGAGCCTGGAGGCTGGATTCCTGGCATTAACCAGAGTGGTTAGGACTGGACCCGAGAGCCCACATTTTTTAGGACGTGGGTATCAACAGCCAACCCTTCAAATTTAGATTTTTTTAAGGAAGGATGGAATACTGGCCCTTGTGAGAGCAGGTCTGGTTGCAGTGGGAGCACCCATGGCCTTCCGACTGCCATCCTCATGATCTGTGCATTAGACATGTGCAGAGTAAAATATTTCGTTTCGGAATTTCGTTTTCGTCTGAAAACTTAATTTATTTAGTTACTCCCGAAATTCGTTTTTATTTATTTCGTTTTTCGTTCAAAAATTGCATTCGTCCGAAAATCCACATGAATTACGGTCGAATCTGTCTTGGAAGGCTTATGGTGTCTGTCGAATGTATAAAGAAGATTCGACGGAGCTAACTATATAGCATACTTTAGAACCCTATTAAAGTCTATGGGACTCCAACGTTCAAAATCTAAAGTGCTAATTTTAAAGGCTAATTTGCAAGTTACTGTCCTAAAAAGTGTTTGGGGACCCGGGTCCTGCCCCAGGGGACATGTATCAATGCAAAAAAAAGTTTTAAAAACGGCCGTTTTTTCGGGAGCAGTGATTTTAATAATGATTAAAGTGAAACAATAAAAGTGTAATATTCCTTTAAATTTCGTAGGGGGGGGTTGTCTATAGTATGCCTGTGAAGGGGCGCATGTTTCCCGTGCTTAGAATTGTCCCTGCACAAAGTGTCATTTATGCAGGAAAAAAAGTCCTTTAAAATCACTCGCAGCTATTATGAATTGTCGGTTCCCGTAATACAGAGAACACTCATTGAAAGTCATTGATAAAAAAACAAATAAATAAATAAATAAAAAAAAAAGCGTGGGGGTCCCCCAAATTCAATTACCAGGCCCTTCAGGTCTGGTATGGATATTAAGGAGAACCCTGCCTCAAATTTAAGAAAAAATTTGACGTGGGGTTCCCCCTAAATATCCATAACCAGACCCTTCAGGTCTGGTATGGATATTAAGGGGAACCCCGCGTCAAATTAAAAAAAAAATTGACGTGGGGTTCCCCCTAAAAATCCATACCAGACCCTTTATCCGAGCACGCAACCTGGCAGGCCGCAGGAAAAGAGGGGGGGACGAGAGAGCGGCCCCCCCTCCCTCCTGAACCGTACCAGGCCACATGCCCTCAACATTGGGAGGATGCTTTGGGGGTCCGGGACCCCTCAAAGCACCTTGTCCCCATGTTGATGAGGACAAGGGCCTCATCCCCACAACCCTGGCCGGTGGTTGTGGAGGTCTGCGGGCGGGGGTCTTATCAGAATCTGGAAGCCCCCTTTAACAAGGGGACCCCCAGATCCCGGCCCCCCCCTGTTTGAAATGGTAAGGGGGTACAAAAGTACCCCTACCATTTCACAAAGAAAGTGTAAAAAATGTTTAAATAAAACAAACACACTTTTTAAAAATTCCTTTATTAAAAATAAAAAAAAGATTCCAGCGGCGGTAATCCACTCTTGCTATCCAGCGACGGACGGTCAGCTCTCCATCGATGTCTAATGTCATCCAGCGCAGCGCAGCATCCTTCTTCTGTCTCCTCCACGGAGACACTGGAGGCATTCCGGCGCTGACGTTTCTTATATACGGAGGGCGGGGCCACCCGTCACCTGACCCCGCCCCCTCTGACGCAAGGGGCAACCCGGGGTTCCCCGTGACGTATGGGTGACCCCACCCCCCTCTGATGTAACGGAAACCTGCCTGTGTTACATCAGAGGGGTGCGGGTCACCCCTACGTCACAGGGAACCCCGGGTTTCCCCTTGCGTCAGAGGGGGGCGGGGTCAGGTGACGGGTGGCCCCGCCCACCCTATATAAGAAACGTCAAGCCGCCGGAATGTCTGTAGTGTCTCCTCCACGGAGACAGAAGAAGGATGCTGCGCTGCGCTGGATGACATTAGACATCGATGGAGAGCTGACCGTCCGTCGCTGGATAGCAAGAGTGGATTACCACCGCTGGAATCTTTTTTTTATTTTTAATAAAGGAATTTTTCAAAAGTGTGTTTGTTTTATTTAACCATTTTTTACACTTTCTTTGTGAAATGGTAGGGGTACTTTTGTACCCCCTTACCATTTCAAACAGGGGGGGGGCCGGGATCTGGGGGTCCCCTTGTTAAAGGGGGCTTCCAGATTCTGATAAGCCCCCCGCCCGCAGACCTCCACAACCACCGGCCAGGGTTGTGGGGATGAGGCCCTTGTCCTCATCAACATGGGGACAAGGGGCTTTGAGGGGTCACGGACCCCCAAAGCATCCTCCCAATGTTGAGGGCATGTGGCCTGGTACGGTTCAGGAGGGAGGGGGGGCCGCTCTCTCGTCCCCCCCTCTTTTCCTGCGGCCTGCCAGGTTGCGTGCTCGGATAAAGGGTCTGGTATGGATTTTTAGGGGGAACCCCATGTCAAATTTTTTTTAAATTTGATGCGGGGTTCCCCTTAATATCCATACCAGACCTGAAGGGTCTGGTTATGGATATTTAGGGGGAACCCCACGTCAAATTTTTTCTTAAATTTGAGGCAGGGTTCCCCTTAATATCCATACCAGACCTGAAGGGCCTGGAAATTGAATTTGGGGGACCCCCACGCTTTTTTTTTTATTTATTTATTTATTTTTTTATCAATGACTTTCAATGAGTGTTCTCTGTATTACGGGAGCCGACAATTCATAATAGCTGCGAGTGATTTTAAAGGACTTTTTTTCCTGCAGAAATGACACTTTGTGCAGGGACAATTCTAAGCACGGGAAACATGCGCCCCTTCACAGGCATACTATAGACAACCCCCCCCTACGAAATTTAAAGGAATATTACACTTTTATTGTTTCACTTTAATCATTATTAAAATCACTGCTCCCGAAAAAACGTCAGTTTTTAAAACTTTTTTTTGCATTGATACATGTCCCCTGGGGCAGGACCCGGGTCCCCAAACACTTTTTAGGACAGTAACTTGCAGAATCTTTTCTCTCTGTCAAATCTTTTTTCTCTGTCGAATATTTTCTCTATATAATCTTGGACTAATAGAGGTAAGGTTAGGCACATTCGACCACAGGTTCTATAGACACAGATTGTTGTCAGAGTCATGTCGAATCTCCTATTCTATATCGAACTGTTGTAACAATGAAAACGAAAATAAAGCATTTATTTATGTCGGATCTTTCGTTTTTCGGATTTTGTGCTTTCGTTATCGTTTGTCAAAACGAAAACGAAAATAGCTGAAATTCGGACGAAAATGCATTCGGACGAAAACGAATGCACATGTCTACTGTGCATACCAGGACCTCCTGGGCCAGGCTGAGGCTACTAGGATCACTTGCTTCCCTTCTGACTTGATCCTGCCAAGTAACAGAGCAAGAAACGGAACAGGAGGGAATGCATAGATCAGAAAAAAATGATCCCACTGAACTATCAAAGCATCTGAACCTTGTGCTAGCAGGTCCTTTGTTCTTGATACAAATCTCTCCAGTTTGTTGTTGAACCTGGAGGCTAGTAGGTCTACATCCGGGGTACTCCACCTCTGGCATATTGCCTGAAATATGTTGGGGTGTAACGACCATTCTCCTGGGTCCAGCTGCTGGCGGCATAAAAAGTCAGATTTCCAATTCTCCAATGCCAGCCAAGGCAAAAGAGGATTTAAGTAATGATTACAGCTTTTTGTCAGTTGGATTAGGCTTTTATTCACATAAGAAATAGCCGCATCTATTGCTGGCACACTCCATTACTTGGTGAATTTTTCCTCCCATGGGGCAGAGCAGGAAGAATTTCCTAGGAGGAGAAAATGATTGAGGCCGCGTACACACGCGCGGACTGTTTGCCCAACCTTGTTCGTCAAACAGTTTCGGCAAACAGTCCGCTCAAAATTTGCACGTCGCGGGCTCCGCCGCCTGGAATGGGCTTAAAGGGGAACCCCAACGCCGAAAAAAATCGGCGTGGGGGTTCCCCCAAAGTCCACACCAGGCCCTTGTCCGAGCACGCTACCCGGCCGGCCAGGAAAGGGGGGCGAGCGAGGCGCCCCCCTCCTGAGCCGTACCAGGCCGCGTGCCCTCAACATGGGGGGGTGCCTTGGGGAAGGGGGGTAGCGTGCTCGGACAAGGGTCTGGTGTGGACTTTGGGGGAACCCCCACGCCGATTTTTTTCGGCGTTGGGGTTCCCCTTTAAGCCCATTCCAGGCGGCGGAGCCCGCGACGTCTCCTTCGCGGGCCCCGCCTACCTGTACACGCGCTCGAAATGGGCGGACTTTCCGAGCGGGAACAGTTTGCTCATTTCGAAAGTAGCCTACACACGGGCGGACTGTTCGCTCAAACACAGTTTCAGCGGACAGTTTTTCGGAATTTCCGAAAGACTTTGTCCGTCCAACTGTCCGCTGAAACTGTCCGCTGAAAGCCCACACACGGGCGGACTGTCCGCCCAAACACTGTTCAGCGGACAAGGTTGGGCGAACAGTCCGCCCATGTGTACGCGGCCTTATCCGGGTGAGCCCAACCATCATACAATAGTTTTTCCATTAATGGATGGATGGGAAAGGAAAAAGCAGCCTGTGGAGACTTCCGAGATCCCAAGGATGAAACAGGGGACACAGCAGGTTCAGTACAGGGCAAATTGTGGGTGGTACGCACCACCTCTGTACAATATTGTACCTGCAGCCTGAGAGCCTGCGAGGTAGAAGAGAGCTTCTCCTCATCCCCTGATTCGTCTGACTGCTCATGATCCTTGTCCCCCGACAATGTTGTATTATCATCAGACTGCTGATCATCTGATAGGGAAACCAGAGCAGAGGAAGGAGACCTACCCAGTTTTCTGCTATCTGCTAAGGATGCTGTGATAAAAACAATAATCCTTTGTTCTAAACCACCAATGTTGCTTCCATAGCATCTTCAGTAACATATGCAGGGTCTGCAATATTGGGAAGGGCAGCAATGCCTGACTGTGGCGATGGGTCCCCTTGCATGGCTGCCTCCAGTCTCCAAGGGGACTCAATATGGCAGCTGGGGGTGAGGGGGGAGGAAAGAGAAGACCGGAAGGCTACTCGGAACCCTAAGACTGCATGGGATCCCCTTTATTATTGAAGTGGCAGAGCCTGCAGCGGAGGAGGTGAGCGACTGACAGAGCGGCTTCACTGAGCTGTATTTCCTGGAAGCATGTAAGTAACACCAGATATGTCTCTTACTCCCTCTAGTGGTGGAAACAGGTAAGACATGCAACGACTCAAAGAATATAATACTTAAGGCGTTTTCCTAGGAATGCTTCATTTACCTTATCTCCACCACAGGATACTGCTGAGAAAAACCAGACCCAATCTTCACCCCTCACGGTGGGTAGTGTTGTGCCAACCTTCAGGGTTTTGGGTTCCTACATACAGGAGCCTCTTACCTGGACCCGTAGAAGACTCTGTCAGAAAACTTTGCACAATTTTAATATATGTGCTCAAAAGTACTGGATCCCAGAGCCCAGTCCTCAGAGAGAGACATTACAGGCAAACATTGTATCTTCTTCCACAAGGCCCAGGTACCATCCATCTGAGGCGATATAAATTGGCCCAAGGTATGGATCCTGTTTAGTTCCTAGTACCCCAAACAGAGCTTTCTTCTAAGCACATCTTGCATCGTGACCAAACACCTTAAACACTGGTGAAAAAACTGAGCTACTCTCCATATGGGAGGGGTTATATAGGGGAGGAACGCTCCATACAATTAGCGTTGCCAGTGTCCAACACCTGAAGGTGGCTATCTAACCCATGATACCGTGATGTATGAACAAGAAAATTTATTTTCAATTTTGTTTACAAATACATATGTGAAAAGTGTGGCTTGCATTTGTATTTAGCCCCCTGACTCAATACTTTGTAGAACCACCTTTGACTGTAATTACAGCTGCAAGTCTTTTTGGGAATGTCTCTACTAGCTTTACAGATCTAGAGTGATGTCTTTGCAAAATAGCTCATGCTCTGTCAGACTGGATGGAAAGCGTCTGTGAACAGCAATTTGCAAGTGTTGCCACAGATTCTCAATTGGATTTAGGTCTGAACTTTTACTGGGCCAGCCTAACACATGAATATGCTTTGATCGAAACCATTCCATTGTAGCTCTCGCTGCATATTTAGGGTTGTTGTCCTGCTGAAAGGTGAACCTCTGCCCCAGTCTCAAGTCTTTTGCAGACGTTAACAGGTTTCCCTCTAAGATTGCCCTAAGATTTGGCATCATCCATCTTCTCATCAACTCTGACCAGCTTCCCTGTCCCTGCTGAAGAAAAGCATCCCACAACATGATGCTGCCACCACCATGTTTCATGGTGGGGATGGTGTGTTCAGGGTGATGAACAGTGTTAGTTTTCCTCCAGCGTTACCATGGGCCTCTAGGCTGCTTCTCTGATTAATGCTCTCCTTGCCCGGCCTATTAGTTTAGGTTTGCAGCTGTGTCATACGCTTTCCATTTTCAGATGATGGATTGAACAGTGCTCTCTGAGATGTTCAAAGCTTGGGATATTTTTTTTATAACCTAACCCTGTTTTAAACTTCTCCACAACTTTATCCCTGACCTGTCTGATGTGTTACTTGACCTTCATGATGCTGTTTGTTCATTAAGGTTCTCTAACAAACCTCTGAGGGCTTCACAGAACAGCTGTATTGATACTGAGATTAAATTACACACAGTTGGACTCTATCTACTAATTAGGTGAATTCTGAAGGCAATTGGTTCTACTAGATTGTAGTTAGGGGTATCAGAGTAAAGGGTGCTGAATACAAATACATGTAACACTTTTCAGATATTTATTTGTAAAAAAAAAAAAATTGAAAACCATTTATCATTTTCCTTCCAATTCACAATTATGTGCCACTTTGTGTTGGTCTATCACAAAAAATGCCAATAAAATACATTTAAGTTTTTGGTTGTAACATGACAAAATGTGGAAAATGTAATAGTGTATAAATACTTTTTCAAGGCACTGTATAGTACGAGTAACGGTGTCGGTGTATGAAATAGATTTTCACAAAGGAGTATATTAAAAAAGTCAGTTCCTCCAGTATGTGGACCGAATGTCTGGGGCAGGAGGGGTGTTGTTCTGGGTATCTTGCATGGAAATTACCCTCTGTCGCCATGTATGTTCACCTGTACCTGGACCACGTTGTATGTCTACCCCCCCCCCCCCCCTTATTTCCCTTATGTATGTTAATTTCCTGTGATGTTCCCTTTTTCTGTTCAAACTTCAAAATGAAAATAAAAATTATACAAAAAAAAAATAATTCAGTTCCAAAAGTGTTTAAGCCAGCTAGCAGCGCCGCAGGTAGGTATACGGTATCCCTAGAATAGAACAATAAAATAAAGTGCAGCACCAAAAAATTTTTTAACCGATACAAATAGCATATACAGTATCATACACTAACAGCAAAAAAATATAAAGATGTAAAAGTAATTATAAAGTTATTGGTATAAATTCAATTTAATTAAAAAAAATAATAATTTATATACATTCTTATATTCATGATGGAAATGTTCCACTAAGAGAAGAGGAATCAGCACATCCTACTGACTGTAAAGGCTGGTACACACAGGACGAATATCCATCAATATCAGATGGTTCAATAGAAAGCGGCTGACATTCGGCCAGTGTGCATAGTAGCCTGTCCAACAGAAGCCAGCCTAGTGTCTGGCGTCTGTCAAATGAGCACCCTGGAAAGCCAGCAGGTTTCAGTGCATATTCAGAAACATTGGTTATAGTCAGCCATTCTGATGACAGCCTATGACAGCTCCCACAGTTTTATTACAATAGAAGAGGCATCAGAACAAGGGACAAATCCTACTGACTATAAGTTAAATTCTTTGTTCTGATTTTAGTATTTTTTTATTTTGACTGCACTTAGGCTTTAAAGAATTACAGTCAAAACCTGGCAGGTTTCTATTGCTGTCTGTGCCACTGTTAAGGAGATGTGTCTCCTTCATTAGTCCTATTAACCATTATCACTGAAATTGAAAGTAAAAGAAAATCTCACATTTTGGGTTGCCCCCAGAACAGTAATAGTGGGGATATCCTCCAAATAGTTCTGTTGACCCTAATGACACCCCAGGATTCCCTCACTTTAGAGGGATTTTCTCTCACTTCCTATTTTGGCTATGGGACAGATAGTGAAGGAAAATTACCCCTCTTTACTCCACCCAAAATGAAAACAAAAGTTTTTCCTTTGGTTGTAGTTTACATGATTCTTGTGAAAAGGTAAAGTATGGTCAAAAGGCTATATTTAACCACTTCCCACCCACTGCCCCCCAGAGGCCAATTATGGCAAGATGGTCAGAAAATGAACCTGGTGGAGGAGACGCTCCAGAGACACTGTGATTCGTCCACAAGCAAAGTTGGGCAGGCAATGGGATGCGGTGTGGATGAGGTGTGTTTGTCAATAAGGAATGTTTCAAACAGAGCCCCCTCTTATTCCATCACGAGGCCAGCTACTAGGATGTGCTAAGTATACTCTTGTATTGTGTTCTGATTGGATGCTAGGTAATCTTGTAATTTTTAATAATACCTTATATAAGCTTTCTTACTTCCTTGGGAAATAAATGAGACTTGTTTACTCTTAAACAGTAGCATGCGCTCAGAGTTTTAATAGACTAACTATTCTATAGGGACTAGACAAATTAATACACAGATGATATAATAATAGTAATTATAATTTATTGAATACTTCATTTGGCACCCCAGATGGGACACGAATCCACAATGTGTGATTAACTGTGTCCAATCACAGCTAATCACAACAAAACGCACTGAATGGATCAGCTTCAGTAAAAACGACTGCTTATACCAGTAAAATTCACTGTAAAATTACCACTTCAAAAAAACTTACCATGCCTCTTACTAAATACCTTGGACTGTCTACTTTCCAAAGAAGAGGTAATTTGGAGGAAATTTCTACTGTCCTGGTATTTTTGGGTCTCATAAAATGAGTTAGGCCATTAGAACATCAGGAATGATCGATTTTAAGATATATACCATATTTTGCGGACTCTATAACTTTCCTAAGGACTAAATAATAAACACTGATTTGGGTTATTTTCACCAAAGAAATTTAGCAGAACACATTTTGGCCTAAATTCTTGAAAAAAGATCATTTATTTGCAAACTTTTATAGCAGAAACTAAGTAAACTGTGTTTTTTTTTCAAAAATTTCAGCCTTTTTTCCTCTTTATTTAGCAAAAAAAACAAAACACAGTAATGATTAAAGTGGATGTAGGCAGAAGTTTTTTTTTATGCTAATGCATTGTATGCATTAAGATAAAAAGCCTTCTGTAAGCAGCAGTCCCCCTCAGCCCCCTTAATACTTACCCCACCCTGATCCAGTGATGTTGCACGAGAGACTGCCTCCTCATTGGCTGAGACAGCAGCGTAGCACCATTGGCTCCCACTGCTGTCAATCAGTGAGTGAGCCAATGAGAAGAGAGAGGTGGGGTGGGGCCAGGCCATGGCTCTCTGTTTGAATGAACACAGGGAGCTTCAGCTCGGCTCGGGTGCCCCCATAGCAAGCTGCTTTCTGTGGGTGCACTCAACAGGAGGGAGAGGCCAGGAGTGCCAAAGAGGGACCCAGAAAAGGAGGATCTGGGCTGCTCTGTGCAAAACCACTGTACAGAGTAGGTAAGTATAAAATTGTTGTTATTTTTAACAAAGAAAAACAAGACTTTAGTATCACTTAAAGGGTAACTCCACTTTTGTGGGGGAAAAAATTGCAAATAAAGAAAAAATAATGTAGCACATAATTAATTATAATTATAATAATAATAATTGCGACACTACTCCTATTGTAATTGAATGTTATTAAAAATGACCTTTCCTTTTCAATCTGCAGCCAATGTAATTTTCTGAGAATGCATTGCAATATGGCTACATGAAGTTGTTCTGTACACAGATTGTGTACTGACCACCCCCCAGAAACATAATTTCCTGCTTGTGTAATTGTCTCACTAGTTTTCCCGGAAGTCTGTATAAGATTCAAGTTGGATTTCAGGAATCCCCTGCAAAAAAATTTCATTTTTGGAGAGATACTTTCAATAGGAGCATGTCTAAAAGGATGCAGGCCCAGCAGATTTCCTCATTAGTGCCCCGCAGCTGCACACCTGACAGTTAATTATGAAACCGCTCCCATTAGACCCACTCAGTACAGAGGCACAGACAAGCACACATGGATTACTTCAGAATAACAAAAGGTAGGAATCTGCAACAAAGATTGTTATAATCCTTGCAGTGTATATAGATCACCCAGAGGGAAATGTTTTTTCATCAAAAGTGGAGTTACACTTTAAATACCACAAAAAGAAAGCTCTATTTGTGTGAAAACTGAAAATTTGCCTGCGCAGGAAGGAGGTGAAAGTTCCTGGTATTGAAGTGGTTAAAGTAACTGTGTAAACAAAAGGGTTGAATGTATTAATATTAGTCCAATAAATGGTTTTCTATAAGTTATCTATAGCAGTGTTTCTCAACTCCAGTCCTCAAGGCGCCCCAACAGGTCATGTCTTCAGGTCTTCCATTATTTTGCACAGGCGATTTGATCAGTTTCACTGCCTTAGTAATTACCACAGCCGTTTCATCTGAGAGAAATCCTGAAAACATGATCTGTTGGGGCGCTTTGAGGACTGGAGTTGAGAAACACTGATCTTTTTTTTTTTTTTTTTTTTTTTTACAATAAAGTTTATTTATTTTGAATAAAACAAAATAATAGATACAGTGGTAAATTCTCTGCAATTCACATATACAGTACAAATAGTAGCATAAGCAACCTGATATTATAGTCTAGAGTAGTATTACCATGCCCGGGGGCCCCACCAGTTCAGGGTCCAGAGCTAGTAAATGAAGGTCCCGCTGGTTGAACACAGATCTAGTTCAACATATATATAGTTTATTAATGAAGAGTACGGGGGGGGGGGGAGAGGGGGACCGCCTCCCTTCAAGTTCAACCTCCCAGCAAACTCTGGCTGTTTGGTGCCTGACTCCAAACCTATTCCAAACTCAAGCTCCTTTCTTAACCCGTGCCGCTCCATACTTTCTCAATTTTTTGGGGGCAATTGTGTCCTGTATAGGTGAATTTATACAAAGGTAAAGCTGTATCTACAGAGGATCGCCAATGTTGCACTCATGGGGGAGCGGGGTCCTTCCATTTCAGGAGTGTTGCTTTTCTGGCATAAAAGGCTGTGTAGAACAAATAATTTTTTGGATTGGGTGGTCTCAAGTGATTCAATAATACCTAAGAGTAGAGGTATTGGATCACGCTGGACATGTAGCTTGCTAATAAAGTTAATGTCCTTAAGCACCCCATCCCAAAAAGACTGGATGCGCTGACAGGACCAGGTTACACGTATAAATAAGCCTACTTCCGTGCTGCTCTTGGGACAGAGTGGGCTGCTGGTTGGGTAGATCTTGGCTAGACGTTCCGGTGTGTAATAAGCTCAGTGTATAAACTTGAGTTGCGTAAACCTGTCCCTCGCTGAGATCATGAGGGGAAGGCATTGCTGTATCCCCTCCTCCCAGTCATCAGCAAGGGTTGGTATATCTGTCTGCCACCTGGAAAACAACTTGGTCACTTTAGAAGTGTCCAGCCCAGTCAAATCAGAGTAAAGAACTGACAATGGTTTAATGTCCTCCTCCAGACTCAACACATGCTCAATCCTATTAGTCGCCAAAGTAACAGGAAGGGGAAACTGGCCTCGATGTGCATGCCAGAGCTGTAGGTAACAACAAAACATGTGGTTAGGTACTCCATGATCTCTGAGAAACACTGATCTTTAGGGTTCAGAAAATACATAGGAAATAAAAGTGTTTCAATAACTTCTGGGTTTATTTAAAGGGATAAGAAATAAAGAAATATGTGGGGTGCCATTGCTCACCCCTCGAAAATGCTGTTATCCCATCTCTAAATTCAGCTCTTGCTGACCAGCGACACGTATGCAAGTAGCCACTGGCATCTCTCTGTCTCCTATTTAAAAAATTTAAATTTGCTCTTTAATGGTAAAATGTTATATTTGTAAAGTGAAAGACTTTTTCACAAACAAGATTCTGCGCAAAATAATCAGAATGCACAATAAGACAAACAACTGATGGGGAAACTGTATATTTTATATTATTGTTGGCTCATATTGTGGCTCACTAATGAATTCTAGACCTCCACATCCTGGCCAAGGAGCCATATAAGGGCATGTGTATAGATTTATCGTTCACCAAACGATAACTGGTCAAGTCCTTGAGGGGTCTTATTGCCAAGAGAGTTGACTGGGGGGGTATTTTCAAGTTCTATATTACTACAGCCAAATCCTATAAGAGGCTAGTCTCACCCAGAACAGCCACGAGGCAAGTGTCTGGTCCTGTTGCGGAACAGCAAACGAGACTCCATGGTGGAAAAAAGCACCTTTAGTTAATTATTCTTGTTATATTTTCTTTATCTTTATCTGTACCTGTCATTACATTTAATAAATGTTATACTTTTAAGTATTTGTGTGATCTCTTTTTTGCACATATCGAACACAACCCAAAAACATGACTAAACATTTGGTACCAGGAGTGGGGTCCATTTGTGCAAACAAGAGATACAAAAATGATGCAGAATTGTGCTATACTGTTTGTGCTGGGTTTAATTTGTATTGTAAGCCATAGTACATTCAGAAAGCGTAGGAAATGTATCCAGCACTGCCTTAACCCTCTTGGGCATGGAGTTCACCAGAGCTTCA